>NC_052159.1:17429474-17777510 GCF_902713615.1 Scyliorhinus canicula
GCGCCACTCCCTTTACTCAAATATCCCAATGGCCAAGGTCAATGACCGCTAAGGATCCGCCCAGCCACCAAGGCACCCGCCCCTTTATTGGCCAAAATCGAAGGCAGTGATCGAAGCCTGTCGAATTATTGGGTCCAAGATTAAGGACCGCCCCAAAGAGCGCGAAATCCCAGAGGGATAAAAGGGGACACAGCCATGTGTTCTGTCTCTTTTGGACCCGGCCTGTGACAGCCCAACTGCAACATAACGCCCAGACAGACAAGTTCAAGACCAACGATCGCTACCTGACGGATGAGCACAGCAGAGACAGAGCCACTTCTTCAAACCAGCCACGTGAGATCAAGATAAAGGCCTTATCCACTTGCACAGTGCCGGTCGCCTGAAGTTAAGTATAGGTTATTGTAGTCGATAGGTGTAGTTTAACTTGTAGTATATTGTGCTTGCATGTCGAAGTAACCCTTGTGTGTAAATAAACCATCTTTGAACTTGAACTGACTAACTGGGTGTGTGGTCATTTGACCGATATACGGGAAAGCCTTGTTGTTCAGTAAAAGAAATAGAAACACCCACAGTATTGGCAACGCTGTTGGGACATAACATCATATCATAAAAAGAGCCTCAGTATCATATTGGCGACTCTAAAGAGCAACATTATTGGTGACGCTGGTGAGATAGTATTCTATTAAATTGGCAACAACTGTAAACTCTATGAATTTATGAGAGTGTGTGAGCTAGTAATTATAGAAGCCCCAGCTAATGATAGATTATAGGTTCAAATCCTGCTACTACTGGAGCATCTAATAGAATTTAAATTCAATAAGTTAATTAAAAATATTCAATTTATTTATAAATCTAGAATCAAATGCTAATCTTGGCAATGGTCACCATCAAACTTTCATTGTATGTTGTAGAAACCCACCTGGTTCACGGATGTCCTTTAGGGAAGAAAATCTGCCATCCTTACCCAGTATGGCCCACCTGTGATTCCAGGTCCACAGCAATGTGGTTCACGCCTAAATTCTTTCAAGGGGAATGAGGGATGCACGATGCCCCACATCTCGTGAGAGACAAAATTGTAAAGCCAGGTTCCGCCAGAAGATGGCGCTGCTGTCCAACTGAACTGACCAATAGAAAGTGAGCAACGGCACCACCAGCTGAACAAAGACTGGCATTGCAGGAAGACCTTGGGGCAACTTTGAGGAAAAGATTTGAAGAAAAGCTGTTTAATCCGAGGATTTGGGGAATTGTTTCCTGAGGTTAAGATGGGCAGAACAGGGTGATTTTATTCAGTCGTTCCTCCCCCTTGATGTGTGAATAGTGATTCCCAAGTCCCTGTACCTTGTTCGCAGGCTGGTGAAGGTTTCCCATTCTGAAGGCCCTCGTGAATCATCTTGCTGTGATCCTTCCTACCAAAGGCTATGTGGTGTGTAAACACAGTGATTACATGGTCAACTCTGCAGCCGCCAGATTGCATTAAAATATTTCCATGCAAGCTGATTGGTCAGTGTCTGCATTGGCGTTCAGCGTTATTCAAATGTTATTAAACAAGAACAATACGATCTGATCCACTATCACCGAGTATCTGATTGAGCATTAAAATATTATCGCATCCAATCAGAACAATGGGCATATTCTTCAAATTAGAGTCAAATAGTTCGGATGTGATGCAGGAAGCACTTCATCAGACAAAGGGTGATGGAAAACAGGAATCCTCTCCCCCACAAGTCTGGTCAATTGAAAACTTTCAAAGTTGGAGCGATAGCTTTTTGTTGGCTAGGTTAATTGTGGAATATGAAAGAAAGGAGGTTAGATTGAGCTAATTTACCGGTCAGCCGTAGAACCATAGAAATCCTACAGTGGAGAAGGAGTCTGCATCGACCCTCTGAAAGAGCACCCTACCTAGGCCCCCTCCCCCACCCTATCCCCATAACCCCATTTAACCTCCACATCTTTGACTGTGCGAGGAAACCGGAGCACCCGGAGGAAACCCATGCAGACACGGAGAGAACGTACAAACTCCACACAGGCAGTTACCCAAGGCCAGAATTGAATCCGGGTCCCTGACGCTGTGAGGAAGCAGTGCTAACCACTGTGCCACCCCATGGTCTAAGTGTAGAGCGGAACAGGTTCAAGGAGCTGAATGCTCCTTTTCCATGTTCCTAAATCTGACTATGGATAAAGATCAAAGACGTGGTAATATATCTGAGGTACAAACCAGCCCTGATCGAAATGAAGACCACCACCTTCAGGTTCCCTTCCAAGCCACACACCATCCTGACTTGAAAATATATCACCGTTCCTTCACTGTCGCTGTGTCAAGATCCTGGAACAGCACAGTGAGTCTACCTACACCACATGGACTGTAGCGGTTCAAGAAGGCAGCTCACTTACTTAAGGGCAATTAGGAATAGGCAATAAATGCTGGCCTTGCTCTTGGTACCCACATCCCATGAACAAATTAGCAAAAAAAAAGTAGGAGGCAAATAATCCCATCACGATCCATCACCATTATTCCCTGCAACGTGAATACGTGGAAACTTGTTATTGTATTCTAGTGCAGGAAGTCGTCCCATAATTGAAGCCCAAAGGTTTACCAAACATATTTTCATTAAGATGTGGCCAGTCCCTGTAACTGAGGGGGTCAAACTGTGACGTAACATTGCAAGTCTCAACCCCACAATGTGAATCTAGGCAAATGTTCTGAGAATTTTCCAACTAACAGGATTTGACAAGTCATCTTTGCGGGAATCTGTACTGAGGCCTCCACTTCTCACTATATTTCTTTAGTGAGCGAGATGAAGGAATCGAGAACTTTACATGCAAGTTGGCTGATGCCCTAAAACAGATGGTACAGTATGTAGCATAGTAGGGATTGGAAAGCTGCAAAGGAACATTGATAGACTGAGCGGGGAATGCAGCAGTAGATCAAGTTCAATGTGGAAAAGTGCAAAGTCACCCACTTTTGGTCCTTAGAAACATCGATCAGAATATTATCTAAATAGAGTGAAGCTGGGAACTGATGGACAAGTCTAAAAGTAATTTATATGTTAGCTTTTATCTGTAAAGGATTTACATATTTTTGAATGCTGGACCACAGTTGTGCAATGCTCTGGTTTAGACCACATCTGGAGGATTGAGATGAGTCCTGGACTCCACATTCCAAGAATGGATATATCTCCATGAGTCAAATCCCAGGGGACCCACCCTCCAAATTGTTACAGCTGAGTTTCATAATAGTCAAGGAGGCCCACTTTCCAAGAATGCGTCTCTATGTAAGCTTATATCTCTACAAATGTGGTCTGTGTCAACAACAACTGTTTCCAATCACAGCAAAGCAGCGAATGTGTGAATGCGTCTTGATTAACATTGTTCATGGCTTAGAATGATCTGACCTTGATAAAGTCTGGGGTTTTGCATTGGAACATGTTGGGCGTTAGCTCCAGAAAATCTCGGTATTTTTCTACTTAGCGTGCTATTTTCATACATGTGCAAAGCAGTCCACCATGTCGCCAATGCAGTTAAACGTGTTTTTGATGTTTTCATGCTGCAATGTGAAATCCGGAGAATCTCCAGGGGCCGGACATGTGCAGAAACAGCCGATGCCTGCTTGGAACACCCAGTCTCTGAGTGCCTAATCTGGAATTACCAGTGTGAAAGTTTGGCTTCACGTGGCCTTTTTCCATTGGATTTGGATTGGATTGGATTGGATTTGTTTATTGTCACATGGATTGTTGGTTACCTGCTCGAACCGAGCATAGAATGCATTAAGTTCATCGGGGAGGGGTGCGCTGCTGCCAGAGATACTGCTCGGCTTCGCTTTGTAGCCCGTCACGTTGTTTAGTCCTTGCCACAACCGCCGAGAGTCTGTCTGTGACTCTAGCTTAGTTTGATATTCTATCTTGGCATCTCGGATAGCTTTGCGGAGGTCGTACCTAGATTTCTTGTATAGGACAGGGTCGTCTGCCTCGAACGCCTCAGATCTGTCCTTCAGTAGGGAGTCAATCTCGTGGTTGAGCCATGGTTTCCGGTTGGGGAACGCACGTACTGCTTTCTTTGGCACGCAGTCGTCCACACATTTGCTATTCTGCTGGAGGGAATGACATAAGTGGAACTTAACTGGAATTTTTTGCCATCTGAATTTGACTAAACAAGATTTCACTGTATTGCTCTTGGAGGGTGTGCAGTGTAAATTCACCAGATTGAGAAGGGGATCAGAGAGTTAAATTATCAGGCCATGTTGACAGACTAAGATTGTATTCCCTCAGGTATAGAAGTGTTGATCTCGTTGAGGTGTCTAAGATCTAAGCATCATGTGTCATGTTAGATTAGAGATGGTGAAATCCCAGGGTGCGTCTCCTGGGATTTGACTCATGGAGATTGGATTGGATTGGATTTGTTTATTGTCACGTGTACCGAGGTACAGTGAAAAGTATTTTTCTGCAAGCAGCTCAACAGATCATTAAGTACATAGGAAGAAAAGGGAATAAAATAAAATACATAATAGGGCAACACAAGGTATACAATGTAACTACATAAGCACCGGCATCAGATGAAGCATACAGGGTTGTAGTGATAATGAGGTCAGTCCATCAGAGGGTCATTTAGGAGTCTGGTAACAGCGGGGAAGAAGCTGTTTTGAGTCTGTTCATGCGTGTTCTCAAACTTCTGTATCTCCTGCCTGATGGAAGAAGTTGGAAGAGTGAGTAAGCTGGGTGGGAGGGGTCTTTGATTATGCTGCCCGCTTTCCCCAGGCAGTGGAAGGTGTAGTTGGAGTCAATGGATGGGAGGCAGGTTCGTGTGATGGACTGAAATCCCAGGGTTGATCCCCTGGGATTTGACTCACGGAGGTTGGATTGGATGGGTGAGATATATCCATTCTGAGAATGTGGTGTCCAGGACTGATCTCAATCCTCCAGATGTGGTCTAAACCAGAGCATTGCACAACTGTGGTCCAGCATTCAAAAATATGTAAATCCTTGACAGATAAAAGCTAACATATAAATTACTTTTAGACGTGTCCATCAGTTCCCAGCTTTACTCTATTTCGATAATAATTTAGATAACCCCATGCTGGAAGTCCAGAATAATGGGCAAATTCATCAAATTAAGGTTAGGTTTCACAGAGGTGATGTCAAGGAGCATTTCACCACACAAAGGGAAGCAGAAATCCGGAACACTTCTACCCGAAAAAGGGGGATTTTTGCCTAGGTTAGTTGAAAAATCTGAACCATTAGCATGCAAGATTCATGTTAATTTAGGTTATTGTGAGATAGGACAGCAAGGTGCATCAATTGAGTTAAGATAAGATCAGCACAATCCAATTGTTTCTAATTGTATAATTGAAACTTGCTTCTATGTTCTAAAGTTTATCAAGCCAAATAGATCAAAGGCAGGGTCCCATATTTGAGTTTACAGATCAGCCATAATCTAAATAAATGCTGAAATATGTCTGGGAACTGAATGGCTTCCTGTAAATTTATACAACTACTTTACATCAGTGGCAGGAGGCAAATCATCCCATCGCTACCTATCACCCACTCTCCCTGTTCTCTGGCGTATGATCACAGGGGAACCTGTTATTGCATTCTACCGCAGTGCGTCATTGCGTCCTAAAGGAAGCTCAAGGATTTGCCGGAGACATTTTCATTAAGGTGTGGCCAGCCCCTGTAAATGAGGGGCCAAACCATCACACCACATCGCAAGTCGCACCCTCACAATGAGTATGACAGTGAAATCAGACATCACAATGCATTTGTAAACTGGGTCAATTCCAGACAGGAGGCTGCACATTCAGTTCAAATGAAGGAATTGAAGATGCACTGATAGTTATGTTGGAGGTGAAAATATTCACACAAAGGCCTGAGTATAAGTTAAAAAAAGCAGTTTATTATGTCTGAATTCTGGGAGAGAAGGCCTGAGACTGCAGCCACCTGGGTTGGCCACTTCCCGACATTAAAATGGAGATCCGCCAAGCCAGACTCCTCGGCGCCAGCGGGAGCCAAGACAAAGGAAGGCCAACGGACACTTAGGAACCACCCAGCGATCAGGGAACAGCCCCAGTATTGGGGAAATCAAATCAATTGATTGGAACATGGTCCAATCAATTGGAACCAGGAACGGGGTCCGCCCAAAAAGGCGCGAAGCCCCTGGGGACTATAAAATAGAGTCCCCAAGTTCAGTTCGATCTTCTTGGCACTTGGCTCTCAGCGAGGAGAGACCAGCCTAACAGCTTCTTGGCAGCTCTCAAAGAACTCTTGACCGTGACTCTTAACTCGGAGTGACTTGCCTAGCAGCTGCACCAACCAAGTAAGTGTCCAGCCAACGCACGCTACGAGATAGGCGCTCCTAACCATAAGTCCATACCAGCTGGAAGCCTGCAGACTCAGGATCGAACGAGAGGCCAATTGTTCCCCTAACCTAGTGGGTCCCTTTTCCAAAGCTAAGTATTGGTCTGTTAGTGTTAGAAATAGTCTAGTGAGTAGTATTTTATGCATGAGTAGTGATTGACTGTGTGTATAATAAATGTGTTTTGATTTGAACCTTACTAACTGGTGTATTGAGTTATTGATCAGCACTTGAACTTGAACCTCGTGGTGGTATCATAAAGATACCTGGCGACTGTAGAGCAAGGTGATTAAACAGAGCAGATTAAGTGTAAAGCACACTTAGCAACATTTAGCAACAAGACTCCGCAGCCTATTGACAGCATCTTTTCCCACTTGAGCTAAAGCTCACACAGGTTAATATACAGATTCAAGGGGCGGAATTAGTTGCATTGTCATTTACATACAATCAATCAACTGTATTCATGTTACAATTCATTACATGCAGTCAATCAATTTTCCTAGCATCTCAGTTATCAAGTACAGAGTTTTAAAAAATTTGTTTTATCCAAGCAAGTACAGATGACTGAGTTAAATTCAATACAAATTTCAACTCTTGACATTTTCTTCAAGTTAAAATATATGATACAGACAAATTGAAAATGAATAAAATAGCTTCTTCAGAGCAAAGTGCAGAAAATAGTTAAAGACAGGAAGTAAAGGTGATTCCGGAATAATTTGCTCATAATCGGTACCTATTTTTAAGGTTTTTGCTATTGCTAATGTTCTGTCCCCTTTCTGTCTGTGATTGGGTCCTAATAATTATAGTTCATTTTAGCCGACAGAAATGACTGTCTATCAAATTTTCAGCATGGGGTGGACTGCGTCATTTTACTCACAACACTCTTCTCAGTTCTCATGAACTAGGACTTTGCCCAGATGCATATAGTAATAATTATGTAACAAATGCGTGTGTTTGGAGTTTTAATTTGATCATTCTCAGGGTATTCAGCAGTTTTCACTGCTTGCCTGTTTGAACTGTGTGACCTTAGTGAAGCCATTTTGAGCCTAAATCACTTTAAAAAGCCATTTTGAGTATGAAGCATTTCTTCCTTATAAACTTATTTTATATCAAAACTAGATTGCTATCTGACAGTGCCACAACATATGGTATAGGTCTTGCAGCTTAAGGATTGATCTAGTTGACGTGTTTCAGATTTGAGCCTATCATGATAAATGAAATGAAATTAAAATCGCTTATTGTCACGAGTAGGCTTCAATGAATTTACTGTGAGAAACCTCTAGTCGCTACATTCCGGTGCCTGTCCGGGGATCGAACCGTGCTGCTGGCCTGCTTTAAAAGCCAGGGATTTAGCCCAGTGAGCTAAACCAGCACCACTAATATGTACATTAGATAGGGACAAATGATTTCCTGCAGTGAAGGAGTCCAGAACCTTGGGCATGGACTGCAGTGGTTCAGCTCCACCACCTTCTCAAGGGCAATTAGGGATGGGCAATAAATGCTGGCCTAGCCAGTAATGCCAACATCCCATGAATGAATTAAAACAAATCATATGGAGTCAGACTGTTTGGGCTTAATGTCAGGAAACATTTCATTACACCAATGGTAATGGAAAACAGGAATTATCTCCCTAGAAACCATGACATCACAAAGCAAGTCTCTGTCATAATATGCACTCATGCACATAATGAGATACAGACAGGCAGTGACAGACACCCAGTACAGCCAATCAACACACAGGATAGAACACAACCAATCACCAGGCAGAACACTAGAAGGTGGTCTCCCACTATAAAATACACGAGGCATCAGCACACTGCCTCTTTCCACTGGTGACAATTGTAGTGACAGTCAGGGTGTACATATCAGTTAGCACCTTCTACACGTGGCTCAGAGCTAGTCTGGTCTTGTTAGTTATAGTAAGCCCACTTAGATTAGTAGAGTGTCAAACCCACAGTGAACGGTGTGCACTGCTGAACAAGTTAAATAAAGCGTATTGAACTAACATCAAAGTTTGGAGTCTACTTTCAAGTACAACTGCATCCAGTTGCAGCCCGTGTTACCCCAGGGTGATTAACACGACAGCCTCAATCGCACAATGTGTATCACAGTGAAATCAGACATCACAATACACTTGTAAACTGGGTGAATTTGAGGCAGGAAAGGAGACTTCACAATCGTTTGAGTGAAGAAACTGCACCAAATGTTTAGAAATGGTTGATCTATCTAGGAGTAAATGTTGTCCATTAGAATATCTGAATAATATTACTTTTTGAAGGGAGTGCAGTATCATCATCAATCAGTGGATTCAATGGAATGTTGCAGACAAAGGTTTGTCTTGTGTTATAATTTGTGAAGGACAGAACAAAATGTAATAATGCTATACAGTGGAGTGCAAATTATATGTGCTGTAACGAGTAAACGCCATCGCTGATAGGTAGTCAGATGCCGAGAGGCTGAATTCTGATGGTGAATTGGCCCCACCCTCAGAACCCTCGAAGACCCTGACTGACCATCTCGCTGCCTGCCTGGGTTTGCTGCTAATGTGGCAATACATGCAGCGAATTAACATCATCGTTAGGTCTTCCATGGCATTGCACATCGATAGCAAATTAACTCATCATGACTTTGTGAAAGAGTGATTAACCTAGCAAAGGGATGTGAAGAGGTCGCTAACATGGCGTAGAGGAGAGGGTGCCTATAGATGTTGTTAATTTGAACATCCAGAGGCATTTTATATGGCTCCGCCCAGGAGATTATAATAAAAATTGGAGTGGTTGGAACTGGAGGTAGCCTTGTGACATGGGTTGGTAATTAGTTGGTTGATAGGGGACAAGCGTTGGATAAGTCTTTTCTCAGGTTGACAGAATGTGACAAGTCATAGTCCCAGGAATCGGTAAAGGAGAGCCTCAGCTTTTCAATGGGTGAAGTGAAGGAATAATCTAATAACAATAATCTTCATTAGTGTCACAAATAGGCTTACATTAACACTGCAATGAAGTTACTGTGAAAAGCCCCTAGTCGCCACATTCCGGCGCCTGTTCGGATACACAGAGGGAGAATTCAGAATGTCCAATTCACCTAACAAGCAAGTCTTTAGGGACTAAAGGGTGCTATATCCAGGTTTGTAGACAGGACTAAGACAAGTGGTGTGCAGTAAGTAGTGTAGAGGCGATTGGAAAGTTGTGAAGGAACATTGATAGACTTGAGTGAGAAATACAGCAGCAGATTGTATTCAATGTGAGGAAGTGTCAAGGCCTTAGAAGGGCAAATCTCTTTTTTATTTGTTCATGGGATGTGGGTGTCGCTGGCTGGGCCAGCATTTCTTACCCATCCCCGAGGACATTGAAGAGTCGAACACATTGCTGTGGATCTGGAGTCGCATGTAGGCCAGACCAGGTAAGGACAACAGACTTAAAGAACACTAGCTGGATTCATTGAAAATATGAGAAATTACACTGCTAGGTTTATGTTAGTTAGGTTGTCATGAGATAGTAAAGCAAAGTGTGTGGATTGAATTAAGGTACAGATCATCATGATCTAATTGTTTCTAATTGTCTAATTGAAACTCTTGTTTCTGTGTTCTAAAGTTTATCAAGGCAAATAGATTAAAGGCAGGGTAATATATTTGAGTTTACAGATCAGCCATAATCTAAATAAATGGTGAAACATGTCTCGGAGCTGAATGACGATCTGTTGCTGTAAATATATACAACTACAGTAGTCCCCCGTTATAACGCGGGTGTTCGGGTCCAAGACAGCCACCCGCGTTGTAACCGAGCCGCGGATATCCAAGATGGCGGATATCGAAATGAATGAACGAGAGGAAACATCGCTGACTGTGCTGAACATTGCTGAATGGAAGGGCGTTTTAAATAAAAAACAGCAAAGTTCGTTCAAGTCTTAAATCAAGTTTTAAATGTATTAAAATATATACAATAATATACAGTATACATACAATAATATACTTAAAATTGTACTTACACGCATATTTTTAAAATCATTTTAAAAAGTCTGTGAGTTTCCTCTGGCACATCCCCTTCCTCATCTTGACTTGTGCTTGTCTCTGGAGGTTCTTCAGGTGCAGGATGTATATCGGGTCGAAGTCTTGCTGCTCTGTGTATGCTATGAGCCACTTCAGGTGCGTGATGGCATCCGAGTGGCTCTTTGCCACTGTGGGCTGCGGTTCTTCTTCTTCTTCTGCCTCCTCTTGGGTGACCTGGTCGATGATCTCCTCCTCTGTGAATGTTTCTGCGGGTGCCATGTCATCCTCTGCTGCTGCCCACCTGTCCACCCAATCCTGGAGTGTTAGGTTCTCATCCAGTTGGTCCTCTAGCCTCTCCTCAGCTGCCCTGATCTCTGCTTCAGTAAAGCCTACGAAATCCTCTTCATCCGGGTAATGTTGGGGTCGTGGGAGTGCTGCTCCTAGGGCCTTGTTCCAGCAGTTGGCGATGGTCTTCTCTGTCACAGCTCCCCAGGCCTTCCCTGCCAGATAACAGGCATCCTTGATGGTGATGGCTTTCAGGTAATCTGGGACAGTGAGAGGAGAGTCTATCATTTCCAGGATCAGTTCCTTTTTGTACACAGACTTGAAGGTCTGAATGATGCCAGCATCACATGGCTGGATCTTGCTGGTGGTGTTCTTTGGGAGATAGAGCACTTGGATCTGCCCATCCCTGGTCTTGAGAACATCTCCCTGAGGGTGGGCTGAGCAGTTGTCCAGTAGGAATGTGGCCTTCTGCGGTAAGTTGCGGGCTCTAAGGTGGTCCCTGACACTGGGTACGAAGAACTTGAAGAACCACTCCTCAAATAAGAAAGCTGTCATCCAGGCTTTGCCAGAGTTCCGGTAGGTAATGGGTAGGTTCTCCATGTTGATGTGGTGAAAGCATCTAGGAAACTTGAATTTGCCCACAATCAATGGCTTCAGCTTGTGTGTTCCCGTGGCATTGCTGGCAAACAGGATGGTGAGCCTGTTCTTGGCTTGCTTGTACCCCAGAGTCTTGTGGGCATCATCCTTGACAGCTAGGGTCTTGTCAGGCAGCATCTTCCAGTAAAGCCCTGACTCATCTGCATTGTAGAGTTGCTCTAGGGTCAGCTCCTCTTGCACCATGTAGTTCTTGAGGATGTCGGGAAAGGCTGCTGCTGCTCCTGAGTCGGCGGATCTCTGTTCACCACTGATGGTAACTGCACCTATCCCATGTCTTTTCTGGAACCGATGGAGCCAACCCTTGCTGGCTACGAAATTGCTGTCCTCTGGGTGGAGCTGGTGATGGAACTTCTCAGCCTGAGTCCTGATGATAGGTCCAGATAGGGGGGTGCCACCAGACTGTTCCTGGACAAACCAGGTGAACACAGCCTTCTCTAAGTTACTGTCACTAGCGTTCCTTGCCTTTTTCCTGCTAAGCCCTTCACTCTGAGAAACTGTCCCAACATATGCTCTTAAATTGGGCTCATCTTTCACCCACCCACGGAGGGTTGACTCTGGTACACCAGTCTCTCTGGATAATTTTGCCTTCGTTTCCCCGTTTCGAAGCCGGTCTATCAAATGTATCTTTTGACTCACTGAGTAAGACTTGCGCTTAAACATTTTGAACGACAGCAACTGAACTCGAACTCGAAGATACCTGCACTGGAAAAGGTATCCCTTTTATGGCTGTGTAACTGGGCTAATCGGTCGCGGCTACTCATCGCGGCTAATCGTTCTACAGTACAAGACAGTGATCATCGCTGCTAATCGGTCTAATCATCGCGGGTAATCATCGCTGCTAATCGGTCTAATCATCGCGGGTAATCATCGCTGCTAATCGTTCTAATCATCGCGGGTAATAATCGCTACTAATCGGTCTAATCATCGCGGGTAATCATCGCTGCTAATCGGTCTAATCATTGCGGCTCAAAAAGGTGCTGTTTCAAAAAGAGTTTAAAATGAGTCAAGTAAGTTGGGGTCCATAAACCCCCCCCCCCGTATATCGCGAACCGCGGTATTGCGGGGCGCGTTATAACGGGGGACTACTGTACTTAACATCAATGGCAAGAGGCAAAGAATCCCATTGCTGCCCATCAGCTGCTCTCCCTGTTCTCTGGGATGTGCTCACAGGGGAACCTGTGTTTTAGCACAGCAAGTCATTGCATTGCGGTCCCCGAAATGAAGCCCAAGGATTTGCTAAAACACAATTTCATCCAAGTTATGTTGTCAGCCCATATAACAGCGGTTAAACCGTGACATCATAGTGCAGGACCAATAGATCTCCCGAGGTTTCCCCATTTCAGGGTAGGTGATGGTGGTGTCTCTGACTTTGTCTATATAAATGTTTCTGGATCATACCTCTCCATTTACCTGAGGAAGGAGCTGTGCTCCGAAAGCTCGTGTTTGAAACAAACCTATTGGACTTTAACCTGGTGTTGTAAGACTTCTTACTGAGATTTCCCCACAGCAGGGTGTAGTAATCCATGGGAGGCAGGAGTTCCGTCACCACACCAATATTTATTTACAATAACGATATTACAGGAGCAGCTACAAAACAGTCCTGCTAGCAGTCCAGTCAACTTAAGACCCTCACAAAGCCTACACAGGTGATCATATGGGCCCTCTCAATGAGCTATCATTGAGGGAGCTCATACTCCAATTGGCCAATCAATAAAGCCAATTGGAGTTCATTACACAGGGGAACAGCTAATTCAGCTCCACACTGATGAGGAACGAGGGGAGAAGCAGCACCAACACCAACAGCCCCAGCAGCAGCTGGAGGAAAACCAGCAGCAGCACCAGCTGCCTTCTCCTCAGCTACATGGCGCTCCGCACAGCAGAGGGGCTGGACACAGATCAAACTGGTTGGAGGCAAGACCCCCATAATACGGTGTACAGGCATGGGGCCAGCTATTGCGACCTGTGGGACCACCAGAGCCAAGTAATTGCGCTTATTCTGGAGGCTCGGTTGCTGACATCAGCAGCCTCCTGGAACAAGAGCTCTGTCCCAGTGAACCCCTTGGCAGCACTTTCAGTGGTCATCAAGGTTCCTGTGAGGGATTGCCCCCCCCCCCATCCTCTGTTGTTTCCTGCCTTTTGGATTCTCTGTGGAAGAGAATTGCGAGATACTCTCCACTAAGTAAAGTCGCCATAGTTCCAGATGACCATGCTTTCCCCCTTTGAGGGGGGGAGTTGCCTGGTGGTGATTTAATCTGAGCATCACTGCACTTCAGGCAAGGGGCAAGGTGGAGAAGGCATGACCTGCCAAACTGGGACTGCAGTAAGTCAGCTCTTTCGATCTGGGGGGGGGGAGCAAATCCAAGCAATTAAACTTAATCAGGATGATGGAACCATCAATTCAGCAAACACGTGTAGTTGGATCTGAACAGAGGCTTTAATACACTTACAACAGAGCCAGCCTATTCGTCGTTGAACTCCAGATGAAATGGCAGGCTGGCTCTAAGGCACTGATCTTTATACATCGGTACCAGGGGGAGGAGTCCTGGGCGGAGCCAAGGGAGGAGCCCAGTACAAACTCTCGCGTACTCCCAGAGAGACTCCCCCTGGTGGTTGGAAAGTGCAACTGCACTTACAATGGTGGATAGTGCACATATATACACGGAGTTATATTGGCAACTATATACAGCATTGATCTTACAACGGGTAGATAACGAACATATATACATGGAGTGATATTGGCAACTATATATAGTGTGAATCACATTCACCACACAGGAGCCTCGGGTTCCCATGGTAGGCCGTTGCTGATATCTGCAGCCTCCTGAAACAAGAGCTCTGTCCCAGTGGCATTGCCAGTGCTCATGAATGTGACTGTGAAGGGTTAGTCCCTGAATCACTGCCTCATCCTGCGGTTCGGCACTCTGTTCTGGAAGATGGATAATTCTGAGTATCCTCACGGGGGATGGTTCTCTAGGTTTGAGGGGCGACACTGCTGCTATTCACTTCCTTGGTCATTTTCCTCTACCCCTGCTTGGTTTGATGAGCTGGCCTCATCCTCTCATCCTAGTCTAATCTCACCTGATTTCAGTCCCTCCGACCTCACAGGAGAAGCTTCAGCTGTGAGTTTGATAACCAGTAGGGCAGCCTTTCCTGTTCTCCTCACCAGTCTTGTGGTTGTTGCTGAAGCCTTAGGAATCAGGAATCAATGTGCAGAGCGACCATTCTTACCTCTGACAGGGTCAGATGTTGTCCGGGTGCTGCGGGTGTCAACGACCATCTGCCATAAGGACCTGAGCCTCATGGGAAATACTTCCTTTGACAGTTAAATCAGGTTATCCCTTTCCAAATGCGGAAACAGGACACACAAATGCAGTTTGTCTTTGGAAAAGTGACCGTTAAAATTGCCAATCAGTCACCTTCAGAGGCTTTCATGTCAGGTCATTGCTGACATCTGCAGCACCCCCCCCCCCCAACCCCCCGGAACAAGAGCTTCTGTCCTCGAGGACCACACCACCTTGAATTTCAATGTTCATGTGAGGGATAGCCTCCCCAGTCCTTGGCCTTCTCCTGCAGGTCTGCGCGGTCCCCTCCTCCCCCTGCCACCTCAGAGAACCATTGCCAGGTGTGAGGGGCACTCCACTCCTGCTGCTCGATACTGAGACCACATCCATCCCTTCCCATGCTTGGGTTGAAAGGCTGCGTTCTCCTTCTGTCCTTAACCGTAGAATCATAGAATCCTTACAGTGCAGAAGGCAGCCATTCGGCCCATCAAGTCTGCACCGGCTCTTGGAAAGAGAACCCTACCCAAGCACACACCTCCACCCTATTCCCGTAACCCCACCCCACCTTTTGGACACTAAGGGCAATTTAGCATGGCCAGTCCACATAACCTGCACATTTTTGGACTATGGGAGGAAACCGGAGCACCCGGAGGAAACCCACGCAGACACAGGGAGAACGTGCTTAACTCTATACCGTCAGTCAAGGTCGGAATCAAACCCGGGTCCCTAGCTTTGTGAGGTAGCAGTGCTGCCCATAATGAATATTACCTCATTTCAGCCAGTCATACCTCACAGCAGCACTTCTGGCTAACTGCTGGACATCTGGTAAGTGGCCTTCCCAGTTCTCCCCATTCCGGTGGGTGCTGAATCCTTGGGAATCAATGTGCAGAGTGGACACTCTAACCTCTGGCAGGTTGAAATTTTCTCCAGATGCTGTAGATGGCAGCGATGTCCTACTATGAAAGCCAGAACCTCCTGAGAAATCCTTCCCTCGACATATTCATCGTGCCTTGCTACCCGCCAATTCTGATTGATTGGCAGGTGCTGAAGCAAGATGCTCATGCCGTGCAAGAGCTGGGGAGTCACGGTAAAATCCACTGCTGAATCAAGCGGGTTACCTGTTGGTGACCTCCCCACCATGTGTAGTTCCGTAAAGATAAAATATCACCCATTGCTATTTGAAAAATGGAATGAAGCTCCTGCTCCCTCATTTAGATGGAGTGGGGATCAAATCAGCAGCTCTGTAATCCACCATGGCCACGGGATGACTGATACCCACTGAGGGAGTCCAGATACTGCAAAATATTACAGCAGAAGGTGGTTCTAGTTAATAATTTATTGACCTCCCCACCCTCCCCCAACTTGCTCTCTGACACCCCTGGCTTTGCGGGCAGTCTGACCACTCTTGGTGTCAAGGGCAGTTCCTGCTTCAAATGGACAATTGATCTGTTATTCACAACCAAGGTGAATTGCTTGAAATCAGATCTTACCAGTGCCTGAATAAATGGCATACAAAGAACAAAACAAAGAAACTTACAGTACAGGAACAGGCCCTTCGGCCCTCCCAGCCTTCGCGTTCCAGATCCTTTATCTAAAGCTGTCGCCTATTTTCCAAGGATCTACTTCCCTCTGTTCCCCGCCCATTCATATATGTGTCTACATGCATCTTAAATGATGGTATCGTGCCCGCCTCTACCCCCTCCGCTGGCAAAGCGTTCCAGGCACCCACCACCCTCTGCGTAAAAAAAGTTCCACGCACATCTCCCGTAAACTTTCCCCCTCTCACCTTGAAATCGTGACCCCTTGTAATTGACACCCCCACTCTTGGAAAAAGCTTGTTGCTATCCACCCTGTCCATGCCTCTCATAATTTTGTAGACCTCAATCAGGTCCCCCCTCAACCTCCGTCTTTCCAACGGAAGCAATCCTAATCTACTCAACCTTTCTTCATGGTTGCTAAAGTGTTATTCCTATCAGATTATTGCATACCAGCAGTTTGGTAACTGCTAAACATGGATACATGCACATTATACATAAGTCCCAAATACTCCGACAACGTGGAGTCACCCTCATATCTCCAGGGAACATCATCACTCCTCAGATCTGTATTCATATCATGCTTGGTCTGGTCACTTGTGTCTCTGTTCCTCTCCAAGTACCTATACCATTTTCATTCTCAATATTTCTTGGTTATCACCAAATAATCCAGAGGACTATAGTCCCCAGTAGCCTGTACTGGTCATCAAGATCATCTTTGAAATTGATCCTTTGTAAACTGCTATTCTTTCTTAAAGCCACACAGTAATCTTTAACAACTTGTTTTCTTTTCTCCTGATTGCTGTGGGGAGTATATTTCTTTTCTTCATTGGCTTTGGGTGTCACCAATCTGAGTTCCAGCATTTGCTAAAAGTTAAGATAGCACTTAGGTTGGTGAAAAATGTATGGGCGGGCCTTCCAGACTTAGGACATTTGAAAAATGTCTTTGTAAGTCGTACTTTATGAGGTAATTTCTGCAGACAAATGGCGTCCACAAATCATGACAGGATGCGGCAGGGCTACAGAATTATGAATTGATCCGGTAGCTGTGCAAGTGCTTCGGTCTGTCTGAAGCCAACTGCTTCCATTGCCAGCATGCACGCCAGCCCAGTCTGTAGCTTCACCAAGTTGATTGCTGACTTATATGTACAAATGTTGTTATTCACATACGTCTGGTGCTAATTTAGGCATACTCTTCCATAATTCTCATTGGCCCAGGGTTGGTCACCTGCTTTAATGGTAATAGAATGAGGGATATGTCATGAGGTTTTGAGCTTCCAGTTCAGTACTGAATCATCCCATTTGTTCTTCTTGGGCAGTCCTTCGGGGTCGAGGATGATTTGCTTCCACTCCGGGAGGTGTGTTCTGCAGTTGTCGAATAGCCAATTAGGGAACCAGCTAATTCTGATAGGTAAAAGGGTCATTGACTTTGCCATTTTAATGTAAATACTAAAGCCCATGTCAAAATTCATTTTCTTAAATGAACTCCATCGTAAGACTGCAAACACAATTTCAGATTGAAAATGTGCAGCTTGCAATAATGAAAGCAGGGATTTGAAACATTTGGAACATCTACGGTCTAAATCGAAGCGAATGAAACAATTCAATGAAGATCACAATAAGATAACATGAATAAAATGAATCTGCCATTGTTCAAAATGTGAATAAGTATAGCAGTCAGCAAAAACCAGTAGAAGCCAGATCTGATTAAAAGTGTAAGTCACATTCCAATACACAGCAAACATCCAAAGATGCAACATATTCACAGCTATGTTTCACATTGATGATTGACAACTAACCATCCACTCAAATACATTTGAGACTCATTCAAGCCAATCAGCACATTTCAAGGGTAGGGACAGATGGAGTCAGACTGATAACATTTTCCTTAAAGACAGAGGTCCGGGCAGCCATTTTCCATTCCGGGATCACTTGATACCTTTTACCTATCTACTTGTTATCCTTATTTCATAGAACATAGAATATAGAACAGTACAGCACAGAACAGGCCCTTCGGCCCTCGATGTTGTGCCGAGCAATGATCACCCTACTTAAACCCACATAACCCGTATACCCGTAACCCAACAATCCCCCCATTAACCTTACACTACGGGCAATTTAGCATGGCCAATCCACCTAACCCGCACATCTTTGGACTGTGGGAGGAAACCGGAGCACCCAGAGGAAACCCACGCACACACGAGGAGGACGTGCAGACTCCACACAGACAGTGACCCAGCCGGGAATCGAACCTGGGACCCTGGAGCTGTGAAGCATTGATGCTAACCACCATGCTACCGTGAGGCCCGATTTTCGTATTTTCATATTTCCACTCTAACTCTTAAGTCTGCGCAAGCTGTTTTGCTTTGAGCAAGGAAACATTACTGTATTTTGAACATTTAATTTGTTTGTAAACCACTAAGTTAATTATACCTTTTAAGCCTTCTGCAGGGATTTTCTTGAGAATATTTGATTTGTAACCACAAGAAGATCTCAAACTCTCAATTATAATCAATAGACACAATAAAAGATTTCATTTCGCACCCGAGACGTGTAGCTTATATTTCTACTGAGTTAAAAGTGTACACGAGACTACATTTAAAACGCACGGTAGATTTCAACATTCTTCTTCCATAATTCTCATTGACCCAGGATTGGTCACCTGGTTTAATGGTAATAGAATGAGGGCTATGTCATGAAAATTTGAGCTTCCAGTTCAGTACTGAATCATCCCATTTATTCTTCTTGGGCAGTCCCTCGGGGTCGAGGATGACTTGCTTCCACTCCGGGGAGGTGGGTTCTGCGGTGACTGAATAGTCCAATCCTGGATCCGCAGACTCTGCCACAGGTTTTGCAGATGGTGTTTGATGAGGTGGTTGGTTGGGACACTCTGGATTCTGTGCTCTCTTTCCGCTGTTTACGCTTGGACACCGCGTGCTCTACCCTCTGACGCTCGAAGTGATTGGCGCCTTTGCAGGTTCTTTTTCTCCAGTTTGTGCGTTCTAAGTCAAGCGATTCCCACGTGTCAATGGCGATGTTGTATTTACTTAGAGAGGCTTTCAGAGTGTCCTTGTAGTGTTTCCTCTGCCCTCTTAGTGATCGCTTACCATTGTGGAGCTCGGAATATAACACTTTTTTCGGGAGTCTTGTGCCAGGCATAAGGGCAATGTGGCCCACCCATCGCAGCGGGTGGAGTGTGACCAGTGCCTCGATACTGGGGATATTGGCCTGGGTGAGGACGCTCACATTGGTACACCTATCCTGCCAGTGGATTTGCAGAATTTTGTGGAGGCGCAGTTGATGACATATCTTCAGGGATTTGAGGGGCCTGCTCTCTATTGTTCATGCTTCTGATGCATACAGGAGGATGGGAACCAATAGCCTCCTGTAGGGATTCTATGATGGCTGTCACAAGAGGACATAATTTTAAGGAGATTGGAGGAAGGTATAGGGGAAATGTCAGAGGTCGGTTCTTTACAGAGAGAGTGGCGGGTGTGTGGAATGCACTGTCAGCAGAGTTGGTGGAGTCAGAGCCATTAGGGACATTTAAGTGACTCTTATACAGGCACATGGACAGTAATAAATTGAAGGGGTGTAGGTTAGGTTGATCTTAGATTAGGATAAATGGTCGGCACCATCGTGGGCTGAAGGGCCTGAACTGTGCTGTACTGTTCTATGTTCTATATTCTATGATCGTCAAACTTGTCCCATGTGCTTGATGTGGGGTATTACACTCCCCATACCTCCTGATGCCATTAAAATCTAAGAATGATCTATCTCTTTCTTGAAGACATTCAGCGATTTGGCCTCCACAGCCTTCTGTGGTAGAGAATTCCATTGATTCACTACCCTTTGAATGAAGAAATATTTTCTCGTCTCAGTTCTAAATCCCTGTCGCCTGAGACTGTGTCCCCTGGTTCTGGATTTCCCAACCAGGGAAATCATCTTCCCTGCATCTAGTCTGTCCAGCACTGTTAGAATTTTATATGTTTCAATCAGACCTTCTCTCAACCTTCTAAACTCCAGTGACTACAGGCGCAGTCAAACCAATAAGGCCAACCGATATTGGTCTGGTGAACCTCAACTTCACTCCTTCTGTGGCAAGTATATCCTTTCTTAGGCAGGAAGATGATAACTGCACACACTACTCCAGGTGTGGACTTGCCAAGGCCCTATGTAACTCTTTAAAATTTGTCTACAGGATGAGAGCATCATAGCCTGGGCCAGGGTTTATTGTCCACTCCTAACTGCCCTTCATTTCATATCATTGCTGTGGGTCTGGAGTCACATATAGGCCAGACCAGGTAAGGATGGCAAATTTCCATCCCTAAAGGACATTAGGCAATGATTTCATGGTCATCATTTGCCTTTTAATTCCAGATTTTACTGAAATCAAATTTCACCATCTGCATGGTGGGATTTGTTCCTGGGCGTTTGTACTTGCACGTCCAGATCTTGCCCTGGGTCTCTGGGTGACTACTCTGGGGATAATTTAACTACGCCACCACATCCCCATAACTGCAGTAAGATCTCTCTACTTCTGAACTCAAATCCTTGTGCAATGAAGGCCAACATACCATTTGCCTTCCTAATTGCTTGCTGCACTTCCCTCTCTATTTTCATTGGCTGGTGTACAAGGACACACGGATTCCTTTGCACATCATTCAGTGTCATGATCTCCCACTGTCAATATCCTGATGGATACCATTGATGAGAAACGGAACTGGACTAACCATATAATAGTCCCCCCCCCCTTCGGCCGGCTCACGCGCCCTGGACCGCCCCATCACAGTGCCCCCAGCCCTGAATAATGTCCCCCCTACCCGTGGATCGCCCCCCACCCACCCCCCCACCCCCCCCCCCACCCCGACTGTGGCGGCGCTGGACTGAGACCTCAGCCGCCATGCCGTGTTCCCGACAGGTGAGACCACAGACAACCCGCGCCGTCAGGAACTCCACCGTTCTGGGATGGAGCAACGGGGGGCGGGCCTAAGGCCGTGGATATGAACGCAATTTCGGTGCCGTCGACCGGAGAATCGTGAAGGTGTTGGCAAAATGCAAGTCTTGTTATTTTCCATAACTTAAACATTGACATGTTATTGAAAAACTCATGCTCCCCCCCCCCGGCATACAAACAGAAACTTAACAGGGAGAAACCGGTTAAGAAGGTCGTGCAATGCTGTCCCGAGGCTACAGAAGCCCCTCCGTGACTGCTTGGAGTCAGTGGACAGGTCCACATTCAAGAACTCAGTGGCCAACCTAACCAGGTATGCTCCCACCATCACAGACTTCATCAGCAAGTGTGCAGAAGACTGCGTGCCAAAGTAGGTAACACATACATTCCCCAACCAGAAACCATGCTTTCATCATGAGATTCACTCCCTACTGAAGGCCAGATCTGAGGCGTTCAAAACAAGTGACCTTGACCTACACAAGAAATCTAGGTATGACTTCCGCAAGGCCATCAGGGATGACAAGAGACAATACTAGACTAAACTAGAGTCACAGACTAATTGTGGCAGGGCCTAAACAACATGATGGGCTACAAAGCAAAGCCGAGGAGAATCTCCAGCAGCAGCGCACCCTCCCTGATGAACTCAATGCAGTCTATGCTCAGTTCAAGCAGGAGACCATCAAACGGTTGTCAACTGCCCCAGCAGCCTCGGACACACACACATACCGACCATCACAGCTTCCGAAGTTAGATCGGCCTTCTTGAAAGTCAACCCTCGGAAAGCAACGGGTCCTGACGGAGTCCCTGGTCATGCACTCAGATCCTGCATGGACCAACTGGCGAGTGTGTTCGCAAACATCTTCAACCTCTCCCTACTCTGTTCCAAGGTTCCTACCTGCTTCAAGAAGACCACCATCATACCGCTGCTAAAGAAGAACCAGGCGATGTGCCTCACCTCAACGACTACCGTCCGGTACCAGACGGGCAGCATGGTCGGTGCAGGCTTAGAGGGCTGAAGGGCCTGTTCCTGTGCAGTTATTTTCTTTGTTCTTTGTTCTTAACTCTATACTCCCAAAATGCCTAGATCCACTGCAATTTGCATACTTCCAACAACCGGTCATCAGCAGACACCATCTCCTTGGACCTGGAGCATCTCGACAACAAGGGCTCCTTCATCAGACTCCTATTTATTGACTACAGCTCAGCCTTCAACACCATAATCCCAGCCAAGATCATATCAAAACTCCAAAACCTAGGACTTGGCTCCTCCCTCTACAACTGGGTCATCGACTTCCTGACCCATAGACCACAATCAGTAAGAATAAACAACACCTCCTCCACGATAGCCCTCAATACCAGGGCCCAGCAAGGCTGCGTACTTCGCCCCCTACTATACTCCCTATTCACAAATGGCTGTGTGGCAAAACCTGGCTCCAACTCCATCTCCAAGTTTGCTGAAGACACGACCATAGTGGGTTGGATATCGAACAACGATGAGTCAGTGCACAGGAGGGATTGGATTGGATTGGATTTGTTTATTGTCTTGTGTACCGAGGTACAGTGAAAAATATTTTTCTGCGCGCAGCTCAAACAGATAATTTAGTACATGAAAATAAAATAAAATAAAAAGAAAATACATAATAGGGCAACACAAGGTACACAATGTGCACATAGACACCGGCATCGGATGAAGCATACAGGAGTGTAGTATTTATCAGGTCAGTCCATAAGAGGGTTGTTTAGGAGTCTGGTAACAGCTGGGAAGAAGCTGTTTCTGAATCCGTTTGTGCGTGTTCTCAGACTTTTGTATCTCCTGCCCGATGGAAGAAGTTGGAAGTGTGAGTAAACCGGGTGGAAGGGGTCTTTGATTATGCTGCCCGCTTTCCCCAGGCAGTGCGAGAGATAGAAAACCTAGTGGCATGGTGTAACAACAACAAACTCTCCCTCAGCAAAAATAAGGAGCTGGTCATTGACTTCAGGAAACAAAGTATCATAAACACCCCTGTCTGCATCAATGGTGCCGAGGTGGAGATCATTGACAGCTTCAAATTTCTAGGTGTGAACATCACCAACAATCTGTCCTGGTCCACCCACGTCAATGTTACCACCAAGAAGCACAACAGCACCTATACTTCCTTAGGAAGCTAAGGTAATTGGGCATGTCCACATTGACTCTTACCAACTTTTACAGATGCACCATAGAAAGCATCCTATCGGGCTGCATCACAGCCTGGTATGGCAACTGCTCGGCCCAGGACCGCAAGAAACTTCAGAGAGTCGTGAACACCGCCCAGTCCATCACACAAACCTGCCTCCCATCCATTGACTCTGTCTACACCTCCAGCTGCCTGGGGAAAGCAGGCAGCATAATCAAAGACCCCTCCCACCTGGGTGATTCTCTCTTCCAACCTCTTGCATCGGGCAGGAGGTACAAAAGTCTGAGAATACGCAGATTCAAAAACAGCTTCTTCCCTGCTGTTACCAGGCGTGGGATGGCCCAACGCTGTCACCAAGAACAGCGTGAAACACTCCAGTGTCGGGCCACCCGGAAGTTGTGGAATCCTGCGCACTTCCCGGGGCTAGGCCGGCGCCGGAGGGGTTGAGCCACGCCAACCGGCGCCAAAGGGCTGCCGTGGTCCCACGCATGCGCAGAACCGCCGGGTGTTCTTGCGCATGCGCAGGGGGTTTCTTCTCCACGCCGGTCATGGCGGAGCCCTACAGACGCTGGCGCGGAGGGAAAGAGTACCCCCACGGCACCGGCCCGCCAGCAGATCCGTGGGCCCCGATCGCAGGTCAGGCCACCATGGGCCCCACCACCTGGGACTGGATCCTCCCGCGCCCCTCTCCAAGGACTCCGGTAGATGGCCTACCAGCCAGATCCCACCGTGATGGACCATGTCCATTTCATGCCGGCGGGACTGACCAAAAACGGGCAGCCGCTCGGCCCATCGGGGCCCGGTGAATTGCCGGGGTGGTACCTCTGACAACGGCCCCCGACCGGTGCGGCATGAACCCCGCACCCGCCCAAAAACCGGTGCCGGAGGATTCGGCAGCTGGCGTCGGAACGGCGGGGTGGGATTCACGCTGCCCCCCCCCCCCCCCCCGGTTATTCTCCGACCCGGCAGGCGGATCGGAGAATCCCGCCCCTGATTCCTGAATGATCCTTTTATGGACTGAACTGATCTCTCTACACATCTTCTCTCCTGAGTAGTACTACATTGTGTATGCTTCACCCAATGTCTGAATCTACGTATTTACATTGTGTTTTTATGTATGTCCTATGTTTTTTCCAGATCTGTCAGGACTGTACGCAGTACAATACTTTTCACTGTACCTCGGTACACATGATAATAAATAAAATCCATTTAAATCCAATTGTATCTGGAAAACAGTATTTCTAACAAAGTAGCACCCCTGCAATGCTACACTGGGGTGTTAGCCTAATTATGGAGGTGACCCCACAATCGTCTGTCTGATGTAGATACAAGAGTTTTACCCATTGAGCCATGCTAACAGAGGCAAGATGACAGAAGTTTAGGCCAATAGCCCTTTATCTTAGAGGCATTCTTGCAGGAGAAGAAGAAGTATGCTAATATTGGGAAACGCTAATTCTGTTATTCTCTCCACATATGCTGCCAGATCTGCTGAGTTTACCTAGCATTTTCTGATTTTACTTTGTATTAGCCGCAATCAAGGGTTTGAGAAGAAACACCATGGGACGATTCTCCGCACTCACGACGGTGCGGAGAATAGCGGGGGTCGTAAATTTTTACAGCAACGCTAGTCTGACGCCCTCCCGCTATTCTCCCCCCCCCACGCCCGCCTCCCGACACGAATCGCTGCCCGCCGTTTTTTTTGCGGCGAGCAGCGATTCTCAGCTGGCCGATGGGCCGAAGTCCAAGCCCTTTACGACCGTTTTTAGGAACGTCAAACACACCTGGTCTGTCCGTTTGTAAAAACGGCCGTAAAGTTGGGATCTTGGGAACCATGGCACCGATTGGCACGACAGTACCACGGCCGTGCCAAGGGTGCCATGGGCCCGCGATCGGTGGGCACCGATCGTGGGCAGCGGGTACTTACCCCGCGCACTCTTTGTCCTTCCGCCGCCCCGCTGTATCCATTCGTGGGGCGGCTGAGGGGCATCCCGGCCCGCACATGCGCGGGTTTCACGCAAATGCGCGATGACGTCATCCGCGCATGCGCGGATGGGAGTCTTCCAATCCGCGCATGCGCGGCTGACGTCATGTGACGCGTCAGCCGTCGCAAACTGGCAAGCGGGCTTAACGAAATTCGTTAAGCCTGCGATGCCGGAGTTCACGGCCGCGGCATGCTAGCCCCGACCGGGGACCAGAATCGGTTCTCGGTCGGGGGGCGGAGGCTGGCGTCAAACCCGCCCGTTTTTGACGCCAGCCTCACGATTTCTCCCGGTTTGGGAGAATCTCGCCCCATCTCTGTGACAGACTGGGAAATGTTGCTTTAGCTGAGGTACGTCAGGATGGGGGAGGGCTTGGTGGGACACTGCCTCAGTGGGTGTGTGTGGGGAACAATGCTGAAATCTTCCCTCCCTTTCCCACGGCAGAATATTTCGGTCCCATCGAGGATGGCATTTTGTGAGCTAATGTTTGATCAACATGTCAGCCTTGGCTCAGTAGTTAACATTCTCACCTTCGAATCAGAGGTGGTCGGTTCACTTCCATCTCCAAAGGCTTGTTGCAAGGAATACAGGCCAACACTCCAGTGCTGCACTGAGGGAGGGCTGCACGGTCAGAGGTACATGCCGCCTTTAAAACTGTACTAAACTGTGTTCCTATCTGCTTGACCAGATGGACAACAACATTCCATGGCAGTGCATAAAGAAAAGCAGTGAGTTGCCCTGGAGTCCTGGTCAACGTTTGCCTATCAACCAATGCACTCAAGTCCGATTATCAGGTCAGTTATCTCATTACTGTTGTTGGGATCTTGCTATGCGTGAATGAAGCTGTTCTATTTGTCTGCATAAGGGCTGTTTAGCACAGGGCTAAATCGCTGGCTTTGAAAGCAGACCAAGCAGGCCAGCAGCACTGTTCAATTCCTGTAACAGCCTCCCTGAAAAGGCGCCGGGATGTGGCGACTAGGGGCTTTTCACAGTAATGTCATTTGAAGCCTACTCGTGACAATAAGCAAATTTCATTTCATTTCATTTCATAACAGCAATATTGCACTTCTAAAACCAATTGACTGTAAAGAACTTTGGGACTTCCTCCCAGATGCATCAAAAGTAGATACCAGAGCGAGATTGTGTCTGTTATGCTTCTTGAAAGAATGCTCAAAGTCGTCTTTAAGTTAAAGGATGGTTTATTGTGCTCCACAATAAGTTACAGAATTGCACTTGAGAATGTGCTGCTCTTCAATGTTCTGCAACTAGGCCCAAAAGACTTGCAGCCCTGAGCTCAACTTCCACGTCCTGCCTGCTTAACCCTCCGGTCCAAGTGGGCGAGGGCGGGCCTTCGGCGTCCCTCTTATATGTCCCCGCGCTGCCCCCTGGTGGTACTTCCATTTCCCATCAGCCCCTTCTGTACACACTCAGGCGAGGATCACTACAGTGTCTTAATCTGAAAATTGCAGGGTTATCAGTGGGTATGGATGTGCACTGTACGAGTTTTCTTCTTGAGCTGGTGTTGTGTTGCCTCTCGTGTGTGTGTCTCTAACACAGCTGTCATGTGTCTCGAACCTCCCGACTTAAAAGTCTGTCAGCCGAAAGTGGACAGAAACTCTAAAGGTTTCAGACATAGAAACAATATTTCTTATTTTTCACCATCCTGTCATCATTGTGAGGTCCATGGGACAGAAGCAGTTACATACTCAGCCAGGGATATTTACACTTATAACTGCAGAAATAAATATCTCTTCCTGGGAGACTCCTGCACCAGAATTTAATACACGCACCCCACCCCCAAACCCCGCCCTCCGTCCCCACAGGTTTTGAGGCGGGGAAGTGGGAGCTTGAAACTGCACTAATGGAATTTCCTTCGGAGTCCCACCCACCCTGAACTGGAAGTGATTTTATGACAGGGCGGACAGGGCCTTGGATGAAAAAGCCTCCCCTTGCTCAAGTTAAAACTCTTGTGGCCACTTAATGGGCACTTCAGGACCTTTTCAAGAGCAACAAGGCATCAGAAGCAGACAGAATCACCTGCCGAAGCACTAAAACATGGCCATGAAGCATACTGGGGAAAATGCAAGATTGCATTTCCTTGGAAGGAAGATCTCAGAAATGCAGTAATCTTGACCATCTTCAGGAAAGGTGACAAGTCCAACTGCAATAAGATCAGAGGCATTTCCCTTCTATCGGCCACATGAAAGGTCATCGCCAGAGTTCTCCTTAATCGCCTTCTCCCTGTGGCTGAAGAACTCCTCCCAGAGTCGCAAAGTGGATTCCGCTCACTAGGGGGCATGACAGACATGATCTTCACCACACAGTAACTGCAAGAGAAATGCAGGGAGCAGCACCGATCCTTCTACATGGCCTTCCTCGGACTCACAAAGGGCTTTAGTGCTGTCAGGGATTATGAAACGTCCTCCTCCATTTCAGCTGCTCCGAAGGTTTGTCACTATCCTCCACCTACGCCACGATGACATGCAAGCTGCGACCCTGACCAACAGATCCAGCACTGACACAGTTCACAGTGGGACTCGGCTCAAGCAAGGCTGTGTCATCACAGCGGCACACTCCTCAGTTTTCCTTGTTGCAATGCACCAGTGCAACCTCAGCAAACTCCCTGCTGGAGTGGAGCTAAAATACAGGACAAACAGGAATCTGTTCAGCCTCCGCTGCCTGCGGGGCAGATTCAAGGTTGTCACAATGTCTGTGCTACAATCCCCCCGGGCTAGTGCGCGGTGAATATCCTGCCCCACTTGACCCAGAGTCACACCACAAGTAAATTAACCAATAATTCTTAGAAAAATACACAAAGTCTTTGGCCCTTGGCTGTCCGATAATTACAGTCACCAGGTTTGTAAGTGTAAATACGATTACTGTTTATTTATAACAGGAGTTCTGGTCGGGATTCTCCATTCCTGAGAGTACGTCTTGAGGCCAGGGCAGGATTCGTGGACTTTTACAACAGCAAAATGATGCCACACCTGGACCGATTCAGTGACCGTTGAGGGGCTAGCACTGGCGCCATGTGGAACACCATCGATTCCAGTGAAAAATGGTGCGGGATTTATCAGGTCCGAGATTGACACTCGGAGGCTGACAAGCTGCACCCCATATACACATTGCACTCCCCACACATACCATCTCACCCAACAAGATGCTACTGGTTGTGTTGGAGCATGCCCATCCTGTTGATGGGTCAGCTGAGGCTGGAGGGCACCTAGGGGTGGGGGGGTGGCCTGGGGGACACCCATATGACAAATGATCCTAAGTACATAGTGGTCTGTCAGCGACGTGCACAGCTACATGGCTGCCTTGCAGACTGTGCCAATGGTGTTCCGTGCCCGTCGACCCCAATCCCACAGCCCACCTCCTGGCCACCCCCTGCTATGCCCCCCGGCCCTGGCAGAAGTCCCCCAGCAAATGGCACAACTGTCAGCACACTGTTAGACACTTTCTGTCCCGCCTCTCTCCCCCTCAGCAGTCACATCGCCTGTTTCATGATTTTTAAAAGAACAAGTGAACTGTGCCATCCGGAATTCCCCCCAGTGGAGGTTGAGAATCGCGGAGGCCCCAGAGAATACTGGGTCAAGCCCACTAATGATATGCAAATTTTGTTTACTGTACGTACAGAGTGGAATGCATTGACACCACTGTTGAGGCACCAGAGAATTGCGATTTATCAGGAACCCGGGGTCCGCCATGATTTTGCCATCAAAACCAATTCTCTGACCAATTGCCTTTCTCAATTTCGGTGTCAGCTGATGCGGATTCATTCACTCAGGTTCTCTGCAGCTTCAGGAATAGGGCGCGATTCTCCGCTCCCCACGCCGGGTAGGAGAATTGCGGGAGGGCCCGCTGCCAAATTCACGACCCCCTGGCGCCCCCCCACGATTCTCCCCCCCCCCCCCCCCCCCCCCCCCCGCCAGCTCGGTAGAATCGCCGCTCGCCGTTTTTCACGCCGAACGGCGATTCTCTGACCCGGATGGGCCGAGCGGCCTGCCGTTCGCGGCCATTTCACGATGGCGGCAAACACACCTGGTCGCTGCCGTCGTAAAACGGGAGTGAGAAGCCCGTTTGGGGCTTGTAGGTGGTCTAGCAAGGAAAGAGCACCACGACTGTGCTTTGGAGGGGACAAGCCCGCGATCGGTGCCCACTGATCGTCGGGCCGGCGTCCAAATCGGACGCACTATTTCCCCTCCGCCGCCCCACAAGATCAAGCCACCACGTCTTGCGGGGCGGCTGAGGGGAAAGACGGCCACTGCTCATGCGCAGGTTCGTGCCATCAGCGTCATGACGTCAGTCATGCATGCGCGAGTTGGAGCCGGCCAACCTGCGCATGCGCGGCTGACGTCATTAGACGCGCCGGCCGCGTCATTCTTGGCGCGATGCCCCCGCGGCCGAGAGTTACGGAGCACCGCTCCTAGACCCGCAGGGAAGGGAGAATAGGGGGAGTGGAGCAGCCTCCGAGGCCATCGTGAAACTTGGCCGAGTTCACGATGGCCCTCCCGATCTTTCCCGGGAGCGGAGAATTCCGCCCACAGTACTCACAGCCTTTCTGGAGTGGGGAGGGGGGGGGGGGGGAGAGAGAGAGAGAGAAAAGCAGGTCCTTCTCTCTCTGTGTCTTGGACTCAGCTGCTTCCTGAGATCCCTGAGAAACCCCCACCACTGCGATATAATTCAATCATCTCCTGTTACCGGGCAGAGAGCGACCTTTTGAGCCAATTCATTGACACCTGGCCAATCAATCAAACCAAGTCCCACCCCATCTCTGTCTCTGGTGCCAAAAGATTTGAACCTCCTATTCAAAGTAGCCGAGCCTAGCAGCGTGTTCTCTCCTGTAACATCTGAGTTCCTCATTCTCTCTGCTGCTTGTCTTAAAATGTACACATCCATAAATCACCCATGGATCAAAAATGATACTGGCAAAATAAAAGGGGAAATAAGGGAAGAAGCAGGAAGGACCCTGACATCTGACATTGGACTACAGCATGTTGATGATGTTTGCCGTGAACGGACGGAGAATCCAACCCCATTAACTCTGTTTTGCTCCACAGGTTTACTGAGGCCCTTAAACAAAAAGCAAAAAAAGACTACTGGTGTTCATTTCTAGAGGGATACAATTGAAAAGTAACAAAGCTATGTTAAGCCTGTACAAAACTGTGGTTACACCATACATGGGAACCTGCGAAGAGTTCCTTCTGAACTGCCTCTTCTGCTGAGCATTTTCTGTTTTATCTCTCTGGCTGAAGTTGGTTTTGCATTTCCGTGTTCATGTGCTGCCTGCAGTTTGTAAATAAGCCAAACAGTTGCGGCTAATGGCACTTGCAAACGGAAAGCAAGTCAGTTCATGAAGGCGATCATGTCAATGGATAGAGCTCAGTTGGCTGGACAGCTGGTTTGTGATGCAGAACAAGCCCAACAGCGAGGGCTCAATTCCCACACCGGCCGAGGTTATTCTCAACCTCACCTAAGACCTTCTCAACCTCACCTGAGGTCTGGGTGATCCTCAGGTTAAATCACCGCCAGCCAGCTCTCCCCCTCAAAGGGGAAAGCGGCCTGTGGTAATTTGGAACTATAATTTTTACAGTACAGAAATATGTCTTTTGACCTAACGTGTCAACATAACCTTTTATTCCTTTCTCCATCATTTGTTTATCCAGGTTTCCACAAGTACATTGCTCGTTGCTTAACTGCACCTTGTGGAAATGAGTTCCAACCATCCTAACTACTCGCTGGGTAAAGAAATTTCTCCTGAATTTGCTACTGATTTTATCGGGTTTACAATTGTACCCCACAGTTCTGGTCTCCCTTGCAAGTGGAAACATCTTCTCAATGTCTGCCTGATTACACCCTTCCATGAACTTCGTAGAATCATAGAATTTACAGTTCAGAAGGAGGCCATTCGGCCCATCGAGTCTGCACCAGCCCTTGGAAATAGCACCCTACGCAAGCCCACAATCCACCCTATCCCCGTAACCCAGTAACCCCACCCAACCTTTTTGGACACGAAGGGTGATTTAGCATGACCAATCCCCCTAACCTGCACATCTTTAGACTGTGGGAGGAAACCGGAGCATCCGGAGGAAACACACAGTGAGAACGTGCAAACGCCGCACAGTGACCCGAGCCGGGAATCGAACCTGGGATGCTGGAACTGTGAAGCAACAGTGCTAACCACTGTGCTACCGTGCTGCCCTTAAAGACCTTTACCAGGTTTTCCCGCCAGACTTCTCTCTTACAGACAAAAGAGACAAAGCCAGATAATTCTTTCCCGATATAACTTTTGACAACAAGGGCCTCCACAAGACGGCACAGTGGAACACTGGTTAGCACTGCTGCCTCACCGTGCCAGGGACTCAGATTCAATTTCGACCTCGAGTGACTGTGTGGAGTTTGCACGTTCTCCCTGTGTCGGCGTGGATTTCCTCCGAGAGCGCCGGTTTCCTCCCACAGTCCAAAGATGTGCAGGTTAGGTGGGTTGGCCATGCGAAATTGCCGTTTCCTGTCCAAAAGGTTAGATGGGGTTATGGAGTTATGGGGAATAGGTGGTCATTTCGATGGTCATTTGGATAGGGGCTCGTTTAGCTCTCTGGGCTAAATCGCTGGCTTTTAAAGCAGACCAAACAGGCCAGCAGCACGGTTCGATTCCCGTACCAGCCTCCCCGGACAGGCGCCAGAATGTGGCGACTAGGGGCTTTTCACAGTAACTTCATTGAAGCCTACTCGTGACAATAAGCGATTTTCATTTCATTAAGGGGCTGGTTTAGCTCACTTGGCTAAATCGCTGGCTTTTAAAGCAGACCAAGCAGGCCAGCAGCATGGTTCAATTCCCGTACCAGCCTCCCCGGACAGGCGCCGGAATGTGGCGACTAGGGGCTTTTCACAGTAACTTCATTGAAGCCTACTCGTGACAATAAGCAATTTTCATTTCATTTTCAGTGCAGACTTGACGAGCTGAATGGCTTCCTTCTGCAATGTGGGGATTGTATGGAATCCAGCAATAGTTTTAGTGTGCAGGGCAGTGTTGTCACTGTGCAGTGAGATCTGCACTGTCTATCAGTCACATACAAAAGGGCTGGAGAAATTCCATCAGCTATGCCTCTGCTGCACCTTCCAGATTCAATGGGAGGACCATCGAACAAATGTTAACCTCTGCAGGTAGGTCCACAAAGTATTCAGACAAAACTCCTGGAAAATCACCATTGATGGACTGGACATTCTTTCTGCATGTCTCCTCACCACAGACTCCCAGCCAAGATTCTGTGTTTGTTCCACACTCGAATGGCCACTGTTCGAAGAGAGGTCAGGAAAAGTGCTTCAAAGATACACTGAAACTCTCCACGAAGTGTGACGGCATTGACCTTAATGAATGAGAAGAGCTTGCCAGCCATCGTTCAGAATGGTGCCAACCTGTCCATCATGCTTCGGGTCCCAGCATCTTACCGTTGAGGCAGAGCAGCAGCAGAGAAGGAAAGAAAGGAGATCATGCCTGGATTCTGGAATTCCAATACCTCTTGGCACATACTGCCCCATGTTGCCAAAGATTTGTGGGTTGCTAATCAGCCTGTTCAGTCACGTGAAGACTCACGACCATCAATACACACCATCCTTGAATTGAGGGATGACTATCACTGCCGCAACGAACCATCTCATTTTTTATAACATGCCACTCAGTCTACTTTGCACCTTCTACAATGCCACCTACTCTTTTATATCATATGGAGACCAGACTGTCATAATATACATCCATGTATATGATGGAGTGTAGACAGGCAGTGATTGACACTCAGGATGACCAGTGAGCACACAGAACACAGCAGCCAATCACCAGACAGGACACGACCACTATAAAGCCAGAGGGCACCAGTTTTCCCGCTCTCTCGGGATCCAGCCTCTGAGACAGTCAGAGCTCGTGAGCAGCAGCTAGTACAAACACCATGTGGTAGTCAGATAGTCTGGTCAGGTTAGCCTCAGGTCTCCAGTCAAGTCAGCATAGTGTCAACCCACAGTTAAGCATGTAATATAGTTAGATGTTCAATAAAATCGTGTTGCATCTCATCAAGTGTTGGAAGCCTGTCTCTCTCTCTACACTGCATCAAACGCAGTCCACATAGACCCAGCTTACCCAACACATTACAGACCTGTTGACAGTTCTCCACATCTGGTCTAATGCAATGTAGACTATGCTCTTCAATTCTATCCCTTTACGAACTGAAGCCAAATGCTTTTCTTTTGTCTTGTTCCACAGCCTGAGTAATCTGTCGCTTCGTTCAGTGATTCCTATACCTGTAACTCGAGATACCTCTGTTCCTCTAGCACAATGAGCGATATATTTTCCAATCTTGAAGCCAAAATGTGCCACCTCACACTAATGAACTTATTGAAGTTCATTTGCGAACTAAGTGCCTATTCTGCAAGTCCATTAAAGCCCTCCAGCATTTTGTCACCGGTGTCCTGTGTTCTAATTACAACTTTTAATTTGGTGCTGTGTACAAATTTTGAAATTTTAATTACAATTCTGGAGTCCAAATCATTTCTGGAAATGGTGGTCACAGCATGTGGAGCACCACTTCCTCCCATTCACCAGTCTGAGGAAGTACTTTCAACCCCACGGTCTGTTTTCTGTAGCCAGCGTGTTATTCATTCTGCTACTTGTTCCATGATTTTGCATGATCTGACCTTACTCATGAGTCTACCATACAGTATCATGCTGAGGCCAGCCGTTTCCCTTGCAAACCTGCTTCAAAGAATTCAACATGGCTAGTCAAAACCCAGCCTTCCCTTTTGAAACCTGTGCTGATTATGTTTTGCCACATATTTGAAGTCTTGTGGTGAGTTACAGAAGTCTCTGAGCTGTGGTGATCGCTTGCGTCGTCCTGACTCAAATCAGATTTGTTTTTTAATCTGTCTGTTGTTCATGTTGCATTCTTGTCTTTCCAGTCTCTGTCGCTGGCAGAGTGAAGAGCGAGATAGATTGGAAGGTATATCTTTTGTTCTGTCGGATGAGGGAACATTCTGTTATTGGAAGCACTGGAGGGTGTATGGAGACTGTTCTATATTTGGAGGTCAGAAAAAGATTTATGAGGAGAAGAAGGTACAGAGCTATGGAGAGAGAGTAAAAATTCAATTTAGAATGTTCTAACATAGATCTGGAACCGCTGACACAGGGCTACTGATGAAATAGTTTAACAAATTTGAGGTGTGTCGATGAGGGCAGTGCAGTTGATGTCATCTACATGCACTTCAGAAGGTCGCGCATGGGTGACTGATCAAGAAGGGATCCTGGACAATTTAGCGAATTGAATCCAAAATTGGCTTAGTGGTAGAAGGCAGAAGGTGATTCATAGAATAGAATTCACAGTGCAGAAGGAGGCCATTTGGCCCATCGAGTCTGCACCGGCCCTTGGAAAGAGCACATTATCAAAGCCCATACCTTCACCCTATACCTACACCACCACCCTATCCCCATAATCCCACCTAAACTTTTTTGGACACTAAGGGCAATTTCGCAGAGCCAATCCACCTAACCTGCACATCTTTGAACTGTGGGAGGAGACTGGAGCACCCGGCGGAAACCCACACAAACACGGGGGGGAGGACGTGCAGACTCCGCACAGACAGTGACCGATGTCGGGAATCGAACCTGGGACCCCGGAGCTGCGAAGCTACTGTGCTAACCACTGTGCTACCGTGCTGCCCACAAAGGTTGTTTTTATGACTGGAAGCCTGTGACCAGTGGTGTTCCACAAGGTTCAGTGCTGGATCAGAACTGGATCCCTTGCTGTTTGTGGTGTGTGGTGAACGTATTGCTACTGCAATTCACCACTGTACTGTACTGTACTCTGTTGATACCCTGTGGGCTCTGCCGGTGGCTCCGCCCCCTCGGGGGTGGTATATAAACCTGCAGCTTCTAGGCGGCACTCAGTACAGAGCAGTCGCAGGCAGGCACAGATCGAGCTTATTAAAACCACTGTTCACTTCTACTAATCGTCTCATGTGAATTGATAGTCGCATCATGGTTTACATTTATGATCTCGACGTGAATGTAGGAGGTATGATCAGTAAGTTTGCAGATGGCATGAAAATTAGTGGTGTGGTAAATAGAGAGGCGGAAAATGTTTTTTTAAATTCATTTACGGGATTTGGTTGTCGCTGGTTAGGCCAGCATTTATTGCCTATCCCTAGTTACCTTCAGAAGGTGGCGGTGAGTTGCCTTCTTCAATCGTTGAAGTCCTTCAGGTGTAGGTACACCCATTCTGCTGTTAGGGAGGGACGCCGATATATTTCCAAGTCAGGGTGGTGAGTGACTTGCAGAGGAACCTTCAGATGGTGGGGTTCCCAGGTATCTGCTGCTTTTGTCGTTCTAGATGGTAGTGGTCCTGGGTTTGGAAGGTGCTGCCTAAGGGACCTTGGTGAGCACCTGCAGTGCATCTTGTAGATGGCCCACATGGCTGCCACTGTTCGATGGTCGTGGAAGGTTTGAATGTTTGTGGAAGGAGGAGCAATCAAGTGGGCTGCTTTGTCCTGGATGGTGTCAAGCTTCGTGTTGTTGGAGCTGCACTCATCCAGGCAAGTGGAGAGCACTCCATTACACTCCTGACTTGTGCCTTGTAGATGGTTGACAGGTTTTGGGGGGGTCAAGAGGTGAGTAACTCGCTGTAGGATTCCTAGCCTTTGAACCTGCCCTTGTCGCCACAGTATTCATGTGGCTATTCCAGTTCAGTTTCTGATCAATGGTAACCCCCAGGATGTTGATTGTAGGGGGTTCAGCGATAGCCATGGCATGTCAAGGGGCGATGATGAGATCCTCTCTTGTAGGAGATGGCCATTGCCTGACACTTGCATAACTTGCCACTTGTCAGCCCAAGCCTGGATGTTGTCCAGGTCTTGCTGCATTTGGCCACGGGGACTGCTTCAATATGTGAGGAGTCACGAATAATGCTGAACATGTGCAGTCATCCGCAAACATCTCTACTTCTGACCTTATGATGGAAGGCAAGTCATTGATGAGGCAGCTGAAGATGGGTGGGACTAGGACCCTACCCTGTGGAACTCCTGCAGTGATGGCCTGGAGCTGAGATGATGGACCTCCAACCACCACAATCATTTTCCTTTGTGCCAGGTATGGCTCCAACCAGCGGAGAGTTTCCCCCTTGATTCCCATTGACTCCAGTTTAGCTAGGGCTCCTTGATGCCATACTCGGTCAAATGCTGCCATGATGTCAAAGGGGGCACGGTAGCACAGTGGATAGCACAGTTGCGTCATAGCTCCAGGGTCCCAGGTTCGATTTGCGGCTTGGGTCACTGTGTGAGGAGTCTGCACGTTCTCTCCATGTCTGCGTGTGTTTCCTCCGTGTACTCCGGTTTCCTCCCACAGTCCAATGATGTGCAGGTTAGGTGGATTGGCCATGGTAAATTGTCCTTAGGTTAGGTGGGGTTACTGGTTTATGGGGATAGGTTGGAGGTATGGACTTGAGTGGGGTGCCCTTTCCAAGAGCCAGTGCAAATTCAATGGGCCGAATGGCCTCCTCCTGCACTATGAATTCTATGATTCTATGATTAAGGACCGTAACTCTCACGATTCACCTCTGACATTCAGCACTTTTGTCCACGTTTGAGCCAAGGCTGTAATGAGGTCAGGAGCTGAGTGACCCTGGCGGCACCCAAACTGAGCGTCCATGAGCCGGTTATTGCTGAGTAAGTGCCACTTGATAGCACAGTTCATGACTCCTTCCATTGCTTTGCTGATGATTCAGAGTTGACTGACAGGGCGGTAATTAGCTGGGTTGGATTTGTCCTGTTTCTTGTGTACAGGACACACCTGGGCAATTTTTCACATTGTCGGGTAGATGCCAGTGTTCTGGCTGTACTGGAACAGTTTGGCTAGGGGCGCGGCACGTTCTGGAGCACAAGTCCTGAGTACTTCGCCGGAATATTATCAGGACCCATAGCCTTTGCCGTATCTAGTGCCTCCAGCCATTCCTTGATATCATATGGAGTGAATTGTATTGGCTGAAGACTGACACCTACGATGCTGGGGACCTCTCGAGGAGACTGGGTTGGATCATCCACTCAGCACTTCTGGCTGGAGATTGTTGCAAATGCCTCAGCCTTGAATTTCACACATATATGCTGGGCTCCTCCATCATTGAGGATGGGGATATTTGTGCAGCCTCCTCTTCTAGTGAGTTGTTTAATTGTCCACCACCATTCACGGCTGAGTGTGGCAGGACTGCAGAGCTTAGATCTGATCCGTTGGTTGTGGAATCGCTTAGCTCTGTCTATTACTTGCTGCTTGTGCTCTTTGGCACACAAGTAGACCTGTGTTGTAGCTTCACTAGGTAGACACCTCATTTTTTGATATCCCTGATGTTGCTCCTGGCATGATCTCCTGCACTCTTCATTGAACCAGGGTTGGTCCCCTGGCTTGGTGGCAATGGTAGAGTGGGGAATATTCCGGGCCATGAGGTTGCAGATTGTGATTGAATACAATTCTGCTGTTGCTGAAGCTCCACAGCACCTCGTGGATGCCCAGTCTTCAGTTGTTAGATATGTTCGAAGGCTATCCCATTTAACACTGTGAAAGTGCCACACAACATGATAGAGGGTATCCTCAAAGTGAAGACGGGATTTTGTCTCCACAAGGATTGTGCGATCATAGAATTTACAGTGCAGAACTTGGTGGGCAGCACGGTAGCATGGTGGTTAGCATAAATCCTTCACAGCTCCAGGGTCCCAGGTTCGATTCCCGGCTGGGACACTGTCTGTGCGGACTCTGCACGTCCTCCCCGTGTGTGCGTGGGTTTCCTCCGGGTGCTCCTGTTTCCTCCCACAGTCCAAAGATGTGCGGGTTAGGTGGATTGGCCATGCTAAATTGCCCGTAGTGTCCTAAAAAGTAAGGTTAAGGGGGGGGGTTGTTGGGTTACGGGTATAGGGTGGATACGTGGGTTTGAGTAGGGTGATCGTGGCTCGGCACAACATCGAGGGCCGAAGGGCCTGTTCTGTGCTGTACTGTTCTATGTTCTAGAAGGAGGCCATTCAGCACATCGAGTCTGCACCGGCCCTTGGAAAGAGCACCCTACGCAAGGTCAACACCTCCACCCTATCCCCATAACCCAATAACCCAGTAACCCCCACCCAACACTAAGGGCAATTTTGGACACTAAGGGCAATTTCTCATGGCCAATCCACCTAACCTGCACATCTTTGTGACTGTGGGAGGAAACCGGAGCACCCGGAGGAAACCCACGCACACATGGGGAGGATGTGCAGACTCCGCACAGACAGTGACCCAAGCCGGAATCGAACCTGGGACCCTGGAGCTGTGAAGCGATTGTGCTATCCACAATGCTACCGTGCTGCGATGGTCACTTCTACCGATACTGTCATGGACAGATGCATCTGCAGCAGGCAGATTGATGAGGATGAGGTCAAGTATGTTTTTTCCTCTTATTGGTTCCCTCACCACCTGCTGCAGTCCCAATCTAGCAGCTACGTCCTTTGGGACCCTGCCAGCTTGGTCTGTGGTGTTACTACCGAGTCACTCTTGGTGATGGGCGGGATGATATTGATGGGCTATTCGGATGGGCAGAACAGTTGCAAATGGAATTTAACCCTGAAAAATGTGAGGTGATGCATTTTGGGAGGGCTAACATGGCAAGGGAATATACAATGGACTTGGTAGAACAGATGATCAGAGAGACCTTGTGCTGCATGTCCATAGATTCCTGAAGGCAGCAGGGTAGGTTGAAAAGGTGGTTAAGAAAGCATGTGGGATGAGACTTCCGGTGGCGGCGCGTAGGAGGAAGCCACATGTTGGAGGGCTCCCGCCCGAGAATTGATTTTTCGGAGCTTTGATGCACCATCCCAGGAGCAACGTTTGATGAAACGAGGGCCGGAAGGCACAGAGAAGAGAGATGTCCAAATCTCAAAGAAAAACGGCCGTGAAAAAGGGGGTAAATTAAGATCCGCCGGTGGGTGGAAAGGTCGGCTCAGGAACTGGAAGGAAGGCGGAGGCGGGGGCTTTGGGTGAGGCCGCACTGTTCACGGCAGAAAGGATGACCAAGGTGATGGCCGTGGAACTTGAAAAACAGTTCACAAAACACATGGAAGTGATGAAGAAGGAAATGGGGATGGTATTGAAAGTGCTGGTGGAGGAGGCGATTGCCCCCGTGAGGGCGGCGGTATTGAGCGCAGCGGCCGATATGCGGGAGCAGGATGGACACTGAAGGAAGTGGAAGAGGCACTAGCGCAACACAGTGATCAACTCACCTCAATGGGGAAAGAGCTGCGCAGGGTGATAGAGACCAACAAGGGTCTGCGAGCCAAAATGGAAGACCTGGAAAACAGATCCAGGCGGCAGAATCTAAGGATCATGGGTCTGCCCGAAGGGGTGGAAGGCCCGAGGGCGATGGAGTATTTTACCATGATGTTGGCGGAGCTGTTGGGGGAGGGGAAGATCCCTTTCGATACGAACTGGATCGGGCTCATAGGTCGTGGAGGCCTATACCAAAGGCAAGTGCGCCGCCAAGAGTGCTGACTATTTGATTCTGTAGGTACCGCGTGAAGGAGAAGGTCCTGTGCTGGGCAAAGCAGAAGCGGGAGGTGCAGTGGGCTGGAGTTGGTATAGGCATATACCAGGACTTTACGGTGGAGTTGGCGAGGAGGCAGGTGGCCTTCGGCCTAGTTAAGACGGCACTGTATAACAGCAAGGTGCAGTGAGGCATAGTGTATCCAGCTAAGTTGAGGGTGACCTACGAATCCAAAGACTCTTATTTTGACACAGTGGATGTGGCGGAGGTGTTTGCGAAGGCAGAAGGGCTGTGGCAGAACTGAGAAATGGGACTGAGGACTGGTCTTTTACTGAGGGTAGGAGATTAGTAGGAGAGTATGTAGCTGTATGTACCTTTATCTTTTCACTGCATGTTGTTGTACGTGATAAATGAGTCGACGCTGTAAGAGTTGGAACTTTCCGTTGCAATGATGGTTCTTTGGAGCTTGACTGTTTATGCTGGGGCTGTCCACGCAGCAACAACTCCCCGGTGAGTCATTGGATGATTTCCGGCGTGCCCTGCATGTCCTGGCGAGGAACTGCGATTGCCAGGCAGTTTCAGCCCTTCAACTTCCCGTGAGCCCCAAATTGGGCACCGCACCGGACCGATCGTGAGTCACCCTACCTCTCCGCCCAGCGTGATCTGGATTTCCCCCTCCCTGGCGCCAGGGTGCCAGGCTGGCAGTGTCAGGGTGCCCGGGTGCCAGGTTAACACTGCCTTGGGTCCTGCCTGCGGGCGCCTTGCCAAGTACCGGGGGGGGGGGGCGGGGTGAGGGGCGGGCGGCTCCCGCTGAATGGCGCTCATTGTTTATGTTGGCATTTGTAGTCATGTCAATTATGAAGCATCAAGATGGGGTTACAATGGGAAGCAGACAAAGTGAGGGGAGATTTGATAGAAATCTTTAAAATCTTGAAGGGTTCGATGGAGCAATTTAGGAAATCTGTAGCCAAGGACACATTTTTTTTTTTGATTTTGTTTTTTAATTTTAGAGTACCCAATTCATTTTTTCCAATTAAGGGGCAATTTAGCGTGGCCAATCCACCTAACCTGCACATCTTTGGGTCGTGGGGGCGAAACCCACCCAAACACGGGGAGAATGTGCAAACTCCACACAGACAGTGACCCAGAGCCGGGATCGAACCTGGGACCTCGGCGCCGTGAGGCAGCAGGGCTAACCCACGGTGCCACCGCGCTGCTTTGGACACAGATTTAAGGCAACTAGCTAAAGATTCAGAGGAGGGGCAGCACGGTGGTGCAGTGGGTTAGCCCTGAGGTCTCAGGTTCGATCCCGGCTCTGGGTCACTGTCTGTGAGGAGTTTGCACATTCTCCCCATGTCTGCATGGGTTTTGCCGCCACAACCCAAAGATGTGCAGGCTAGGTGGATTAGCCACGCTAAATTGCCCCTTAATTGGAAAAAATGAATTGGGTACTCTAAATTTATATTTAAAAAAAGATTCAGTGGTGAAATGAGGAGAATTAAATATGCTGCCTGAAAAGAGCAGTGGGAACATGGCAGCAGGGTAGCACAGTGGTTAGCACTGTTGCATCACAGCCCCAGGGATCCGGATTCAGTTCCCGGCTTGGGTCACTGTCTGTGCGGAGTCTGCACGTTCTCCCCGTGTCTGGGTGGGTTTCCTCCGGGTGCTCCGGTTTCCTCCCACAAGTCCCGAAAGATGTGCTTGTTTGGTGAATTGGACATTCTGAATTCTCCCTTTGTGTACCCGAACAGGCGCCGGAATGTCGCGACTCGGGGATTTTCATCGTTACCGCATTGCTGTGTTAATGTCAGCCTACTTGTGACATTAATAAAAATTAACTTTCAACAGAGATTCAGATAAAAAAAACATTTTGAGGGTTATAGAGAAATGGCACCGGAGCACAGGAGGGTCATGATGGCCAAAATGGCCTCTCTGTGCTGTATCACGCTTCAATTCCCTAGATTGAATTTTATGGTGCATCTAGGTCCCCACCCCTTCCAGCTAAAAGGTCAGTGAGAGGGGAGCCAGCCACATTCCTGACGACTGCCGCATGGCAATTTAACATTGGGAGCAGCGTATAGCCTTTCAAGCGAGAAATACACCCCAACGTTGGTAGGCAGACCTGCCTTAGAGAGCTTCCAGCCAATCCTGGCCGCTCTGTAATCTCAGAGGCGCCTGCTTGAAGCAGTGGCCACTACTAGAATTACAGGCAGTCTCGCCTCACTGAGTGGTTAAGTCCAGGAGCAGGGTTTTCAGCGAGTGGGAGGGAGTGGACGAGGTAGGGGGGTAGTGCAGTAAGGTGAGTTAGTGACGTGGAGGGTGTTATGTTTCTTAAATGAATGCTAGAAGTCGTTCAGCAGTTGAAGGATGGTTTATTGTGCTCCACAATAAATGACTTTGTTAGCTTTTACTTACAGAATGGCACTTGTAAAGATACTGCTTTTCTATGCTCTGCAACTAGGCCTAACCACACTTGCAGCCCTGAGCTCAACTTCCGTCCCTGTCCTGCTCCCCTGTCTCTCCAGCCAAAGTGAGCGAGGGCGAGCCTTCGGCGTCACTCTTATATGTCCCCATGCTACCCCCTGGTGGTGCTTCCATTTCCCATCAGCCCCTTCTGTACACACTCAGGCGAGGATCACTACAGAGGGGAGGGGCAGTAAGGTTGGTTAGTGGCAGGTTAGGGGGAAGTTAAATGAAGGGGGATGGAATGATTTGGGCAGAGACTTTGTCCGATGAGATCAGGGGACCCCCCCAAAGGAGGTCCCGGGCCCTTATCTGATACCAACCAGAGCAGCTAAAGTAACCAGGCTTCCCACATGGTGAGGGCCTCTTCCCACTGTGGGAAAACTATTGGCATTGGCAGGATAAGGTCCTTGAAGGCCTCAATCTGCCCCAAGAGTGGGTGGGCCACTTGATGCCTCATGCCCCCCCCCTATAAAATTTCAGACCGATCAGGATCAGATGGGTAGGCAGTTGGAAGGCCACCAGTTTGATTTTGCAAGCCTTCCAACCCACCAGCGGGGGGAGTGCAAAATCCAGATCACAATCCTCAAGGGAACAAGGTTTGCCGCAGGGCAAGGTTAAGATCATTTCCATTACATGTGAAACCCTTTTCCATGGCAGCTTGACAGGCGTTTCAGTGGTAAGCTTGCAGTGGGACCGTGTGCCCTGCAGTAGAAGGATAACAGATGCCACATAATCAACAGGGGTTATCTGATTGCTTTGCACAGAACAGCAGATAGTAGATATGAGGTTGAAAAGTTGTGGCAAACAGCCTTGCCTGTTTACTTGCTAACTATAGGAAAATATTTGACAGCCTTACCTTGTCGGTATTTTGTGCAGCTAGGAACAATTTTGTCTCCTGATCCCTCGGCGACAGAGGAAATCTTATTGCCACCTGTGTGCTAATTTCCTGAGAGAGCTTTACTCTAAGAGAGGGTTTAAATCTTGTGGCGCAGTGGGTAGCCTCTGAGCCAGAAGCCCTGGGTTCAAGTCCCACTCCAGGACTTGATGGCCAAGGGAAGTGTGTTCATAACGCGGCCAAACCGGTTGAGCATCGACCTGCTAAATCCTTCCAACACACGATGATTGTAAGGGCAGGGAGAGATTCCCTGGTCAGCCACATGATCCATGTCGCTATCCATAACGCCAGACTAAGCATGCGTGGCTTGCTCCAGGGAGGCCGGATGGGGTGATTAAAGCCTAATTTATGCTGAACTGACCCTCTGAAGTGGGTGGTGAGCCACTCACACTGTGTCCAATCCACTGCCAGCGTTCCCAGAAGGCAGCTCAGCACCACCCTCTGGGGGCAGGTCGAGGTGGGGCAAGAAGAGTCAGCAGCGACACATTCCGAGGATGGGGAGGATTATTAAAATTTGATTGGCTGAGTCTACGCCATGTTGGATTTGACTCTCCAGCCTCCTTATAACAATCATGTTGACTTGTGTGTTATTTTCTTTGGACAATTTACTTACTAAAGGTTTCATTTCTTGCCAGATTGGGGCTTTTATTTGTTTTGAAACATGGCTTCACTCTTTGTATGAATATTTGATGAGGAGCCCATTCTCCTGTTGTAAACCAGGGCAGAAAAATCCGAAGCCGGAGCTCATTGGCAATTAAAACCTTTGTGGTGTTTGTGAAATTCTTCGGGTTCCCATCTCTTCTGTGGCCTCAGTTCTTTCTTCTCAAACACCCACTTTAATGCTCAACTTCTCCCAAGGGTGTGAGTGAGGATCATGCAATGGGTGCCGAATGGATTTACCAGAATGGTTCCAACGACGAGGGATTTTAGTTAACAAGGTTAGGTTGGAGAAGCTGGACTTGCTTCTTCAGAAACAAGGGGATTGAGGGGAAATCTGATTGAGGTGTGCAAGATAATGAAAGGTTTGGGTAATGGGGACAAAGAGAAGCACTTTGCATTGTTTGGTCCAAGGGCGAGGGGGACACAGATTTGAGATTTGAGGCTACAGGAGACCCATTGAGCGAGAAAGAATTTATTTAGACTGTGAGTGGTAAATACCTGGAACCCACTGCCTTTGAGGGGGGTGGAAGCAAAGATTTCAATAGGAAATTGGAGGGCATTTGAGGGAAATAAGCTTGCAGGGCTAGGAGAATAGAGTGGGAGATTGGGGCTGATTGGACTGGTCCACAGAAAGTCACCATGGATTCGATGGGCTAAATGTCTTGCTTCTGTGCCACAATGATTCTCAGGCTATGACTCTTCTATGACTAAAGCCCCAATTAGGGGCAGTTTTATGTTAGCACCTGTATTTTGTTGCCAGCAGAGAGTGGCTTCCAATGATGTGTTTAAGCTGCCAGCTCATTGAGACAGTCTCCCGCCTTGTGAGGGGCTTGTGGGGGCTGGTGGGCTGCCATCATCGGCTGAGGCCAGTGAAGGGTTCATGGGCAGGATTCCTCTGGAAGTTTCCCCTTCGCCCCTCTGCAAGCTTTGACCCTCACCACTTTTAAATCTCTTGAATACCTCCATGTTGAGGCATCCTAACATTCACAGATCTTCCTGAGCAGTACCTGCTTCTGCTGGTGGGGGTACCGAGGTTCATAAGAATATAAGAACTAGGAGCAGGAGTAGGCCATATGGCCCCTCGAGCCTGCTCCGCCATTCAATGAGATCATGGCTGATCTTTTGTGGACTCAGCTCCACTTTCCGGCCCAAACACCATAACCTTTATCCTTTTATTGTTCAAAAAACTGTTTATCTTTATCTTAAAAACATGTAATGAAGGAGCCTCAACTGCTTCACTGGGCAAGGAATTCCATACATTCACAACCCTTTGGGTGAAGAATTTCCTCCTAAAGTCAGTCCTAAATCTACTTCCCCTTATTTTGAGGCTATGCCCCCTCGTTCTGCTTTCACCCGCCAGTGGGAACAACCTGCCCGCATCTATCCTATCTATTCCCCCCCCCCCGCATTCTTCTGAATTCCAACGAGTACAGCCCCAGTCTACTCAACCTCTCCTCATAATCCAACCCCTTCAGCTCTGGGATTAACCTAGTGAATCTCCTCTGCACACCCTCCAGCGCCAGTACATCCTTTCTAAGGTAAGGAGACCAAAACTGAACACAATACTCCAGATGTGGCCTCACTAACACCTTATACAATTGCAGCATAACCTCCCTGGTCTCCCTAGTTCCAGAGCTGTTGGCCCTCTGATCGACCCCAACTGCCACCCTCAATCGGACGACGTACCCAATGGGAAGAGTGAAGATTGCACAGTGGACATGCTACCAGCAGGTTCCGGTTTGGAAATCTCTTTTATATCAATGTTAGGAGCTTGGCGCTCACACTAACATCCAGCCAAATGATTCTGATCTCACCCTCTTAATGATCTGCTTCCCAATTATTTCCCCACCCAACAGAAATGGCCGCTTAATCTTGCCAATCCAATTTCAATATGTTTTCCATTTTGTTTTAGATTCTTTCACAGGAGCTGAGCATTGTTGGTGAGGCCAGGCTTTATTGCCCATCCCTAATGCCCCTTGAGAAGGTGGTGGAGAGCCGCCATCTTGAACCACTGCAGCCTTTTCTTGTTATTACAACTGGATGGCTTGGTTGTCCAGAGGACAGTTAAGAGTCAACCGCATTGCTGTGGTTCAGGAATCAAATGTAGACGAGGCCAGGCAACAATTTCCTTTGTGAAAGAACACCAGGCAGTTGCTCTTCCCAAGGACAATCCTACAATAGAACAAGCTGCCAAAGAAAATAGTCACATTCCCCCCGCCCCTCATCACTTCAAACCTCCAAGATCATTCCCATTGATACGTTTTACATCATGATGACGACACATCAGCAGGTCGTGTCTTGGTCAGCTGGTTCTAACCATGTAAACGTTGATGGAATACAGATGTTTGCAGATGGGTGGCACGATAACACAGTGGTTAGCACTGCTGCTTCACAGCGCTAGGGTTCCAGGTTCGATTCCCGACTTGGGTCACTGTCTGTGTGGAGTCTGCACGTTCTCCCTGTGTCCGCATGAGTTTCCTCCAGGTTCCTCCCAAACATCCCGAAAGATATGTTGTTAGGTAATTTGGACATTCGGAATTCTCTATCCATGTACCCAAATAGGCGCCAGAATGTGGCGACAAGGGGCTTTTCACAGTAACTTCATTGCAGTGTTAATGTAAGCCTACTTGTGACAATAATAAAGGTTATTGCTATTATTATTTTGCGATCAATCTTCAATGAGTATGACTTCCCACCTAAGAAACTCTCTGTTACCTGTCAAGGATTCTAAGGGTCCTTGCGTGGTTGGTGAACCCGATCCTAGAGCAAAATCTTCGACTGTACACTTGGTAGGTGTTTCCGGGAGGTAGGGTCGATCCTTGGACTCCAGATCACTGGTATTCCTTCCTCAGGCTCCTTTTCCGGGCCTCCTCGAAGAATTGTGTCCTTTGAATTAGGAAGTTCCTCCAAGTAGATCTCTTCTGAGCAAGGATCTCCCAGGCATTGATGTCCATGTTGCATTTCTTGAGGTAAGCCTTCAGATTGTCTTTGAAGCACTTCCTTAGTCCTCCTCTTGTTCGGGAGCCTTCCTTGTGTAGCCACCTGGGGTGGCCACTGCCCAACACAAAATGGAAGATTACAAAGAATGCAGGGAAAATGGACATGTTACAAAAGCAAGCAGCTTGCAAAAGCGCTTGTGTATTCTGACTGCTGCAGAAACCTGACAGCACTGTGAAAGAAAACAAGTTAGCATACTAATGAGGCGATACCCGGTGATTCCCAGGTACAATGGAAGCAAGTTAACTCAAATCGCTACAGTGAATAGAAGGCTAACTTCTCGGCGCCAAGAGAAGTCCAAAACAATAAGCCCCCAAGAACCACCCAGTGATCGAGGTACTGCCCCGTTATTGGGGAAATTCAAATCAATCGATTGGGAAGAGACCCAATCGATTGCGAGTGTATAGAGGGCCCGCCCAGGTGGGCTCGAGACCCTGGGAGAGGTATAAGACAGAGACCCCGACTCCAGCTCTCTCTCTCTCTGCCAGCCTCTCCTTGACCAGCTCTCTCAGCCGGCCCTCCCAACAAGAACACCTTTGTAGCAGCTCTCGAACTTGACCATGGAGAGGAGGCCTTGCCAACAGCAGCCGCCAACAAGTAAGTGTCACACAACGCACGCTACGAGAGTAGACACTCCTGACCCCTTTAGTCCACACCGACTGGAAGCCTGCGGAGCCAGGACAAAGCTAGAGGCCATTGTTCCCTGATCCGGCAGTTCCCTTATTCCAGATAAGTATTGGCCTGTTAGTGGTAGGATTAGCCTAGTCTTGTAGTTTTATATGCACAATTAGTAGATAACTATTATAATAAACGTGCCTTGTTTGAACTTACTAACTGGTGTATGGAGTTATTGGTCTGAACTTGAACTTGAAACTTGTGGCGGTATCTTAACGATACCTGGCGACTCTAGAGCTAAGGAACGAAACAGAGCCAAATTGAGTGTCAAGCACACTCACCCAGAACGAGCAACACTTGAGCTGGGCGAAGAAGATTTGCTTTCGCAGACAGGTTTTTGACATCCTAAGCAGGCCCAGTGGAGTTAGTTTGGGTGATCATGGCCTCATTGCTGATGCTCCTGTTTCCTTGAAGGATGCTGTTGACGCAACCAAGGCAGAAGCAGCGAACCATATGGGTTTTTACGAGAAGCAATCACCATTCCTTGGTCATCATTACTGGGACTAGCTTTCAATTCCAGATTTATTCATTAATTGAGTTTAAATTCCATGGAATTTGAACTCAGAGCATTGGCCTGAGTTTCTGGGTTACCCGTGGGTTTGCCAGAAAGATCTATTTGTCTCGCGGATTGAAAACAGCGGTGCCGGGGAAGTTCCTCTTTAATCCAGGAGAGTCCCAGGAAAATCCGAGAGGGCTAGCAGCCCCTCACACCTGTCGTAGTCCTGTTGTTGTCATCCTTTCAGCTCACGGCCTCTACGTTGTTAGGCCTCAGGGCAGCTAAACCAGTCAGAGGGGAAAATAGCCGCGCGTTCAACATGATTTACCATAGACGCAGTATGTTGACACCTGGAGGCTGCCACGTGACTAAGGACCCACGCACTGATTGAAACAACCATGCCATTAGAAGCAACTGGAAACATGAAGCGGAAAGGCATTGAAGAAAAAGGTCGCCACTGAGAGGAACAGCTGGAAAATCAGAACTTTGTTTCTGCAAAAGAAATGACACACCTGCTACTTGAGATGTGTTTTCAGATGGCACACAGGAAGTCAGCAAGACAAGCTCGAAATAAAAGAACACAGCTGAGGTGTGTGGCGTTTTCAGCAAAGGAACTACACAGCCCTGAATGGAAAATAATGTGAAACAGCAAGGAGGAACGCTAGCTTTGAAAACACAGCCTTACAGCAAGGCCATTCAGTAGAGCTGGCACCTGATGCCGTTTGCTTTCTATTTGAGTCACTTTCTGCCTCCCTCCTTCTAATCTTCTCCACGTTTAACTGCATCTGCCATGTATTTTCAAACTCACTCAACTTGTCTAAATCACCTCGAATCACCATTAATCTTCTCATTATTCCTTCCTCCCTCAAGGGCTTCCCCTTAAATGTGTCTATGGGCTGGCTTCTCCCGTCCCCTGTCTGCGTGCTTCACTGAGGCGTGCCGTTCGCTGACAGCAAGTTCCACTACTCCCGCGGCCTGTGGGTGGGGAGAGGGGCTCCAACCCCGGGGGGGGGGGGGGGGGGGGGGGGGGGGGCCCTCTGATGCGGCCTGGCCCGCGATCGGGGCCCACCGATCAACGGGCCGGCCTCTCTGGCTGGGGGTCTCATTTCCTACGTACCGGCCCCTGTCGTCCTGCGCCATGTTGCGTCGGGGCCGGCGCGTTGAAGGAAGCCAATGCGCATGTGCACATTGGCGCCGGTGCCCCTGGGCATGCACGGATCCCTCAGCGCCCTGTTCGCCTCGGGATCAGCAGCTGGAGCTGCGTGAACCACTCCAGCGCCGTGCTGGTCCCCTGTAGGGGCCAGAATTAGTCTTGGGAGCGGCCCATTCACGCCGTCGTAAAAAACGACCGCTTTTACGATGGCGTGGACACTCTGCTGCGTGATGAGAGAATCCAGCCCAGGGTACCTATCTTTCTAGATCACCCTGCTCCTCCACTTCATTTCGAAAGTTAGATCACAAATTTCCACTTTGGGCAGTATTGCTGACAAAGACACAAATTAATGTCATATTTCCAAATTTGTTGACAGCACAAACCTACGTGGGAATGTGAATGGTGAGAAGGAAGCGAAGAGGCTTCGAGGTGATTTAGACAAGTTGAGCGAGTGGGAAAATACATGGCAGATGCAGTATAACGTGGATGACTGTGAAGTTATCCACTTCAGTAGGGAAAACAGAATGGCAGAACATTATTTAAATGGAGATACATTGAGAAATATTAATGTACAAAGTGACCTCGGTGTCCTGTACGTCAGTCATTGAAATCAAGCACGCGGGGTACAAGCAAGTAGTTAGAAAGGCAAATGATATGATGGCCTTCAATGCAAGAAGACTTGAGTACAGCAGCAAGGATGTCTTTCTGCACCTATGCAGGCCCCAGTCGGGTGAGATCACACCAGGAGTATTGTGTACAGTTTTGGACACCTTACCTTAGAAAGGATATACTTGTCACAGAGTGAGTGGAGTGAAGGGTCACCAGACTGCTTCCTGGAATGGCAGGATTGTCAGATGAGGAGACTATGGGCGGCATGGTAGCACCGTGGTTAGCACTGTTGCTTCACAGCGCCAGGATCCCAGGTTCGATTCCCGGCTTGGGTCACTGTCTGTGCGAAGTCTGCAAGTTCGTCCTGGGTGTGCGTGAGATTCCTCTGGGTTACGGGGAGAGGGTAGATACGTGGGCTTGAGTAAGGTGCTCTTTGTAAGGGCCGGTGCAGACTCGATGGGCCAAATGGCCTTCTTCTGCACTGTAAATTCTATGACTCTATTATCATGGTGTTGAGATAGAGGATCAATCATGATCAGTGGAGCAGACTCGAGGGGCCAAATCGTCTGCTCCTATTTTCCACAGTAAGAAGTCTTACAACACCAGGTTAAAGTCCAACATGTTTGTTTCAAACACTAGCTTTCGGAGCGCAGCTCCTTCTTCAGGTGAATGTGCAGTGCTCCGAAAGCTAGTGTTTGAAACAAACATGTTGGACTTTAACCTGGTGTTGTAAGACTGCTTACTGGGCTCAACCCAGTCCAACGCCGGCATCTCCACATCATGCCTATTTTCTGCGTTTCAAGGGATGAGATTTTCCAGTCACACCCGTCCCTAGCCCAGAAATTCCCATCAGATATTCCTCCCACCCGCAAAAATTCCAGCGGCAGACCGGACGAGAAAATTCACCCCAGCGTTTCTAAATTACACTCAAAATGGGACAAGATTGCAAGAGGGTTTTTCTTTAAATAAAGGATCCATTGAAACTGATTTGTTTTCCAATCTTAAAATCTGTCATGAGCCAGCGGAATTAGAAAGTGAAACATATTTTAAAAAACACTTGCATTGGAAAAGATATTCCTTGAAGCATTCAATAGTGTTGTTTGATTAATGCAGATAGCAACGGTATTTGTCACCAAATTGAACATTTCCGATCTCATAATCTAGTCTGTTATCTGTGAGTGAGGCAATTTGAAATAACTGAAAAAGACTTAAAGTGAACTATACCGACCACTTTGCACTTTTTTCCTGTCTGAGTCGCTTCCCTTAAAGCTCGCCCTTCTGTGTTATGTTTTGTAGCAAGATTACTAGCAGTTCTGCGAGCTGTCCCAAGACTCCAACACCTTCTGACCTTTGTCGTGAGTCAACAAGCAGAAGGGGTGCACAATCTTTCAAACAACCCTGGATCCAATCGACCTGACTCTCCAAAAGTACCACTTACCCTGCAATATCTGCCTATCACACGTTGATTAGCCATCTCAGAACCTATCAAACCTGATAATAATAATCACCATTGTCACAAGTAGGCTTCAATGAAGTCACTGCGAACAACCCTGAGTCGCTACAATCCGGCGCCTGTTCGGGAAGGCCAGTACAGGAATTGAACCTGCGCTGCTGGCATTGTTCTGCATTATAAACCAACTGTTTAGCCCACTGTGCTAAACCAGCCCCTGAGAGGAAGCGAGTCATCCATAATCCTGCCTAAGCGGACTCAATCGGTACTTCACTGTGCGGTGCTATGTCTGTGAATATTGTATGCAGTTAGCAATGCGACCTCCAACAAGCAGGTGGCGTCAGCCCTTGGTCATGTGACTTGGCAGACTCATCAGTTGGGAGCAAGGCGTACACAAGGACAGTCGCACATCGGGTAGTTCCAGAGCAACCTAGACTGTATAGTATTCTGTAAGTTATCCTTCCACATATTCATCAATAAATCATCTTGCCAGTTAAAACATCAACAGTTCTTTGAGCATTATTTCAACAACAAGAGAACACAACATAACACTGAAAAAACGTTTTGTGAAAGAAGATTGCAGCTGAGCGCTTCAAGTGTTGGTCCAAAATCTGCCTGTTTCTTGGCTGATGTCCCATTATAGCTAACCTTAGATTAATAAAAATGAAGATTACAGCCAAAATGTCACAGATACGGAAAATATGAAATGAGAGAGATAACTTCTCCTTCTTTCTGCATGGCCCCTCTCGAATGAACCCTCTCAATTTTGGTCACTCGTAAGCCAGGGAACCCCTGGAGTCGGTGGGGATGTTTGGCCTCTGAAGGGATGACTTGAGAACATCCCTTCCCGTCTCGGTGTCTCCTGTCATGGCCAAGTTCCAAGGAGAGCAGTTATTTTGGGACTCTGGTGTCGGGCACACAAACAGCATGTCTCACCCAGCGGAGCCAGTCCGGCATGATTAGCACCTCCACGTTGGGCATATTGGCTTGGGAAATTATTCTGCTGTGGGGCCACCTTTCTCGCCATTGGATTTGGAGGGCCTTGCGAAGGCTCCACTGGTGATATTTCTCCACTGCTTTGAGGTGCCTGATGTCGGTTGATCAAGCCTCTGAAGCATTTGGAGCAGGGAGATCAATGCTGCTCGGTAAACCATGACCGTAGCCTCGGATTTGAGATCCTGGTCCTCAAATACTCGTTTCCTTAGTCAGCTGACGACTTAGTTGACACATTGGAGGTGATGGTGAATTTCATTGTACATGGTTGCCTTCACCAAGAGGAGACTCCCAAGGATGCTGCACTGGCGAAGTATCGGCTTTCTGACATGATGTTAACCCCTGTCTGACCTCTGAGATGGCCACGATAAGATGGCCTCAGGTGCTCCACAGAAGCATTATAAACAAAAACGTGACAATGAGCCACACGTGTAGCTACGAGGACAGATGACCACAAAATTGGTCAAGAAGGCAGCTTTTTAAAAAACGCCTCAAAGAAAGAGTGAGCGGTGGCAAGCAGCAGAGGTATAAGAAGGGTGTCATAACCTGGGGTCAAGCAGGTCATGGGAGACTAATGAAACCGTAAGCAGGTCATCAGACACTTTTGATGTATTTTGGGGTCAATCAACTAAATAGAAGAACAGAAATTAACTGAGGGACAAATTAAAAGGGGCCGCTCCTAAAAACAAACGAGCGCTGCCCAAAAAAGAACAAAGGGGAACGGAAACTTAAAAAACATTGAATCAAAATGTGAAAACTGGATTCAATAAAGCAATCTAATCCCTGCGGTGCCCACCGAGCATGGAAGGCCTTGTGTGTGCCAGTGGACACACATGCTCCTTCTCCAGGGACACCCGGCTGCCGGAAGAGGGGCAGACAGTCCGGTCGGATGACCCCCCCCTCAGTCGCCCGCTGCCTGGGCCTATTTATGGCAAGCTACGCCAGGCCCAAGAGCAGGTTCACAAGGTGGTCCTCTGCCTTCCCCACCGCCCCCCTCCGCACCGGATGCCGGTAGCTCGGGAGCGTGGGCCTGAAATGCAAATTTTCATGGATAGAATTTACAGTGCAGAGCAGAAGGAGGCCATTCGACCCATCGAGTTTGCACTGACTCTTGGGAAGATCACCCTACCCAAGCCCATGCCTTCACCCTATCCCCATAACCCAGTAACCCCACCCAATGCCAAAGGCAATTTTGTTCACTAAGGGGCAATTTAGCATGGCCAATCCACCTAACCTGCACATCTTTGGAGTGCGGGGGGAAACCGGAGCACCCGGAGGAAACCCACGCACACACGGCGAGGACGTGCAGACTCTGCACAGGCAGTGACCCAAGCCGGGAATCGAACCTGGGACCCTGGAGCTGTGAAGCATTTGTGCTAACCACTATGCTACCGCGCTGCCCTAAACAAAGCTTTCACAATGTTCTGCTGCAGTGAACCTTTTTCTGTTGACTCAACCTGATTGGGTCGGTGAGGACACCTTTCCAGACCTTATAGTATAGGAACCGCGCAACTGATTGGAATGATTGTGGGGCTGGAGGACATTCCAGAGACATGGTGGGGGCGGGTGGGGGGGGTGGGGGGGGGGGAGTGATTTGAAAACAAGAATGAGAATTTTGAAATTGAGACGTGGCTGGACCAGCGAGCACAGGCAGCGATAGTTGAACAGGACTTGCTGTGAGTTAACCACGTGGAAAAATTTGGGAAACTCACCCTGCAACCAAGCCTCCTTGGGCTGACCAAGGCATGCTTGTGATGCTTCTCGGCCTTTTGGCTAAGATCAAGTGTAGCGCACTTGATTGGGGGGAAGCTAAGGACTTCGATCTTGATGTCGATCGTGGATTGGAGAGACTGAAGACTTTGAAGAAACGTTTGAGCTCGGCTGCTATTGGTGGATCTTCATGCTGGTCTAAACCTTTGGTTTGGGCCTAACGCCGGTACAGTCAAGAGCCAACGTCGGAGCTATGACCACTGCTGCATCCCGACCACCAGGCTGGGGAGTGCGAAACACTGTCCGAGTCACTGTGAGGAAGTCGGAAGGGAAGTCGCCTGTGGATCGAATCTTCTTCGTGAAGCGGGTACTGATCGACTGCTGTGGGTTTCAAGCAACAGATATCTACTGCTTGCAAGATTACCCCAACAACGGTTATTTCGACATCACGTTCAGGAATGTTGCTGATTGCATCAAGTTCTTGGATGTGTTTAAAGAAAAAGGCAACCAGAGCCCCCTGTCTATCCTGACTGCGGAGCCTCTGTTTACGCTACCGTCACAGAGAAACCGGGTTGTTACGCTGCACACGTACAACCCCCACGTCCCCGTGTCTGATGTGCTCACGTTCCTTGCCAGGTACGTCGACTTGAAAAGTGACAGCGTACAACTGAAGGGCACCTTTGGCATCTGGAGAAGCGGGCACCAGGTCAAGGTAACACTGAGAACGAACGCCAACGGAACCATCTTGCATCCACCCTCCAGGTTCGCCATTGGAGGCAACTGAGGCTACCTCTACTACGGGGGGCAGCCACGAGTATGTCACACCTGTGGCAAAGCGGGGCACATGGCCGCCAACTGCAACGTCACCTTCTGCAAAAACTGCAAGCAGGAGGGGCACATGACAAAGGACTGTAAGGAAGACAAGCACTGCAACCTGTGTGGGGAGGCCGGCCATCTTTACAGGGCCTGCCCAAAACGTGGGGCAACCTATGCGCAAATCATCAGTGGTGGAGTCAAAAAGGCAACCACACAGGAGGTTCAGGCACCCTCCATCGACAAAGACACCCCACCACAGAATGCCAAAATTCTACAGAAAGGCCCTCAACAGAATGTGGAGGCCCCAGAACAGCCTGACAAAACAACCCCACTCCCATCTGGTGAGGAACACGCGACAACCGAGGATGGAGCAAAGAGTGAAGAGCGCTGGGAAATGGCGGGCACAAAAAAAGGAAAGAGGAAAATGAAAAATGAAACAAAGAAACCCCTGACGGGGAATGGTAAAAAGCGGCAACTCAATAGCGCCGACAACTCCTGCGATGAAGGCGAGCAATCTAAGAATAGGCCTCAATTAAAGAGGCAAAGCACCAATATGGAAGGGGGTGCACAGAACCCCCAGACCACAGACAGGAACAAAAACAAAACTCAACCAGAGCACCAACCTCTGGACGATGGGAACCGGCCTACAACCCCAACACCCGCTGACTGCCACGTCGGGCACAACGGCTACACCCCCCCCCCCCCCACCCCCCCCCCCCACCCCCCCCCCCCCCCCCCCCCCACCCCCACAATGCACATCCATCATGTTCAAGGCTACACTGAGGACAATGGCAGCTTTCTAAACCCTGAAACTGTGAAACATTTTGAGAACACCACCGGCATGACGGGGAATTTTGAACACCTGGAACAACCAACTGAAATGGACTCTGAAATCTGAGACTGGTAAATCTACTCTTTTTAAAATGGGTTTTAAACTTGCATCTATTAATGTGCGAAGTATTAAAGATACTTCGCGGTGTGTAGCCACACTCAGCTACTTAGAAAATGTGAGAGCCGACCTACTGTTCCTGCAGGAGTGTGGAATTCCACAACTCAGCAACTACAGGCGCTGGTCGAGCTGGTGGTCCCACGGGCCATCCATCTGGTCAGGAGGAAACGACTGTCGTTCCTCCGGCCTGGGTATTCTGCTACGGGGAGGCAATTTCACCATCTCCGACGTTAAGGAGGTGGTGGGTGGACGCCTCCTCATAGCAGACGTCAAATACAAAATCGCCCCTCTCAGACTTATTAACGTGTATGCCCCGGCCGTAAAAACTGAGCGGCTGGCTGTCCTTCAGCAACTACCACTGCTGTTGGCCACCTCCAAGCCGGTCATCCTGGGCGGTGACTTCAACTGCATCATCGATGCGGCTGGACGATCCGGCAGAGCCGACAGCAAATTAGACGCTACGTCCAGACTCCTGATGGAAACGGTAAAAGACGCCAAGCTGCTCGACGTCTTCAGCAACCCTGCAGACGGTGCGCAGCGTAGATACACATGGTCACGGCCAGATGGGTCCGTCCGTTCCAGAATAGATTTCTTTTTTGTGTCCCGTGCTTTCACGGTCAGGCCCACCGACGTCAAGCCGGTGTTCTTCTCTGACCACTGCCTCCTACTGGCTGACTGCCACCTGCAGGAAAACCAGGGGATGGGCAGGGGGACATGGAAGCTAAATGTAAAACTGTTGACCCCAGAGAACCTCCAGGAACTCAAAAGGGATTACAAAGGTTGGAGAACCGTGAAACCCCTCTTTGAGTCTCCACATCTCTGGTGGGAAGCAATCAAGGGGAACATCAAAAGGTTCTTCATCCTCAAGGGCGTACAAAAGGTGAGAGAGAGAGACGAGGGGTCACGACCAGGCTCCAGAAAAGCATGCAAAATTTGCTCCAGCTGCAGTCGATGGGGGTTGATGTCAAAGAGGATCTCCAAGAGGTGAAGGGCCAGCAAGCCTCACTCTACACCTCGGAGGCCTCGAAGGTTATCTTCCGGTCCAGAGTCCGCTCCGTGGAGCAGGATGAAAAATGCTCACGCTTCTTCTTCCAGAAGGTACACACGGAGACCTCTGTGATCAGCAGCCTGAAGGAAGAAGATGGCTCTGTAAAGACATCGCAGTCTGACATACTGAGGATCAGTCAATCCTTCTATGCCAGACTGTATGATCTGAAGCCAACAGACAGCACTGTTGCCCAGACCTTCCTGTCGTCTATCACGGAGGTCTTGGACGACAATGAGGGGGAAAACCTGGACAAACCATTATCTCTGGACGAGCTGACAAAGGCCGTCAAGTCCTTTGAGACGAGTAAAACTCCCGGAAGCGACGGCTTACCGGCTGAGTTGTATTTGGCTCTGTGGGACTGGATGGGCCCAGACCTGCTGGAAGTGTACGAGAGTATGCTTCTGGATGGCAGCATGTCAGAATCCATGAGAAAAGGTATCATCACCCTCATCTACAAGCAGAAGGGGGAAAGGGAAGAAATTCGAAATTGGCGACCCATTTCACTGTTAAATGTGGATTACAAAATCTTAGCCAAAGTCATCGCCAATCGGGTAAGGTCTGCTCTGGAGTCGGTGATCCATCCCGACCAGACCTGTGCTGTACCCGGCAGGAAGATCTCTGACAGCCTCGCGCTGCTCAGGGATACGATCGCCTACGTGCAGGACAGGAGGGTGGACACCTGCCTCATCAGCCTTGACCAGGAGAAGGCTTTTGACAGAATATCGCACACCTACATGATGGGTGTGCTCTCCAAAATGGGGTTTGGGGAGGGAATTCGCAATTGGATCAAACTGCTCTACACAAACATCTATAGCGCAGTCTCAATCAATGGGTGGGAATCAGAAAAGTTCCAGATCAAATCTGGAGTCAGGCAGGGCTGCCCTCTCTCCTCGGCCCTGTTTGTGTGCTGCATAGAACCTTTTGCCGAGTCCATCAGGAAGGATCCGGGTATGAGAGGGGTGGCGATCCCAGGCAGCGGAGGCGTGCAAGTCAAGGCCTCCCTGTACATGGACGACGTTGCCGTCTTCTGCTCGGATCCCGCGTCTGTACGCAGGCTCTTGGACACCTGCAACCAGTTTGAACTGGCCTCAGGAGCCAAGGTAAACCGCGGCAAGAGGGAGGCCATGTTCTTTGGGAACTGGGCCGACCGATCCTTTGTCCCCTTCACGGTCAGGTCAGATTACCTGAAAGTGCTGGGGATATGGTTCGGAGCGGCTGGGACGTGCACCAAAAACTGGGAGGAACGCATTGCTAAAGCAAAACAGAAACTGGGCTGGCGGGAGCAACGCTCCCTCTCCATTGCGGGCAAAACACTGGTCATCAGGTGTGAGGTACTCTCGGTGTTACTGTACGTGGCGCAGGTCTGGCCCATCACTCGGACCTACGCCGCAGCAGTCACCCGGGCCATCTTCAAATTCATTTGGAGATCCAAGATGGACCGGGTCCGAAGAGACATAATGTACAAGCCTCTAGATAAAGGAGGGAGGAACATACCCAACGCCGCCCTCATCCTGATGGCCACGTTTGTGTGCAGCTGCATCAAGCTGTGCATAGACCCCGGGTATGCAAACACCAAGTGTCACTACATACTGAGTTTCTATCTGTCCTCGGTGTTGCGAAGGATGGGCCTGGCCTCATTGCCGCGGAACGCTCCAAGCAGTTGGACCGTGCCGAAACACCTGTCCTCCGTGGAAATATTTTTGAAGAAAAACACCTTTGACCACAAAGCAATGAAGCAGTGGTCAGCACGTAATGTCCTCGAGACCCTCAGAGAAAAGGAGACTGTGGAGGACGTTGGATGGTTCCCTGAGCAGACTGTCAGAGCCATCTGGCAGAATGCCTCATCACCAGAACTTTCAAACAAGCACCAAGACCTAGCTTGGCTGGTGGTGAGAAGGGCCCTCCCTGTCAGATTCTTCATGTACACCCGAAGGCTCAGCATCAATGCACGCTGCCCTCGGAGTGGATGTGGGGGAAATGAGACAGCCACACATCTCCTTGTGGAATGTGCCTTTGCAAAGCAGGTCTGGAGTGAGATGCAGTGGTATCTGTCAAGGTTCATCCCGAGCAGCTCTGTAACACAGGACTCTGTGCTCTACGGACTGTTTCCAGGGACACACACCGAAACAAATATCAACTGCTGCTGGAAGGTCACCAACTCGGTGAAAGACGCTCTTTGGTCTGCCCGAAACTTGCTGATCTTCCAGTGCAAAGAACTGTCCTCGACCGAGTGTTGCAGACTGGCACATTCCAAGGTCCAGGACTACGTGCTGAGGGACGCACTCAAGCTTGGGGCAGCTGCTGCCAAGGCGCAATGGGGAAAGACCACAGTGTAAGGTCTTACCAACAAATGTACACCAAGGGGTTGGTAACAGTGTAAAACCCCTCGGCCCGGGTCTTCAATACCACAATGTATGAAAGAAGCAAAACAAAACAAAATGGGGCCTCACGGTAGCAAAGGGGCCTCACGGTAGCATGGTGGTTAGCATCAATGCTTCACAGCTCCAGTGGTCCCAGGTTCGATTCCCGGCTGGGTCACTGTCTGTGTGGAGTCTGCACGTCCTCCCCGTGTGTGCGTGGGTTTCCTCCGGGTGCTCCGGTTTCCTCCCACAGTCCAAAGATGTGCGGGTTAGGTGGATTGGCCATGCTAAATTGCCCGTAGTGTAAGGTTAATGGGGGGATTGTTGGGTTACGGGTATACGGGTTATGTGGGTTTAAGTAGGGTGATCATTGCTCGGCACAACATCGAGGGCCGAAGGGCCTGTTCTGTGCTGTAATGTTCTATGTTCTAATGTAAATATTTAAGAAAGAACTGTAACTTATTGTAGGATACGTGTGTAACGTTATCCCAATTGAATTGAAGAAAGACAAATGAATATAACTCAGATGGAAATGTACAGTCAAGGTAATTTGAAATGTTCTGTAAAGTTTATGATAAATTTTATGAATAAAGTATATTTTTTGAAAAAAAAAATGCTTGTGATGCTGCCAAATGATGCTTGAAATGGAAAGTTTTTCAATCTCCAGCCAAGGAACTAAAATGCTTTTCACTCGAAAATAAGATTGCTGGTGTGACAATGTTAACGGATGGGTGTGTGCAGTGGAAGATAGAGCAAGATTGTAGATTTGAAGGTGTTAAGATTCAAGGTGATAAGGCGCTCAGCAGCTTCTGAATGTCATCGCACAGTGGCAGGTCCTTTGCCAAAGAGCTTTGACAAAGGGTCATCTGGACTCGAAACGTTCGCTCTTTTCTCTCCCGACAGATGCCGCCAGACCTGCTGGGATTTTCCAGCATTTTCTTTTTGGTGGCAGGTCGTTTGCCTTCAGCTTTTTCATTATTTTGTGGCATTTTTTTTTTTTTTTCAAAACCTAAACGCTGGTAGCACAGGAACCAACAGAGTTTCGGAATTCACCACTGTAACTTGAGTAGAATAGATGGTGTTGCGATTTTCAACACTTCTCAACCAGTAAGAATAGAAGAGTGCGGTGCTCAGTCAGACAGTCCTGGAACATTCTAGATTCGACCCCTGATGTGCTGAGCTGACTGACCACAGCTGAGTCGGGAGTCCAATTGTTACCATTCAGCTCAGTAAAGTTAGCCTCAGCACCTATGGGAAAGGAAGTTGCAAAATCAACCCCCTTTTTAACTGTTTTTTTTAAAAACTTGCATTTACGTGGGGTCTTTGCCGTAGTCACAAACCGTTTCATAGGATGTGTTAACAAACTACATTTGATACCAAGCTACATTAGCCCGGGTGACTAAAGTTTTCATCAGCAAGGTAGATTTGACAGAGCTTCGCGAAGGAGGGAGAGCGAGAGAGCAAGAGAAAGGTGGAGAGGCCGAGGGGAGTAGGGAGGGCATTCCAGAGTTTGGAGCCGAGGCCACTGAAGGGAAGGTCAACAATGCAGCTCACGAGGGCAGAATTACAGAAGAACATAGAACCTGTAGGCTGAATTTTACAGGGGGGCATATTGCTCGCTCCCCTCACCCGTCCCCATTGAAAAAGTCAGTTGCAAACTGGCCAGCAATAAGATGGACTGCCCCCTCCCAAGCCCCCAGAGTGGCCTTAAAAAGCTGAGGGTCGGACTTACCCCTCAATGAAAGGAAAGCATGTCTTTGAAAGTCGCCGGCCAATCTGATTGGCTGGCACCTCTTGCAATCACTGCACCGCCAGAACTGAGGAGTGAGCAGTGTTGGAACTGCAACATTTCCAGAAAGAAGATCATAATGATAATGGGAGAGGGGCAGGGGTAGAGAGGAGATTGCTGGACTCTCTCACCACCTCCCCCCCCCCCCGCCCTTCCACCCCCCACCCCCCTACCCTGGTCCACTGCCTGCCGTATTATGGTAGTAGAAGCCGATTGAGGTTCTGGAGTGATCATTAGTTCCAGAACCTGCCACCTCAATGATTACCTCCGATACCCGTCATCTGCATGAAGCTGAGCACCACGGGGGCCTCCCTCGGTCCTCTCTGGTGGGGAGTGGCTGCAGATGTCGCTCCCTCCATTAACCGCATCAGGTAAGAAAAGGTGGCAACAGCTGATTTTTAATCAGGAAGGGGATCAAGGGTCAAGGGGCTAAGTCGGGAAAGGAGTTGAGCATTACCAGTCATGATCTCATTGAATGAATGGTGGAGCAGACTCGATGGGCCGAATGGCCTACTTCTGATCCTCGGTTTTATGGTCTTCCGGTGAGCGTGGCAGAGAAGAGCACAAGACCCCAACGCTCCGAACTCCCCCACCCCCACCAACCGCCTCCCACCTCACTCCCATGGGCCAGATTAAATTGCGGCCATTGTTTGCATTAGACCCTTCCAGCTGCCCAGTTTGATTATGCTTTTAACCGAATTGCAGCCATCTTATTACGTATGGCAGTATCGGGTCAGCAGCTGGGCATTCCTGCTGCATCTGCCCCTCACCAACCCCCCATCCCCACCAACGCCAATCATGATTGGCTCCCATGCTTGCTGGGCCTGAATGGGGTGTGAGCGGGAGAGGTTCTCTTCCCTGGAAAGGAATTTTCAGCTGTCCCGCTCTGAAGCAGAACAAGTTAATTTTATGATTGGGTTGTAGGCGAATAGCCAAGATGTTAAGACCAAAGTCTGTCCCTTTCTGAAAAAAGGGTGATCCAATTCACGCCTCATTCCGATCCTCGGACTTGGAGACATTAGTTATGAAGCTTCTCCTCAGGAAACCTCCGCCAACAGTGCTCCAAACTGTACGGGGCTCGAGTCGTCACATCACATCACCCTACACTGCCCGGAACCTGTTGACTGCCTGCTCTTGAACCTTGTATAGATGACAGAACGATAAGGGAAAGTGCCACTTCTAACACAATTAGAGGTGCTGACAATGATAAGAGAATGTCGTTATTCCCTGGTACATGTGTATTGAACGTGCAAACCAGCCTCCCACTGTCAATATTGCCATCAACATCCGAATCATGTTTATCTGCACTTACAGGAAAGCACCTGCACATTTACTTGCATGACTTTATTAGCCATTGATCTTATGAAACCTTACCCATTGCTGGGTTCACTAAGACCCTGAATTGTCTCTCCTCAGTGCCCAGTTCAGTTGATAGAAGGATTCAGAAGGCTGTTTCCCACCCCAAAAATCTGATGTATATCTGAGACTGAGGAAGCATCAAGCTTTTGGTTGCCTGTCTTCCGCCTCAAATATTATTTACTAATCCTCCTGTTGAAGCAAGGGCAAGACCAGGAAATCAGGCCGGGGGTGTTTTACTGTGCTAAAGGTGCTTTAGAGTGTTTTTTGCTATTATTTTGCTGTTAGTTCATGGGAGTATGGGTGTCACTGGCCAGCATTTGTTGCCTATCCCTCATTGTCCTTGAACTAAGTGGCCTGCTAGGCCATTTCAGAGGGCAGTTAAGACTCAATGACATTGCTGTGGGTCAGGACTCACATATTGGCCAGACCGGGTAAGGATGGCAGATTTGATGGGCAGCACGGTAGCATAGTGGTTAACACAATTGCTTCTCAGCTCCAGGGCATTAATGAACCGGATGGGTTTCTACGACAATCGACAATGGTTTCACACTCATCATTGGAGATGTTCTCACCTTCCTACTGTCATGATATGCACTCAGGCACATAAGGAGATACAGACAGGCAGTGACAGACACCCAGTACAGCTAATCAACACACAGGACAGAACACAACCAATCACCAGGCAGAACACTAGAGGGGGGTTTCCCACTCTAAAACACGAGACATCAGCACTCTGCCTCTTTCCACTGGTGACAACTGTAGTGACAGTCAGGGTGTATATATCAGTGAGCACCTTCTACACGTGGCTCAGAGCTAGTCTGGTCTAGTTAGTTATTGTTAGCACGCTTATATTAGTCGAGTGTCAACCCACAGCGAAGAGTGTGCACTGCTCAAGAAGTTCAATAAAGTGTATTGAACTAACATCAAAGTTTGGTGTCGGGGGGGAGGGGGGGGGGGGTTGCACTATTGTAGTGTCTATTCTGTAACTTTATAGTGTGTTAATTTGCGTTTTTGTTAAAATGCTGTGTTGTTCAGGGGGGGGGGGGGGCGAATGTATATGATTGTTAATATTATTGTTATTTTCTGTATTTTACTAAGGTGTGTCAATGTTGTACAAAATCTAAATTTTTCAATAAAAATTATTTTTTAAAAAAATCAAAGTTTTGTGTCTACTTTCAAATACAACTGCATCCAGTTGTAGTCAGTGTTACCCCAAGTTGAATACCGCGACACCTACCGCTCACAAAAAACAAATTGCTGGAATTTAAAGAGACACTTTTCATGTTTATGTAAATTAAAGTTGTCACCTCATCTATATATCTACACTAAAATTGGCTTCACAGCTTTCATGTGTGAATGAGCTTTTCCAGCCACACAGTCTGTTGCTATGTATCCTGTAAATCACTCGCCGACAACGACCAGGATTTACAAACACCGTGGCCCTGTTTAGTCTGGAATAATCCTTATCTAACTACCTCCCCACCCCCGATCGGACCATTCCTCGATGAAGGTTCCTCGCTTGACTGAAAAGGTAAAAGTGGATATATCTGAACTGGCCACAGATAATGAAATAATATGAAGATAATCTGTCGCCACCTGAAAAGTCCATTGTTTCGCTCGCACAGATGCTGAGTACTTCCAGGATTTTCAGTTTTTGTTACACACAGGGTTCGATTCTCCGCACCCCCAGTCCCGTGTTTCTCGGCGGCCGCAGCTCGCTGGGGGCGGGATTCTCTACTCCTGCCGCTTGTCAATGGGATTTCCCATTGAAGCTGCCCCACGCTGCTGGGAAACCCACGATGGGGGTGCGCTGCGGAAGAGGGAATTCTAACGTCCGGACAATTCTGACCACAATTCTGCAGCTGCCCTTGTTGTATTTTCTCCTTATATTGAAAAAAAGGAACTTTTTCTAGACCTCATTCCCATTGTTGTACTGAAACTCACAACTTGCCGTAATGCTGATCATATTACCTGTTAACAACATCATTTTGTACCTATATAATGCCTTCAGTATGGGCACAGAAGAATTAAAAAACAAATTTTGACACTGAGCCACAGAGAGATATGAGGACAGACGACCTGAATCTCGGCCAAAGAGGTAGGTTTTAAGAAATGTCGTAAAGGACAAAAGAAAGGTAAAGCGGTAAAGAGGTGTAGGGAGGGAATTTCAGAGCCTGGGGCCAATACAGCTAAAAGCATTTCCGTGAATAGTGGAGCGATTAAAACAGGATGTGAAGAGGCCATGATTAGAGGAGTGTTTATATCTCAGAGGGTTGTTGGAATGGGGGAGATTACAGAGGTAGGGTTGGGAGTGAGGATGTGGAGGGATTTGAAAACATTTGCTTCACCGGCAACCAGGGGCTGGTTTAGCACAGTGGGCTAAACAGCTGGCTTGTAATGCAGAAACATGGCCAGCAGCGCGGGTTCAATTCCTGTACCGGCCTCTCTGAACAGGCGCCGGAATGTGGCGACTAGGGGCTTTTCGCAATAACTTCATTGAAGCTTACTTGTGACAATAAGCAATTATTATTATTAACCAATGTAGGTGAGTGAGCACAAGGGTGATAGGTGAACAGGGCTCGATGTGAATAAGGATGTGGCAGCATTGGGCTGTAGTTTGCAAGGATGATTGGATCACGAGTTGTTTTAGATCATAGAATTTACAGTGCAAAAGGAGGCTATTCGACCCATCGAGTCTACTCCGGCCTCTGAAAGAGCACCCTAACCTAAACCCACACCTCCACCCTATCCCCCGTAACCCAGCAACCCCACCTGACGTTTGGACACTCCGGGGCAATTTAGCACGGCCAATCTACCTAACCCGCACATCTTCGGACTATGGGAGGAAACCCACGCAGACACGGGGGAGAACGTACAGACTCCACACAGACAGTGACCCAAGCCGGGAATCCAACCCGGGTCCCTGGCGATGCGAAGCAATAGTGCTAACCACTGTGCAGCCATGTTTTTGTGAGGAGAAAGCTGTTGACAGCAATTTTGAAGGAGAGAGAAAAATACCGGAGACAGAGAACCAGCTACGATATTTGAAAATATGGGGACCAGAAGGGAAGTGGGATGATCAGCAGTTTGGTGGGAATCGAACTGAGGGAGCAAGAAATGGGTGGGTCTCACGGACGAAGGCAGGAGGGGGATAGAAGGGAAGCTTGCGAACGATGCAAGTTCAGGACAGGTGCTGGGGAGGGGGGAGCTTTGGAGGAATTTGGCCTATTGGGCTCGGGGGTGCCCAATGAAGGAAGCGACAAAGACAGCTGATTGGACGGCCACAATCTCGGTGACAATGAAGTCTCTGCATTTACCGTTGGAGCTAAGTAAGAAGGAACTAATGAAGAGCTGGTTTTTCTGCAGAGAAAAAAAAATCCAGGATGATCCTGGAACAGTAAAAGAGACCAGGACCGGGAATGTTACGGCCTTCACGGGATGTTCCGGTCCTGCCTCAAGGCAACCTCCCCCGGCTTGAACGGTTCTTGCAAGACCACGTGAGATGGCAAGGAGAGGTGACTTCAGGCGGCAACCATGAATATGGGTCAGGGAGTTTAAATGGAGAAAGAGATTAATGGAAGTGAGGAAGGCAGTAAGCTCAAGAGTCCAGAGAATATGATGAACCAAAATGGAGGCTGAAATCACCGAGCACAAAAAGTCACCGAGTTCAGAGGCTGAGTGTAGGAGAAAAACAATGAAGATATCTTGGTGAGGAAAAGAAGTTATGATTCTTGGGTGGATGGTAGAAGACAATAGCACTTGAGAGGAGAGAGAGACCAGGTGAAAGGAGGAAGTGCTAGTGGGACCGGCTAGGATATGATCCTGTAGAACAGGCATGTAAAGACTGAAAATAGTTATCGGCCTTTCAATAAAATAAACTTGAATTTCTACAGTACCTTTCACAAGCTCAGAACATCCAAAAGGATTTTACAGCCAATGAAATACGACTGAGATGTTGTCACTGTTGTCATGGCAGACAATTTGCACACAGCACTGTGATGATATGCTTTGGCTTTGCTGGTTGAGAGATTGAGTATGATAAGAACTCGTCTGAATTAGGATCATAGAATCCATACAGTGCAGAAGGAGACCATTTGGCCCATCAAGTCTGCACCAACCCTCCAGAAGAACAGCCTACCTAGGCTCATGCCCCACCCTATCCCTGTAACCCCACCTAACCTTTGGTCACCAAGGGGCTATTTTCATAGATTTCATAGAATTTACAGTGCAGAAGGAGGCCATTCGGCCCATCGAGACTGCACAGGCTCTTCGAAAGAGCACCCTACCCAACACCCCTTTGCAATGCCAATCCACCTAACCTGCACACCTTTGGACTGTGGGAGGAAACCAGAGCTCCCGGAGGAAACCCACGCACACACGGGGAGAACGTGCAAACTCCACACAGACAGTCAACGGCTGAGGCAGACAGGAAACCTCGGGAGCGCCTCAAAATGGTGGGACCCTGCGACAGGTATTTGAAAACTTTAAATTTAGATTGGCCAAGATCCCCACTGGACAAGAGGTGACCCTCTTCAAGGGGAACCAATGGGGAATGGAGGTAGCCTTTCCTGCCTGTGGTCCTATCTTTGAAACATGTAGCCTCTGCCTCAGACAGGCTCTTCAGCCACCCGCTAGCTCCATAAAGATGGCGGCTGTAAAATAAGGGTAGCTGGCATAGCAAAGGTTAATGTGGCACTGGAAACAGTACCACCCACAGTGTGATGTAAAGTGACAAATGATCTGAGACTAGGGTCAGGGTTGAACTTGTCAAAGACCTGAGCAGAAGCAAGCACGGTGTTAGCTCATAGCTTGGGCCATACCTGTACATAGGGGTGTGTTACCCACAAATACTTAAAGTTAACAAACGTGTTCAACAATACAAAACGCAGAACAACTTTGTGAGACCTATTGAACGTACAACAGTGGCCTCCCCACCTGGCTTGGGGGCTACTCTGCCACCGGCAAAATGCCTGCCGCCCAGTAAAATGGCTCGTGATTGGGCCTTTAATTATGTAAACTGACTTCATGCATCTGGAGGGTGGGGGAGGGGAGGCAGTCTGCCTCCTGCGTGTCACTCAGAAAATGCCTGACTACAGGACCGTGACAGGAAGCCATCCCGATACAGCGGCTCCTGGTTCAAACGCCCTCCCGCCTCCAGTCACCCCACTTGTACAATTCAGCCCACACAAACACGCATACGCGGGGAAGGATGTAACGCGTATTGATCGGCAATGGGGAGGTGAAAAATAAACTTTTCTGAATGTTGGACAGTCTGATATTATAACCTAAAACTGCGGGCGGAATTTAACCTCTCCTCCCAGATACCCTGAGGCAAATCAGACTGCCATCTCGTAGTATGCTACGTGAGATGCCAAACTCTTGCACTTGCACCTAGATATTCAGTGATAGCTCAATGAGGTGAGACAACCTAACAACACAGAGATTTTGCGTTGAGATTTCTCCAACACCAACTAAAACCTGCAATTATACAGGTTTAGTTTTCTGTAGTGAAGCCCTTCACCTGAGGGTAAACCAGGCCAATGGAGAGATTTTGTTACATAGAACACACGGTGCAGAAGGAGGCCATTCAGCCCATCGAGTCTGCAATGACCCATTTAAGCCCTCACTTCCACTCTAGCCCCGTAACCCAATAACCCTTCCTAACCTTTATTGGTCACTAAGGGCAATTTATCATGGCCAATCCACCTAACCTGCACGTCTTTGGACTGTGGGAGGAAACCGGAGCACCCGGAGGAAACCCACGCAGCACGCGGAGAACGTGCAGACTCCGCACAGGCAGTGACCCAGCGGGGAATCGAACCTGAGACCCTGGCGCTGTGAAGCCACAGTGCTATCCACTTGTGCCACCGTGCTGCCCAATAATAATCTTATTATAATAATCTTTATTGTCACAAGTAGGCTTACATTGCAAATGAAGTTACTGTGAAAAGCCCCTAGTCGCCACATTCCAGCACCTGTTCAGATACACAGAGGGAGAATTCAGCATGCCCAAATTACCTAACAGCTCATCTTTCAGGACTATGGGAGGAAACCGACGCAGACATGGGGAGAACGTGCAGACTCCGCACAGACAGTGACCCAGCCGGGAATCGTACTTGGAACCCTGGTGCTGTGAAGCCACAGTGCTAACCACTGTGCTACCGTGCTGCCCCTACTTGTGCCTCATATTGTGCCTCAGTAAGAAATGTGAGGGTGAGTGAGTTACGGAGGTAGATTTTAAGGAGTGTCTTAAATGGAGGAGGGAGGTTTAGGGGAGAGAATTGCAGAGGTCGCCAATGGGGGTCCTGTGAAGAACCAAATTACAGGCACTGCCTCCAATAACGTCTTGTGATGGTGTTGTTTTTCGTTACTTTGAAGGTGTTAGTTCTTACGAAAAACAAATGGGTTTTCATATCTTTGTGAACTTGTATTTTCTCACCACCTCCTTCACCACAGCCTGCCTTGAACTGAAAACACGCTCCTTGGATTAGATCACAGGGATTGCGCGTGGCGCAAATAGAACAGGGAAGAGCCCAATTTGGAGGGAAGCTTATTTATTTAGAAAGGGCTCCGCGTTTTGGAGCCAGTGTCACCGAAACAGCAACTTGCTTGATCCAGACTGGTGCTAGGACACTGTAGCCACAGTCTCCTCTAGGCCTGGCTACTCTGAAGGTCTGATATCTGCACCAATGCTGAGTATCTGTGAGTAAAATGCTGTTCTGGCTGTACAATATCTATGTAAAAACAAATCACATCTCCGGTGCTAAACTCTATAGCAGTTAGTTATTGCCCAGATTGGGATAATCAGTGGGGTGAATTTTACTCTGCAAATTTTCAGCGGGGGTAGGATAATACGTGGAATACAGGAGGTGGACTTTTCATGCCCATGCCCCTAGCTGTCCCCTATAATACAGTACGTGGGAGGCCTCTGAAATCAGCAGACTGCCTGCCATTTTTAAGTAAATAATTGTCAACATGCCATAATGTGGCTGGCATGGGTAGGCGGGCACAAGTGGGCAAGTTTTGTTTTTAAGCAAAGTGCTTATAGGGTATGAAGAAAAGAGGGGGAGGTAAGGGGACATCCTTAGAAGGGGTGCCATGTGCGTCTATCGAGGGAGTACTTTTGCACCCCCCTCCAAATAATATGGTCCCTTTGTTCCTCCCCATCTAGCCTTCAAATCTGCCTGCACCCCCATCCACCCCTTCCCACACCCTCCCCACCGCCCCTCCATTGCCTCACCGTGGACCTTTGCTAGTGGTCCCTGAGTGTGGCCATGTAACACAGGCTTCCCCACCGACAGCCAATCGGTCTCTTGATCTGGTCAGCTCCTGGATGGGATATCGAGTAAAGAAACTCTAACCTTGGCCTGCTGTTAAATTCAACAGTACCTCCACCTTCTCCGAATTCCTGAGTTGAAAAATTAAATGAAAATCGCTTATTGTCACAAGTAGGCTTCAAATGAAAAGCCCCTAGCCGCCACAGCCCAGCGCCTGTTCGGGGAGGCTGGTACAGGAATTGAACTGTGCTGCTGGCCTGCCTTGGTCTGCTTTAAAAGCCAGCGATTTAGCCCTGTGCTAAACCAGAGTTCATCAGACCACGGACCGGGGACCATCCTCCCCACCCATCCCCCGAGAAAGACCTGTGTTTGCTCAGCTTCGTGCAGAAGGGGGCCAGTTCAGAAACATAGAAAATAAGTGCAGGAGTAGGCCATTCGGCCCTTTGAGCCTGCATCAGCATTCAATATGATCATGGCTGATCATGCAAATTCAGTATCCCACTCCCATTTTAGCTCAGTTGGTTGGACAGCTGGTTCGTAATGCAGTGTAAGGCCAACAGCATGGGTTCAATTCCCATACCGGCAGGTTAACCTGTGGACCTGTACACCTAGATCTCTCTGACTTTCAATACTCTTGAGGGTTCTATCATTCACTGTATATTCCCTACCTGCATCTGCCATCTGCCATCTCTCCGCCCAAGTCTCCAAACTTGAAGGTAGATGAAAATTGCTTTCACTCGAGTTGTCTTCATTCAGGCTGTTCTACTTTGGAAACTCATTCCACAAAGAATTTCGAAAGCGACTTGGGCAGGTACTGGAGGGGTGAGCAACCTGCAGGGCTATGGAAGAAAATGGGGCTAAGCAGTGACTGCTCTCCCAAAGAGCCAGTCGAGATATAATGGGCCAAATGGCCACCTTATGTGCTGGAGGTCTCTAACATTCCACACGCCATTGTCTCCTGTGCGATCCGCCGTGTATAAACATCTTGGGATGTGTGGGAAGAAGCTAAAAGAAAAATAAGAGAATCTTTCTGACCCTGGGTGTTATTGGGATTATTGGCTGCCTAAGTGACCTCCTCTCAGCTCCCAGCTCCGAGCTAAAACCCACCTTTGTTCAGAGACCTTCTCAAGATCACACACGAAACGATCAATAACAGGAAGCTGAGGATCTGTCATCTTCCTTCCAACCACAAGGTGGACCCAAAGATCATCATACAGTAACCCACCTCTCGAGTCTTGTGGGATGAGGTATATCTGTTAATCTGCAAAATATTCCTTCAGAATAAGAGCAGTCAAGATAGTATGCCAGCTGAGTCGTTATCTGGCTTTAACCATGTTCTACATATCTGGACATCACTCTCCACGCCTCCACCACTCTCTGCCACTCGCCACCTCTCTGCCACTCTCCACCACTCTGAATCTCTACCACTCTCCACCACTCTGAACCTCTCTGCCACTCTCCACCATGCTAAACCTCTCTTCCACTCTCCACCACTCTGAACCTCTCTGCCACTCTCCACCACTCTGAACCTCTCTGCCACTCTCCACCACTCTGCCACTCTCCACCACTCTGAACCTCTCTGGCACTCTCCACCACTCTGCCACTCTCCACCACTCTGAATCTCTCTGCCACTCTCCACCATGCTAAACCTCTCTTCCGCTCTCCACCACTCTGAACCTCTCTGCCACTCTCCACCACTCTGAATCTCTCTGCCACTCTCCACCATTCTAAACCTCTCTTCCACTCTCCACCACTCTGAACCTCTCTGCCACTCTCCACCACTCTGCCACTCTCCACCACTCTAAACCTCTCTGCCACTCTCCACCACTCCAAACCTCTCTGTCACTCTCCACCACTCTAAACCTCTCTGCCACTCTCCACCACTCTAAACCTCTCTGCCACTCTCCACCACTCTAAACCTCTCTGCCACTCTCCACCACTCTGAACTTCTCTGCCACTCTCCACCACTCTGAATCTCTCTGCCACTCTCCACCACTCTGAACCTCTCTGCCACTCTCCACCACTCTGAACCTCTCTGCCACTCTCCACCATTCTAAACCTCTCTTCCACTCGCCACCACTCTGAACCTCTCTGCCACTCTCCACCACTCTGCCACTCTCCACCACTCTAAACCTCTCTGCCCCTCTCCACCACTCTGAACCTCTCTGCCACTCTCCACCACTCTGAACCTCTCTGCCACTCTCCACCACTCTGCCATTCTCCACCACTCTGAACCTCTCTGCCACTCTCCACCACTCTAAACCTCTCTGCCACTCTCCAGCACTCTAAACCTCTCTGCCACTCTCCACCACTCTGAACCTCTCTGCCACTCTCCACCACTCTGAACCTCTCTGCCACTCTCCACCACTCTAAACCTCTCTGCCACTCTCCACCACTCCAAACCTCTCTGCCACTCTCCACCACTCCAAACCTCTCTGCCACTCTCCACCACTCCAAACCTCTCTGCCACTCTCTGTCAACTCTCCACCAGGCCTTCCTCCTTGAAGACCCTCCCCAAAACCTCGCACTTTGGCCAAAGCTTTGATCATCTTCCCTGATATCTCCTTGGGTGTGGCTCAGTGTCCAGTTTCATAACAATCTTGGGAAGTGCCTTCGGGCATTTTATTATGGACGCAAAATAGGCTATAAAAATACAAGTTATTGTTGTTAACCCCGACAATGAATTTATGTAAGTCAGGATTCAAGGCCCAAATTGACTCCAAGGCTGGAATTCTCCGGCCGTTGTGATTTTTTGCTCCCGCCGGCAGTGCACTGCTGCCCATCGGTTTCCCGGCAGCGTGGGGTGGCTTCAATGGAAAATCCCATTGACAAGCGGCGGGGAGCGGTTACTCCTGCCTCCGAGCAAACTGCGGCTGAGGGACCGGAGAATCCAGCCCTAAAATGAAGTGAATAAATTTTGTCTTAATCACAGCATCTCTCTCCAGTTCACTCCAGTGTCAATATGAGTCCATCCTCCCGTTTTAGGTTGTGTTAGACGATAGCAGTGCTGCAAGTACAAAAGCTGTGGTTTGGGCGGCAGCGCACTTGTCGATGAGCTTGAAGGTTGTGGGTTCAAGTCTCACTACCAACGTTTTTTTTAGACTAACAAGGACAATGTGCAGAGTGGACAGGGCAAGGCCTCAATCCATATTCTTGCTTGCCCCAAGAAAACAATTCAAGTTTAAAATGAACCTGATTCATGTTCCCCACAAAAGAGACTTACTATATCCGAGCTGACAGGCACAGGCATAGCACCTGACCTCAGGTTGGATCCTACGCTTGACCTTAGCCAAAAGGTTTAAGTGCAAAGGTCAAGGCTGGCACTCCATTGCCACGCTGTCATTAAGGCACAGTGCCAAAGCAAAGCCCCCATATGCCCTCTTGGTAAATGTATCCCTATTTTGAGGAAGAGCAGCGGAGGCATCCTTGGTGTTCTGTCCAATACTTGCCCTCGTCGCAAAAAAACAGGTCATCTGGCCGTTGTAGCATTGCCGTCTGTGGGAGCTCATTGTGCGCAAATTGGCTGCCGCGCTTGACTGCCTGCATTACAACAGTGACTGGCACTTCACTGGCAGTCAAGCTGTATGGGGTGTCTGACGTGGAAAGCATTGTGTCAAATTCAAGTCTTTGTTTTTTTTCCCCTTTGTTTGGGGAAACATTGCTGCTTTTATGTTGAAGTTAAGTGCCGCATTTGCCCACTGACCCGGCACGCTGTGTCTATTTTTCGCAGTTGCAATTCTGTCGTGCCGGAGATGCCACATATTGACCAGAAATGAGGAAGCTTGATTCACCTGCTGATTTCTATCTGTACAATGTGAGCAAGTGTGTCACAAAGTAGGATGTTGGCGTAAAACAGACAGTTGTCACACGTGGGTGTGCATGAGTTGGGGTTTGTGGGGGGGGGGGGGGGGGGGGGCAGCAGGCGGGCCCGAGACCGTGTTTCAATTCTGTATTTGCGCAGGAAGTTATGAAAGAAAATGTGCTGCCTGCTAACTTTCACATGCAAAAGGAAATAAAATAACATCTTGTGATGATTAACTGCAGTCACATTCTTCATCAGCTTGTTAAAAAAAAAATTGAAGCTTTTTGAAATTCTCATCCTTGTTTGCAAATCTCTCCATGGCTTCGCCTCTCACTATCTCAGTAAACTCCTCCAGCCCGACAACCCCTTCAGGATACCTCTGATTCTGTCCTCACCTGCCTGGAATTGTCGGCAACCGTGCCTTCAGTTGCCTTGTTCCTGAGCTCGAGAATTCTCTCCCTCGACCTACCCTCTGACTCTCCCTACTGGAATCCAGGAAGCCAAAGTCCAGTGGGGGTTCCTTCATGGAGGAGCTATGGTTCAGGCGGGTTCAGCTAGCTGAAGCGGGAGTTGCAGAACTCCCGTCCAGTTGATAGTGATGCAGCAAGATCAGATTGAGGCACAGAGACTCGATCTGTTCGGCAGGCGATGGCTGGTGGCACAGTGTTTACCACTGCTGCCTCACAGCGCCAGGGACCCGGGTTTGATTCCATCTCGGGTGACTGTCTGTTTATGACGTTTGCATATTCTCCCCGTGTCTGCCTGAGTTTCCCACGGGTGCTCCCGTTTCCTCCCACAGTCCAAAGATGTACAGGTTAGGTGGGTTGGCCGTGCTAAATTGCCCCTTAGCCCCTTAGGGTGGGGGTGCAGGAATAGGGCTGGGGATTAGGCCTAGGTAGTGTGGCCTTACAAAGGGTCGGTGCAGACTCGATGGACCAAATGGCCTGCTTCTGCACTGTAAGGATTCTATGATTCCAGAGAAACAGGCTTTGGAGAAGCTTAGACTTGATTCAGGCTTTTGCTTGGCCTGGAGTCCTACTATGGTTGTGGCAGGCTGGACGTTAAACAACAGATTGATTTGCAAGTCTAGAAATGTAGTATTAAACCTCCCAAAGGTCAGAAGCTTAGGTCATGTGATGTTGCCCATTAATGAGTCAGTTGCAGGCAAACATGAGGTTTCTATGCCTCTGGCCAAAATCCCGTCCACCTTAGGATGGTGGCTATTAGTGCATCTACAGGTATACCATGTTTCGATGGCTGTCCCTTTGTTCTTGGACCAGGCTGAGGAGTCAGGTTGTCTGCTGGTCCCTGATTTCATAAATTGTTGCGTGCCCACAATGAGAGGTGTGATATTCCACATGGATGAGGGTTGATCTTTTGACCTGTAACTACTGTTGGAAAATTCCAGAAACGGTAGCCAACCTATGAATCACGTGACCTCTAGTAGCCATCTTTTGCTTCAGTAAAGTCCACTTATTAAATAAGAAAAATGGTAAGATTTGATTGAAAAAAGTTTATGATCCCCTGTATGTCAGAGGGCATACATCGAGATCCAATCAATGATCATCATTATTTTACCTACTAAAGAGAAAGTGCTGAGAGATTGATACCACGTCTTACATCAAACCGTAATAAATGAACAATGAGGGACCTTTAAAGCTTTTGTTGATGTTGGTTAGTCTAGCTGTGGAATAATTACTGAGATGTTGGCACATTTGAACAACAGCTGGTCGATTTAATACAACTGAGCTATGTACAGCTATCCACAACTATATGTTGCATCACTGGAGCCATGAACAGTCTCTGCCTGCGGCCCCCCCAACCCCCCTACCACTCCCACCACCACCACCACACAACCTGCATCTCCTCTCTCCTCATCATTATGGAAGGTGCTATTAACACAGTCCCACATGTTAATCCTTACAAACCCCAATACTACAGTTTCGTTGTCATGGGTCCCATTTTGGTTCCGAAATGGTGCAGATGTGCACTTCTGGTGCCACCCGCGGTGGCTTCCATTTTGGTGAGGGCATTAGCATGGGTGTCGGGAGTGTACTCCGGAATATGCAGAGTGGGCAGAGTGATTGCGTCATTGTGGAATGCAGCTTTGGATCCACTCGTTGCTGTATTACTGGGCCTAATTGGCGTCAGTATCTACCTGGGGGCTGGTTTAGCTCAGTTGGCTGGACGGCTGGTTCAAGATGCGAGGCCAGCAGCGCGGGTTCAATTCCCATACCGGCTGAGGTTATTCATGAAGGCCTTCTCAACCTTGCCCTCAGGTTAAACCATCACCAATCAGCTAAAAGAAGAAAACAACCTGTGTTGATGTGTGATCATGATCAGGACACCAAGCTGGTGTCCAAGCTGCCTCCTGTCCTGGCAGCAGTCAAGATTAATTCTGTGCCAATCCACTCTTTGAGCCATCAAGACAAACCTGCTCGGTGATGAGGGCTATGCGTCCACTATGTAGCGGATCGCCATTGGCCGTTGTTTGGATCCTCTGGTTCTGGTGTTTTTCATGGCTCTCTCATCCCATCATTCGGGACCCCGTTGTGGAGCGGTTGGCCTTGGGCAGAACCAGAAGATCCCGCCCAGAGTTTGTAACTCTGGTAGGCAACTTAACCACACGTGGAGAGTGTGCATATAATGAGAACCATTTTGTCACATGACACAGACCATTAGAATGCTTAGCAACAATTCCACTGCCTGGATCATTCTAGAAGCAGCATGGTAGCACAGTGGTTAGCACTGTTGCTTCACAGCTCCAGGGTCCCAGGTTCTATTCCTGGCTTGGGTTACTGTCTATGCAGAGTCTACACGTTCTCCCCGTGTCTGCGTGGGTTTCCTCCGGGTGCTCCGGTTTCCTCCCACAGTCCAAAGATGTGCAGGTTAGGTGGACTGGCCATGCTAAATTGCCCTTTGTGCCCAAAAAGGATTAAGTGGGGTTACTGGATTCCGGGCATAGGGCGGAGGTGTGGGCTTAAGTAGGGTGCTCTTTACAAGGGCTGGTGCAGGCTCAATGGGCCGAATGGCCTCCTTCTGCACTGTAGATTCGATGAACCATAAACTGTGTGTGGGCACATCTATAAATATGATACCCGTGGAACTCGCAGCTTCGCAGAGACGCCACAGAGGTGCCAGCCGGTTCCCAAGCTCCCAAAACCCTACACACGTGGCTATCCAGAACATGGGAAGTGTCCTGGGGTTTCCCCATGGAATAAGATTTGCATTCCTCAGGCCTGGTTTGCCCTGCCATGCCTCTGCTCATTCCACTATTCAAAGCTAGTACTTCAATTAAAAAAGAGACTGAGCAACTACTCGCCAATCAGCTGCCTCTCCTGTGCTGACGTCTCTTTATTTTATAGAGACGTTAACTGGAATGTTTTTACTGAAGTCCTGTTATTTAAAAAGCTTTGATTTTAATTCACTGAAAAATTCAGCCTTCTTGAGTTTTGCTGTAGCTTATTATTTAATTTTTAACTTTATCCTCTGGATCTGAATGATTCATCGGGTAATGATGTTAATTAGACACAAAATTATCAAGCTGGCTTTAGTCTTTCGTTTTAATACTAATTATCAGATTAAATCTAAAACAGCTTCTATTTCGTCCTTTACAAAAGCTTATTTAAGCCATTCATTTTAATGAATGCCTCTAGACCTGCTGTGGACCAATATTCTTATTAATTTTCTGATTTATTTAGCTCGATTGGAATTGTTAATTGCTTAACCTCTAGTTTGAATGAATGCCCTACTTTAGATTAAAGAGCAACACTCACTAACTGATCACTTCATCTGCTTTCCTGTAACCGAAAGACTTTGATTTTTTTTTTCACTGTTATTTGAATGCCGTCACCCTACTCTGAACTTCCTGCAGTTCTTCATACCCACAGGTTATACTTTGCCCGCACTTCTGGTGTACTTTATGACAGCCTGTCTCACTTTGTCTGCTCCTGGTCTCGTTCTGCTGCGCTGCTGTTCTTTTGCCTGGTCTCACTGAATCCCTGAATGACAACATGTGGAGATGTCCCTCCTCGTTCTGAGCTTCCAGTGCAGCACTCAGACCGTGGGTGGCTCCCGCTGCTGCTGCCCTGGAGGCTGAGATATCGGCCATGGGGTGCTGCATGGCGGCCGGGTCTGCAGGCCTTCTCCTGGAGCCAGCCATCACTTCCATGCCGGAGAGGACAATTCAAACTCTGCGTGATGCCAAGTTGGTACCAGGCACCTGCATGTTCCTTCATGGCCACCGTAGGTTTCCTGGCCAGACTGCACTAGACATTTCTGTGCGCTCTGTGTTCCCCCTGTACACTGCCCCATCGAGCTGCTCATCTGAGGCCTCTGCAAGTGGAACCCATGTGCGCCCTGACTCCCTGGGGATTTAGACCTGCACTATACTCATCCCCACCCTCCACCTCTCTCACCTCGCTGCAGGCACTGATGCCCGGTGACTTTTTTTATTCATTCGGGATGGGCATTGCTAGCTGGGCCAGCATCTATTGCCCATCTCTAATTGCCCTCACTGTGTGGTTTGCTCGGCCATTTCACAGGGGATGTAAGAGTCAACCACATTGCTGTGGAGCTGAAGTCACATCTCGGGCAGACCAGGTAAGGACGGCAGGTTTCCTTCCTGAAAGGGCAGTAGAGAACCAGATGGGTTTTTAACGTCAAGCAACAATGGTCATCAGTAGACTTTTGATATGAGGTTATTACTTAATTCAAATTTCACCATCTGCCGTGGTGGGATTCTTTTATGTTTTATGGGGTTCTGCTTTTTCCTCACAGTAGATTACCTAACCAGTTGTCAGACTTTATTTATAGAGGTGTTGCTTGCTCACAGTCTGAGATGGAAGAGAGGGAAAATCTCCCAAGTGCCTCTGATGATGTCACCACATAATCATGTGACACACTACACAGAGGGCATTGGTTATCATACATAATATCCTTCCCCCATTACACCTGTTGTGTGACAATTAACGCATATTCACTGAAACTTTTACTCATGGTGAGGTGAACAGTGATTATTTAACCAGGTATTATTATAAAATTATATATTATATATATTGAATTCTGGATTTCTCCTCTGTTTATGTAGTGGTAAACCTTCCAATATCATGTTCATGACCTTCCCCATCATCGGATCTGACCTCCTGTGACTTTGCACTTGAGATGCACGCTCCACCTGGGAAGAAGAGTTCACATAGCTTTCCTGTGATTCGGCTTTGCCCTGCCTTGATAAATGTGATAGAGCATCAGCGGTCGCATGTTGCTCAGATCTTCTGTATTTAATCTTGTAAAATATGCTGATAGGAGGAGGGTCTTGGGCTGCATTCTCTGTCGCCGGCCCACCGGTAAAGGAGTTCCTGATGCGGTGGATCTAACCCCTTCACCTCGGAAACCTTAGGCGAACACTGTTTAGTACTGATCCCTACTAATGGGGACCAGATGGGATGGCACTTGGGGGGGTCACCAAGTGGATTGCAGGCCCCGGGGTAGTTGACCTCTGGGCAGGGTGGTACCCACGCACTGCTGGTGCAACCTCGACACTGCCAGGGTGCCGGCCTGGCATTGCCAGTGTGCCCAGGTGGCCCTGGCAGAAGAACTGCCAAGGTGGAGATTGGGCCGGGGGGGGGGGGGGGGGGGGGGGGGTGTGCCCTGCCTATGTGAAGTGGGGTGCAAGGAGGCACGGGGACCCCCTTATGGGTGAGTTGGGGCATTGCGGGGTCCGCGGGTAAGGTTGATAATTGGGGCATCATTTAAAATGTGGCAGAGTGCAGCCTCGGGAGGGGGGTCCTTCCCCGTTAGGTTACCAAAGAAAATCCAGAGTACCATTGGATAGTGCGTTTTTAGCACTGGGAATTCCCGCCCGGACCGGACTCTGTTTATTTTTTAGTTGGATAACGCCCTGGTTCCGTGGACCTTTGGAATAGGGCCTGTTCTGATGTTATTCTGAATGATAGGCGATTGTATCTGAACTGTTCTTAATCTGTTACTAATTCGAAGAGGATGCGACTCAGCTGCTACTTTCAACTGAAGGTACGATTGGGGCCAATCTATCTTACTGAATTGTTGTGCCTCCTGACAATCCAGCAAATAGGTCCTCTAATAATGGTAAGAGATACTGGTTGGCACACAACACTGGGTTGATCGTCATTTCAAAGTCACCACAGCTTCTGACTGAGCCATCTGGCTTGACAACTGGAAAGATTGGGGCCGCCCAATCGACCGTCATAACACTCTTGATAACACTATCTTTGCTCAACTTGCCAAGTTCCACTTCAACTTTTGGTTTGACAGCATATGGCACAGTTCCTGAGTTTAAGCATTTAGGGGTGAAATCTTAAGTCCTGCCTGAACTCCGGTCATTTCCCCTAAAGTGTTTTCAAATATCTTCTTGTTCTAATCTAAGAGTTTCTGTAATGTGTTCTTTCCATCACCCAATTGGTTCACAGCTGGCCACTTTAGTTTGATTTTGTTCAATCGCGCTCTTCCGAAAAGTGCACGAAAATTTTCTTTTGCCACATATAATGGCAATTTTTCAGATTGACTATTTACTTCAACTTGCATCAATATATAATCCTTCACTGGAACCACCTCCACCGAGCAATTTTTTAAGATTACATCAGATGATTTTAATGTACATTCTTGAGCTTTTATTGATATAAGTTTTCAGAGATGAAATATACAGCGGCCCCTATACCCAATTTGATTTTGTTCCCATTCAGTTTTGGATAGACTCAAAATCTCCATCAATAGTAAACCAAACTTTAGTTCTTTGATCTCATGAGGCGTCGTGTCTGATTGAGAATTTTCACTGTCTTTGGTTATTCTGGAGACTATCTTTGTGGATTTGGGTGCGATCTTATTTTACTCATCTTCAAGATTTCAGGATTCTGTCTGACCCAGCGCGTCTTTGTTATGTGATCTTTCATTGAATTTACAGTACAGAAGGAGGCCATTCAGCTCATTGAGTCTGCACCGGCTCTTGGAAAGAGCACTCTACCCAGGCCCACATCTCCACCCTATCCCCATAACCCAGTAACCCCACCCAACACTAAGGGCAATTTTGGACAAAAGGGCAATTTAGCATGGCCAGTCCACCTAACCTGCAGATCTTTGGACTGTGGGAGGAAACCGGAGCACCCGGAGGAAAACCACGCACACACAGGGAGAACGTGCAGACTCCGCACAGAGAGTGACCCAAGCTGGGAATCGAACCTGGGACCCTGGAGCTGTGAAGCAATTGTGCTAACCGCTATGCGACCGTGCTGCCCAGTAAAACCCTTTCTTACCACAATTATGACATTTGTTTTCTCAACACCAACATTCCTGTGGAAGCATACCTGCGTGTGAAGTGATATTTTTTTTCTTAGAATTCATCTTGTTTATAGTAGTGCCAGCTTCAATTTGAGAAGAATCTATTGCTGCCAATTCCATAGACATGGCTATTTCAACAGCAAGTTTAAGCGTTGGAGATCTTTCTGTCAGCAATCGTCTCTGGGTAGTCTCAAACCTAACATAACTAAATTCTCTCATCTCCGGCACCACACCAATAAACCTCCTCTGCAGCATCAGGAACCCTCACATCCTTCCTAAACTGGTGACCCCAACTGGACACCCAATCTAGTTGTGACCTAACCAGAGCTTCATAAAGGGTCAGCATAACTTTCCAGCTTTGGTGCTCAAAATGCAGATTTATGAAGCTTAAGATCCCATTTGCTTTCCTCTTATCCAGGGTCCCTGGTTTGACTTCCGGCTGGATCACTGCCTGTGTGGAGTCTGCACAGTCTCCCCGTGTCTGCGTGGGTTTCCTCCGGGTGTTCCGGTTTCCTCCCACAGTCCAAAGATGGGCAGGTTAGGTGGCTTGGCCATGCCAAATTGCCGCTTAGTGCCCAAAGCTGTAAGGTGAGGTGGGGTTGTGGCAGGAGACTGGGCCGAGGTAGAATACTGTTTCAGAGAATTGGTGCAGATTCAATGGGCCGAATGGCCCCCTTCTGCACTGTAGGGATTCTATTCTGTGGAAATGCCGACTTGCCACCATTTTCCAAGGGCCAAAAGTTAGAAGAAACTTTATTTTAAAATGCAGAGCATGATGAAAATGTGCAATTATTTGCCACAAATGCACTTTCCTGGAAACAGTCCATCCATCATATTTTTAAAGAAAACCATAAATTCTTTAAAAATAGATTTGTGCAATTTCTCAGACACAAAACCAATCTGAATGGTTGCAGGGAGCAAGCAGAAAAGTGAGATAAAACTAGATTGCTTGTGAATATAAAATATTGGAACAGCCAATATGTGCCTGCTTATTCTCTGCTTAATTTTCTATAACTCCTTTACTGAGATTTGCCAAGGCCAAACATTGGAAGAAAATTTCCTGTTCCTTACACCAAAGGAGATTTTCAGGCTATTTCTTATCTTGTGTGACAAATTCAGGTTAGTAGGCCGTTACAGGAGATGCAGAACTACTGGCTGCTGCACGCTAAAACCTCAAACACAGAACATTTAAATGAGAGTTAAATCAATGTTAAAATTATGTGAAAATGCAAGTTGTATGGCCATACCTGCTGAGGGTCAACAGTGACCAGGTCGGTCTGATTCATTTCCAAACATCCATCAAATCACGTGCTACAATAATGATGGTGAAACTACCAGCCCTCTCCATCATTACTCTGAAAAACTGGCTGCAACTCTCTGGGTGCTCCGGTTTCCTCCCACAAGTCCTGAAAGATGTGCTGTTCGGTAATTTGGACATTCTGAATTCTCCCTCTGTGTGACAATCCTGATTTTTTGCTGTCAGTCTGGTCTCAATAAAATTTGAGACGGATTTGCAGGTATCAATTATTTATTTTTAAACAATTTGCAAGGCTGACCCTCTCTATAAAGATTCAGAACACATAGTCTCCTGAAGCCCCCAGAAACGAGTGAGGTCGAAGACAAAGAGATCTCTGCACATATCATTCAAATGGCATCAAGTGTAAAATACAAGATTCCCATAGGTCATCCTATACACCTCCTGACATGGCCATATAGCCTGATTGGCTCACTTCGCATTCCTCAACCCTGGGCCTCTTGTTACCCAGCATCCTTTTCACCATCCTCTGCACGAGTCTCCCCTCCCCCCTTTCTGGCCATGCTTTGCTCAATTTCTTTGTTCTTTGTCTGTGAACTCACTACCATCAGACCGGCTCTATCCTCTACATTATTCTAACTAATTATCCTATTTTATATCACATTCGTTTGTTCAATTCCTCATGTGTACCCGAACAGGAGCCGGAATGTGGCGACTTGGGGCTTTCCACAGTAACTTTATTGCAGTGTTAATGTAAGCCTACTTGTGACAATAAAGATTCTTCCTATTACTATTATTTCTCAATCCGCACACAGATCTGTCTTGCAGCGTGTCCTCAAGAGGTGATCCAAACTCACAATTCTTGGCTAGTCTCCACAGCACTGCTACAAATTGTGGAATGTTTTCACCCTCTTCCTGATAACATTGATGAAATTTGAATCACTCTGCTATGATGAATGGTTTGGGTGAAAAGTGTTCTCCATGGGTCTGAGTCAATTCCGCATATGGTATTGTACCAGGCTATGCAGAATGGACAATACTTTGTAATAGGTTGAAAGTTTCCAGTCCAATTACACTCAAGGGAGTTGCTCCTTTGATTTAATCTGATATCCTGTTTGCAACAAGGTGTCATTGGAATTTCCCTTCATAGGAACTCCATGATCCGGCATTTAAACTGATTGGTTGCAAAGCATCACCTTTTTCCCGCATCGCAGCTACCTGTTCTTAAGACGTATGACTTTCTTTAACTTTCCCTTGCCTCAGATTAATTTCTCTTCCGATTTAATTTGTATTATTTCATTTGTTGTTTCTTTAAAACTTCTATTTTCTTGGTTGGACTGTGGCTTGAAGAAAAATGTTTTTTTTTGCAAACGCCAATCTGCTTTAAGATCAGAAGATTTCAGCTGTAATTCTTGGTCACCGTCGCTATATTTTTCCCTTTTTGGGCAGTTACTTCCCAAAAGCTGGTCTCTCTCCGGGTTCGAGGATCCGACGCTGCAGCCCGTCACATGCAAAGATTCCCATTTGGGAAAATTCCCAGCTCGATAGGTAACTGGTTATTTTACAGACTACCCCTGGCTTTCTCTCTTGTTGGAGGATTTTATATCGATTGCACAAATCTACTGGGATAAGAGCCAACACTCTGGCTGAAAAAATAGTTATCTTTTCCCACGTCCGATTCTCCGAGCATTCCCGGGTTGCGTGGAGAATTTTTTTTTTTTTAAATTTAGATTACCCAATTATTTTTTCCAATTAAGGGGCAATTTAGCCTGGCCAATCCACCTACTCTGCACATTTTTGGGTTGTGGGGGCGAAACCCACGCAGACACGGGGAGAATGTGCAAACTCCACACGGACAGTGACCCAGAGCCGGGATCGAACCTGGGACCTCAGCGCCGTGAGGCGGTTGTGCTAACCACTAGGCCACCGTGCTGTCCTGCGTGGAGAAATTTAAGAACAGTCCTGAGTGCTTCCTATAACTTCTAAAACTAATATGCAAGGCCAAAATCCCCGTTCCTGATGGCCAGTTTTACCGCACATTTATGGATGGTGAAGTGGTCTCCCGGATATCCACCTTCGCCTTCAGATCCAGGTCTGGGCTGTTTCTTCTGACTAATTCACTGGAAAAACATCCTTGTCGCCAGCTTTGACTCTGAACTGTTATGTTTTCAGGGGTTTTGCGGCTACTTTATCGTAGAAACAAAGGATAACCAGGTTTCCACACCATAGGTTACTTGACCAATTTTCAGCGTTTATTTCCAGAGGTGTTGCTCACTCGCAGTCAAAGCTGGAAGAGAGGGAAAATCTCCCATGTGCCACTGATGATGTCACCACACTGTACTGAGGGCATTAGGAAGAATACATAACAGGTTCAAACCCACGCAAGATGAGAGAGACATTCAGCCATCCTAAGCGTGTGAAGGTGAAGCATCCAAAAATTGTGAACTCTGTGTTGTGTTTCCGTTTATTCATTCAAGGGATGTGGATTTGTCCATCCCTAATTGCCCTTGAGAAGGTAGTGGTGAGTTACCTTCTTGAACCGCTGCAGTCCACGTGGTGTAAGCACACCCACAGTGCTGTTAGAGAGGGAGTTCCAAAGCTTTGACCCAGTGAAAGTGAAGAAATGGCGATATATTTCCAAGCCAGGACAGTGCGTTGATTGGAAGGGAACCTCCAGGTGTTCCCATGAATCTGCTGCCCTTGCCCTTTTGGCCGGTAGTGATTGTGGCATGGGAAAGTGCCGTCGAAGGAGCCTTGGTGAGTTGCTGAAGCACATGGAGAAATGTGTGAGGCCAGTGGTTCATTTGTAAACGATTTGGTGATGCATTCACAGACTTTGATGACTCGCGTGAAGTCATTAAACTTATTGTCGTCATTATAGCACGGAAGGAGGTCTTTGGGCTATTAAGGGACTTCCTCTCCACATAGCAATACAGTCAGTCACTTTCCTCCACTCTCACTGCAGAGCCCTATATCTTTACCATCCTCAAGTGCCTGTCTAATTTCCTTTGGAGGTTGGTGATGAAAGGTCATTGACCTGAAAGGTTAACTCCAGGCCGAATTTTCCATGCCTTCCCACTGGAAGGATCTTCCGGACTTGCCGATGATGACCCTCTGCGGGGGGGGGGGGGGGGGGGGGGGGGGTTCCTTGGCAGTAGATGTCGGTGGGGCTGGAAGACACCACTGGCAGCAATTGCCAAGCTGCCTCCACCGCCGGCAAACATGCCGCTCGTCGTGTGCGGGGGGGGGGGGGGGGGGGGGGATGGCTGGGGAACAGAAAGTTCCGCCATCGGTTTCTCTCCGGAAAAATGCTGGCCGACCCAAGAGTTTCTGTTTTTAGTTCTGTTTTTCAGCACCTGCGGTATTTTACCTTTGGCATGAGCTTTAAGTGGTGCCTTGCACAAAATTGGGCCCCCAGCTGAAAAGGGGAGCCTTGGTCTGCATTTAAATGATCAGACAGGACAATACTTGCCTGATGTTGCATCACAGCAGTTACGCCCTGGTTAATCACAGATCGCAATCGCTGCGCCCACTGCTGAACGTTACAGATTAAAAGAAAGTCGAAAATGGAGGCTTGTGATAAATGCTGGACTCATAATCAAATTGAATAAATAAGGTAAGAGAGAGAATGGACAAAGGAAATCAGATTTTCAATTCGAGTACAAGAATAAATCCATGAGCATCTAAAGAGGAAGTGAAGAGTGTTTGATAAACTAATAAATAGTAAAAGAGCAGGCGGAGGAAGGGTGAGGCTGATTATAAACCACAAGTCAGGGTAGCTAGTGGAGGTAGGTGGCTGAGATATCAAATGAGCAGTTTGCATCTGAAGAGAACGCTGCCAAGATCACTGTAGAGGAGGAGGTAATGATAGATAGAGAAATACAGCACAGAACAGGCCCTTTGGCCCACGATGTTGCGCCGAACTTTTGTCCTAGGTTAATCATAGAATTTTGGACAATTTTTCATGGCCAATCCACCCAACCTGCACATCTTTGGACTGTGGGAGGAAACCGGAGTACCCGGAGGAAACCCACGCAGTCACAGGGAGGATGTGCAGACTCCACACAGACAGTGACCCAAGTCGAAATCGAACTTGGGACCCTGGAGCTGTGAAGCAATTGTGCTATCCACAATGCTACCGTGCTGCCCTTAAGAAGTTAACCTACACTCCATTATTCTACCATAATCCATGTACCTATCCAATAGCCGCTTGAAGGTCCATAACTTTTCTGACTCAACCTCTTCCACAGGCAGTGCATTCCATGCCCCCACTACTCTCTGGGTAAAGAACCTACCTCTGACATCCCCTCTATATCTTCCACCATTTATCTTAAATTTATGTCCCCTTGTAATGGTGTGTTCCACCCGGGGAAAAAGTCTCTGACTGTCTACTCTATCTATTCCCCTAATCATCTTATAAATCTCTATCAAGTCGCCCCTCATCCTTCTCCGTTCTAATGAGGAAAGGCCTAGCACCCTCAACCTTTCCTCGTATGACCTACTCTCCATTCCAGGCAACATCCTGGTAAATCTCCTTTGCACCTTTTCCAAAGCTTCCACATCCTTCCTAAAATGAGGTGACCAGAACTGCACACAGTACTCCAAATGTGGCCTGACCAAGGTTTTGTACAGCTGCATCATCACCTCAGGCTCTTAAATTCAAACCCTCTGCTAATGCACACCATAGGCCTTCTTCACAGCTATATCCACTTGAGTGGCAACTTTCAAAGATCTATGAACATAGACCCCAAGATCTCTCTGCTCCTCCACATTGCCAAGAACCCTACCATTAACCCTGTATTCCGCATTCATATTTGTCCTTCCAAAATGGACAACCTCACACTTGTCAGGGTTAAACTCCATCTGCCACTTCTCAGCCTAGCTCTGCATTCTATCTATGTCTCTTTGAAGCCGACAACAGCCCTCCTCACTATCCACAACTCCACCAATCTTCGTATCATCTGCAAATTTACTGACCCACCCTTCAACTCCCTCATCCAAGTCGTTAATGAAAATCACAAACAGCAGAGGACCCAGAACTGATCCCTGCGGTACACCACTGGTAACTGGGCTCCAGGCTGAATATTTGCCATCCACCACCACTCTCTGTCTTCTATCGGTTAGCCAGTTTGTTATCCAATTGGCCAAATTTCCCACTATCCCATGCCTCCTTACTTTCTGCATAAGCCTACCATGGGGAACCTTATCAAATGCCTTACTAAAATCCATGTACACTACATCCACTGCTTTACCTTCATCGACATGCTTGGTCACCTCCTCAAAGAAGTCAATAAGACTTGTAAGGCAAGACCTACCCGTCACAAATCCGTGCTGACTATCCCTAATCAAGCAATGCCTTTCCAGATGCTCAGAAATCCTATCCCTCAGTACCCTTTCCATTACTTTGCCTACCACAGAAGTAAGACTAACTGGCCTGTAATTCCCAGGGTTATCCCTATTCCCTTTTTTGAACAGAGGCACGACATTCGCCATTCTCCAATCCTCTGGTGCCACCCCTGTTGACAGCGAGGACGAAAAGATCATTGCCAACGGCTCTGCAATTTCATTTCTTGCTTCCCATAGAATCCTTGGATATATCCCATCAGGCCCGGGGGACTTGTCTATCCTCAAGTTTTTCAAAACGCGCAACACATCTTCCTTCCTGACAAGTATCTCCTCAAGCTTATCAGTCTGCTTCACGCTGTCCTCTCCAACAATATGGCCCCTCTCGTTTGTAAATACTGAAGAAAAATACTTGTTCAAGACCTCCTATCTCTTCAGACTCAATACACAATCTCCCGCTACTGTCCTTAATCGGACCTACCCTCGCTCTAGTCATTCTCATATTTCTCACATATGTGTAAAAGGCCTTGGGGTTTTCCTTGATCCTACCCGCCAAAGATTTTTCATGCCCTCTCTTAGCTCTCCTAATCCCTTTCTTCAGTTCCCTCCTGGCTATCTTGTATCCCTCCAGCGCCCCTGTCTGAACCTTGTTTCTTCAGCCTTACATAAGTCTCCTTCTTCCTTTTAACAAGACATTCAACCTCTCTTGTCAACCATGGTTCCCTCACTCGACCATCTCTTCCCTGCCTGACAGGGACATACATATCAAAGACACGCAGTACCTGTTCCTTGAACAAGTTCCACATTTCACTTGTGTCCTTCCCTGACAGCCTATGTTCCCAACTTCTGCACTTCAATTCTTGTCTGGCAGCATTGTATTTACCCTTCCCCAATTATAAACCTTGCCCTGTTGCACGCACCTATCCCTCTCCATAACTAAAGTGAAAGTCACAGAATTGTGGTCATTACCTCTAAAATGCTCCCCCACTAACAAATCTATCACCTGCCCTGGTTCATTACCAAGTACTAAATCCAATATGGCCTCCCCTCTGGTCGGACAATCTACATACTGTGTTAGAAAAGCTTCCTGGACACACTGCACAAACACTACCCCATCCAAGCTATTTGATCTAAAGAGTTTCCACTCAATGTTTGGGAAGTTGAAGTCACACATGACTACTACCCTGTGACTTCTGCACCTTTCCAAAATCTGTTTCCCAATCTGTTCCTCCACATCTCTGCTGCTATTGGGGGGCCTATAGAAAACTCCCAACAAGGTGACTGCTCCTTTCCTATTTCTGACTTCAACCCATATTACCTCAGTAGGCAGATCCCCCTCGAACTGCCTTTCTGCAGCTGTTATACTATCTCTAATTAACAATGCCACCCCCCCCCCCCCCCCCACCTCTTTTACCATCCTCCCTAATCTTGTTGAAACATCTATAACCAGGGACCTCCAACAACCATTTTTGCCCCTCTTCTATCCAAGTTTCCCTGATGGCCACCACATCGTAGTCCCAAGTACCGATCCATGCCTTAAGTTCACCCACCTTATTCCTGATGCTTCTTGCATTAAAGTATACACACTTCAACCCATCTCCTCGCCTGCAAGTACTCTCCTTTGTCATTGTTACCTTCCCCACTGCATCACTACGTGCTTTGGCACCCTAACTATCGTCTTCCTTAGTTGCTGGACTACAGATCCGGTTCCCATTCCCCTGCCAAATTAGTTTAAACCCTCCCGAAGAGTACTAGAAAACCTCCCCCCAGGATATTGGTGCCCCTCTGGTTCAGATGCAACCCGTCCTGCTTGTACAGGTCCCACCTTCCCCAGAATGCGCTCCAATTATCCAAATACCTGAAGCCCTTCCTCCCACACTATTCCTGCAGCCACGTGTTCAACTGCACTCTTTACCTATTCCTAGCCTCGCTATCACGTGGCACCGGCAACAAACCAGAGATGACAACTCTGTCTGTCCTGGCCTTTAACTTCCAGCCTAACTCCCTAAACTTGTTTATTACCTCCACACCCTTTTTCCTACCTACATCGTTGGTACCAATGTGCACCACGACTTCTGGCTGCTCCCCCTCCCCCTTCAGGATCCTGAAGACACGATCCGAGACATTCCTGGCCCTGGCACCCGGGAGGCAACATACCTTTCGGGAGTCTCGCTCGCGACCACAGAATCTCCTATCTATTCCCCTAACCATTGAATCTCCTATTACTATTGCTTTTCTATGCTCCCCCCGGGAGTTGGGTGCACTTCCCGCAGGTATAGTCAGCGGGGACACCAGTGGTTTCCCTCACCACCCACATCCTACAGGAGGAGCATGCAACTGCCCTAGCCTCCATCCCCTCTTACTTTACAGAATTAGCTGCCCCTTGGACCAACTGGACCTCCGCCCTCCGACTCTACTTCCATTCAGCTGTACTCTAAACTCCTGGCTCCCTTCACGCTCTTTGATAAATATAGGAAATGAAATGTAAGGAGCACCTTACTCCCTCCTCACCTAACTCCCTCAGTCACCAAACTCTCACTGTAGCACTCAAATGCCACAAGCTCAGCACTCCCTCAGTCACCAAACTCTCACTGTAAAGACTTTATGAGAAGTCTTTGGCAGGTAGGATCAAGGAAAACCCAAAAGCTTTTTATAGGTATGTCAGGAATAAAAGAATGACTAGGGTAAGAGTAGGGCCAGTCAAGGACAGTGGTGGGAAGTTGTGTGTGGAGGCTGAGGAGATAAGCGAGATACTAAATGGATACTTTTCGTCAGTATTCACTCAGGAAAAAGATAATGTTGTGGAGGAGAATGCTGAGACCCAGGCTATTAGAATGGATGGCATTGAGGTGCGTAGGGAAGAAGTGTTGGCAATTCTGGACAAGGTGAAAATAGATAAGTCCCCGGGGCCTGATGGGATTTATCCTAGGATTCTCTGGGAAGCCAGGGAAGAGATTGCTGAGCCTGTGGCTTTGATTTTTAGGTCATCATTGGCTACAGGAATAGTGCCAGAGGACTGGAGGATAGCAAATGTGGTCCCTTTGTTCAAGAAGGGGAGTAGAGATAACCCCGGTAACTATAGGCCGGTGAACCTCACGTCTGTTGTGGGTAAAGTCTTGGAGAGGATTATAAGAGATACGATTTATAATCCTCTAGATAGGAATAATATGATTAGGGATAGTCAGCATGGTTTTGTGAAGGTAGATCATGCCTCACAAACCTTATCGAGTTCTTTGAAAAGGTGACTGAACAGGTAGACGAGGGTAGAGCGGTTGATGTGGTGTATATGGATTTCAGTAAAGCATTTGATAAGGTTCCCCACGGTCGGCTATTGCAGAAAATACGGAGGCTGGGGATTGAGGGTGATTTAGAGATGTGGATCAGAAATTGGCTAGTTGAAAGAAGACAGAGGGTGGTGGTTGATGGCAAATGTTCAGAATGGAGTTCAGTTACGAGTGGCGTACCACAAGGATCTGTTCTGGGGCCGTTGCTGCTTGTCATTTTTATAAATGACCTAGAGGAGGGCACAGAAGGTTGGGTGAGTAAATTTGCAGACGACACTAAAGTCGGTGGAGTTGTAGACAGTGTGGAAGGATGTTGCAGGTTACAGAGGGACATAGATAAGCTGCAGAGCTGGGCTGAGAGGTGGCAAATGGAGTTTAATGTAGAGAAGTGTGAGGTGATTCACTTTGGAAAGGAAAACAGGAATGCGGAATATTTGGCTAATGGTAAAATTCTTGGCAGTGTGGATGAGCAGAGGGATCTCGGTGTCCATGTACATAGATCCCTGAAAGTTGCCACCCAGGTTGATAGGGTTGTGAAGAAGGGTGTTAGCCTTTATTGGCAGAGGGATTGAGTTCCGGAGCCATGAGGTCATGTTGCAGCTGTACAAAACTCTGGTACGGCCGCATTTGGAGTATTGCGTACAGTTCTGGTCGCCTCATTATAGGAAGGATGTGGAAGCTTTGGAACGGGTGCAGAGGAGATTTACCAGGATGTTGCCTGGTATGGAGGGAAAATCTTATGAGGAAAGGCTGATGGACTTGAGGTTGTTCTCGTTAGAGAGAAGAAGGTTAAGAAGTGACTTAATAGAGGCATACAAAATGATCAGAGGGTTAGATAGGGTGGACAGTGAGAGCCTTCTCCCGTGGATGGAGGTGGCTAGCACGAGGGGACATAGCCTTAAATTGAGGGGTAATAGATATAGGACAGACGTCAGAGGTAGGTTTTTTACGCAAAGAGTGGTGAGGCCGTGGAATGATGTTGCAGGTTACAGAGGGACATAGATAAGCTGCAGAGCTGGGCTGAGAGGTGGCAAATGGAGTTTAATGTAGAGAAGTGTGAGGTGATTCACTTTGGAAAGGAAAACAGGAATGCGGAATATTTGGCATTCTATGTTCTATGTAGCCCTCCTACCTGCAACAGTATTGAACTCGCCAACATTGAGGGCATTTAAAAGTTTATTGGATAAGCATATGGATGATAATGGCATAGTGTAGGTTAGATGGCCTTTAGTTTTTGACTTCCTATGTCGGTGCAACATCGTGGGCCGAAGGGCCTGTACTGCGCTGTATCGTTCTATGTTCTATGTTCTATGTAGCACTCAAATGCCACAAGCTCAGCACTCTAGTGCAAACAAAGTCTGCACTGTAATTAGCTCCTATTTATATTGCGATTCCAGCTTCTGAAAACTGGCCTAATGCAATTAACTAATTAACAAGCTACAGCTGCAAGTAAGTCCAAGTAGAACCTTGTTTAAAGCTGATTCAAAATTCACCTTCTTATAGACCAAACAGCAACTTTTAAGTTAATTAACTAAATAAAAGAAATACTAGACTTTAAATAAAAATGAACCCTTATACTCCCTCAGTCACCAAACTCTCACTGTAGCACTCAAATGCCACAAGCTCAGCACTCCAGTGCAAACCTAACTGGAACAACCAAATGGATAAAAAGTGGTTGATCAAAAAGTTGGAGCCAACACTTGAAATTAGAAAATTCACCGGATGGGATGCATTCTCGGTGACTGAGGGAAGGAAGAGTGGCGATAAGGGGTGTGATTCACAAAAAAGGGAACAAAGACCCCTAGCGAGCGCGTTTAGCCACGTGTTTCCCGGTGCTCGGAGTACTGAGAAACACATGGCTGCTCAACGTGACTTGCTTTGAATAAGGGGCCTAAACAGGGAACACACATCCATAGCCTCACAGAGCGCCGTTTTGTGCTCGCCGGAACCCCGAGAGATCAGGATGCCATTATTAAATGCCATCTCCTAGGTCCCTGAAACAATTCTCAACCTCGCACAACCCCCCAGCCCGAATGAAATATTGGAGGGGCAACAGCCTCCCCAACATCCACACCGGGCAACCCCAACCCAATCACACACAAAATACCAGCTTGGCACCTTGGCAGTGCCACCCTGGCAGTGCCTGTATCAGCTGACAGTGCCACCCAGGCACCTTGGCAGTGCCAGGCTGGCACAAGGGCATGCAGTTAAGGCCTCCAGTCCCCTGGGAGATCCCCACGAGTGCCGTTCCATCTGGTCCCCGTTGATGGAGACCAGAGCTGAACGGTGCTTGCCCGATGTCCGAGGTGAAGGGGATAAATCCCAAAGCCTCAGGTACCTCAGGAATCTGCGCATTAGAGTGAGGCTGACTGTCTCTCTCTAATAAGCAGATTTTCCGAAAAGTTACCCCGCCCACAACGGGCGGGATTTACACCGCAACGTCTCCGGCCTCGACTAACTGTCTGTGTGGAGTTTGCACTTTCTCCTCCGGGTGCTCTGGTTTCCTCCCACAGTCCAAAGATGTGTAGGTTAGGTGGATTGGTCGTGATAAATTGCCCTTGGTGTCCAAAAGGTTAGGTGGGGTTACTGGGTTACGGGGGTAGGGTGGAAGCGTGGGCTTAAGTAGGGTGCTCTTTCCAATAGCCAGTGCAGACACGATGGGCCGATTGGCCTCCTTCTGCACTGGAGATTCTATGAGTGCATCTTGTAGATGTACACACGGCTGCTACTGTGCATCACTGGTGGGTGGACAGAGTGAATGTTTGTAGATGGGATACCAATCAGGTGATCTGCTTTGTCCTGGATAGTGTCAAGCCTCTTGAGTGTTGTTGGAGCTGCCCTGATCCAGGTAAGTGAGGGGTATTCCATCATACTGCTGACTTGTGCCTTGTAGGTGGTGAATGGACTTTTGGGAGTCAGGAATTGATAACACAGTGCAGAATTCTGAACATTTCATGTCCTCTTGTATTTATATGGCAATTCCAGTTCAGTTTCTGATTGATGGTAGCCCCGAAGATGTTGATATTACAGGATCCAGCAATGGCTAGATCCATTGACTGTCAAGGGGCGATGGTTAGATCCTCTCTTGTTGGAAATGGTCATTGACTGGCACTTGTGTGGCACGAATGTTATTTGCCACTTCCCAGCTCGAGCCTGGATATTATCTGAGAAATAAGGACACAGGGAGTCCACATCAAGTGAAATAAAGAAATGTAGTTTGATTTGCAACACAATATACACACTGCCGTATAGATCCCTACTGGGTTCCTGATCTGGTTGGTGCCTCACTGGCCGACCTTTTAACAGAGGTTAAAAGAGATCCCCTGCCCCTAGTGGGGGAGCTCGTACTCTGCAAGGACCACAGGGCCCACCCATCATTCCCACCCATGGGCCCGGTGCAGGCTATTGCATTCCTCCCCTGCAAAAGTCCCAAGGCTCCCTCGATGACCAATGAAAGAGGAGCAGGCAGAGGGCTTATAATTATTTTAGGCCCTGGCGAGTCATCATTGAGCTGCAATTTTCATGTACTTGCTAAATTGGGGGAAGGCTAACTACAACCAGGTTAGGCAGGATTTGGAGGCTGTTGTTTGGGAGAGGCTGTTTGAGGGTAAATCCACATTTGGCATGTGGGGGCCTTTTATGGAGCAGTTGATGGGAGTGCAGGACAGGCACGTGGCAGTAAAAAGGAAGGACAGGAAAGGCTGAACTCGGGAACCATGGATGACCAGGAAAATTGAGAATGTTGTCAAAAAGGAAAAAGATGTGAGGTACAGGCAACTAAAAACAGATGAAGCTCTTGAGGAATACAAGGAAAGTAGAAAAGAGCTCAAGCAGGGAGTTAGGAGGGCAAAAAGGGGTCACGAATTGTCCTTGGCAGACAGGATTAAGGAGAATCCCCAAGGCATTTTATACGTCTATAAGGAACAAGAGCTAGAGAAATAGTTGGACCACTCAAGGGCAAAGGAGGGAAATTAGGTGTGTAAAACCAGAGGAAATAGGTGAGGTCCTTAATGAGTATTTTGCATCGGTATTCAAAATGAGAGGGACTTGTTGATTGGTGGTGTCCCAGAAGGATGTGTAAACACTTTAGAACAGGTCGTTATTGCGAGGGAGGAAGTGTTAGGTGTGTTTAGAACCATTAAGGTAGACAAAACCCCAGGGCCAGATGGTATCTATCCCAGATTTCTGAGGGAAGCAAGAGATGAAATCGCTGGGCCTCACTGGCCACAGGTGAGATCCTGGAGGATTGGAGGATATCTAATGTTGTACCATTATTTAAGAAGGGTTGCAAGGATAATCCAGGTAATTATAGGCCAGTGAGCTTGACGTCAGTGATAGTGAAATTGTTCGAAAAGATTCTCAGAAATAGGATCTATGCACATTTGAAAGTGAATGCTCTTTTTAGCGACAGACAGCATTGTTTTGTATGAGGAACGTCATGTCTCACTAATTTGATTGAGATTTTGAGGAGGTGACAAAAATGATTGACAAGAGAAGGGCTGTGGATATTGTCTACATGGACTTTAGTAAAGCATTTGACAAATTCCCTCATGGCAGGCTGGTGAAAAAGATTCGATCACATGGGGTCATGGGTGAACTAGCTGGATGGATCCAGAACTGGCTTGGCCATAGAAGACAGAGGGTAGAAGTGGAAGGGTGTTTTTCCGAATGGAGGTCTGTAACTTATTGTGTTCCGCAGGGATCAGTTCAGGGACCTCTACTCTTTGTAATATATATAAATGACTTGGAAGAAAACATAGCGGGTCTGATTAGCAAATTTACGGATGATACTAAGATTGCAGGAGTTGCGGATAATGATGAAGATTGTCAGAGAATACAACAGGAAATAAATAGGCTGCAAAATTGAGCAGAGAAATCGCAGATGGCGTTTAACCTGGACAAATGTGAGGTGATGCAGTTTGGTAAATCCAATTCAGGTGGGAGCTATTAAATAAATGGCAGAACCATCAGGAGAATAGAAACACAGAGAGATGTGGATGTGCAGGTCCACAGATCCTTTAAAGTGGCAGCACAGGTGGAAATGGGGGTAAAGAAAGCATATGGCATGCTTGCCTTCATAGGATGGGGTATCGAGTATAAAAGCTGGAAAAGTATGTTACAATTATATAGAAAGTTGGTTCGACCACATTTAGATACTGTTTCCAATTCTGGTCACTGCACTACCAGAAGGACGTGGAGGCTTTGGAGAGAGTACAGAAAAGGTTTACCAGGATGTTGCCTGGAATGGAGGATATTAGCCTCGAGGAGAGATTGAATAAACTGGGATTTTTCTCCCAAGAGAGATGGAGGGTGAGGGGCAATCTGATAGCAATTTATAAAATTATTAGGGGGAGATTGGGTGAACAGTTGGATGCATTTTCCAAGGACGAAAATGACAACTACAAGGGGGCACAAATTCAAGGTGAGGGGGGAAAGGTTCAGTGGAGATGTGCGGGGGAAGTGTTTTTACACAGAGGGTGGTGGTGGCCTGGAATGCACTGCTAAGTGAGGTGGTTGAGGCATATACATCAGCGACGTTTAAGACTTATCTGCATAGGCACATGAACAGACGGGGTATAGAAGGGTGCAGGGGGTTGGTCTAGATAGGACACGTGATCAGCGCAGGCTTGGAGGGCTGAAGGGCCTGTTCCTGTGCTGTTTTGTTCTTTGTTCTTTGATCCAGCATTTTATACAGATCCAGCATAATAGCATTCTTGTTTTTGCATTCAATATCTCGCCCAATAGTACAATACCTGCAAACTTAAAAGACCTGTGAACATGCATTCCAAGGTCTCACACTTCCTCAGACCCTTCAATATCTTACCGTTTATAGAGTATTCCCCCTGTTTTGTTTGCCCTCCCTAAATGCATTACCTCACTTTTCCAGACTAAATTCCATTTGCCACTTCTTTGCCCACGCAACCAAACCATTGACATCATTCTGGATTCAACAGCTCTCCTCTTCACTATCAACGAGACGGTATATTTATCTGTCATGTGCAAATTTCCCACTCATGCTGGAATTCCTCATTAATAATAATAATAATAATAACAATAATAATCGCTTATTGTCACAAGTAGGCTTCAATGAAATTACTGTGATAAGCCCCTAGTCGTCACATTCCGTGCCTTTCGGGGAGGCCGGTACAGGAATTGAACCCGTGCTGCTGGCCTTGTTCTGCATTACAAGCCAGCTGTTTAGCCCACTGTGATAAACCCGCCCAATTAAGTAAGTAACTCAAGATCTTCCGCTAACAAAACCATGCTGACTAACCCTGATCAATCCGTGCCTTTCTAAGTGGCAGTTTATCCTGTCTCTAATAATTGTTTCCAACAATTTGCCCACCACTGAAATCAAACTGATTGACCAATAGTTTTCTGGCCTACCCCTCGTGCCCTTTGTAAATAATAGTACCTCGTTTGCAGACCTCCAATCCTCTGGTACTTCCGCTGTATTTAGTGAGAATTGGGAAATGATCCTCAGAGCATCTGTTATTTTCTTCCTGACTTCAGCGTGGGATACAATCCATCAACGTCCGGTGATTTATCCACCATCATGGATGCCAGTCCCTCCAGTACTTCCTCTCTCACTATGCTTATTGCAGCTAATATTTCACACTCCTCCTCTTAACTGGAATGTCTGAACCCTCCCCCTCCTTAGTGAAGACAGAGAGTCATTGAGAACCCTGCACACATCGACTGAATCAACAAACAGGTTGGTTACCACGTACTTCTCTGATGGTCCCTAACTTTTCCTCAGTTATTCTCTTGCTCTTAATGAATAGGTAAAATGTCTGAAGATTTTCTTTGATTTTATCTGCCAATATTTTTTTGTGCCCTCTCTTTGCTTTCCTCATTTCCATTTTGATTTCTCCCCAGTACTTTTCATACTCCTCTCGTTTTTCTTTACAGTATTAAGTCTTTTGTGTCTGTCATAAGTTTTCTTTTTCTGCTTTAACTTTGCCTGTATGCTCCTGGATAACCAAGAGGCTCTAATTAGGCAGTATCACCTTTTTCTTTATGGGGACCTGTCTGCACTGTGCTGGGAGAATTTCACCTTTGAATGTCTCCCACTGATTTGACACGGTTTTTCCTGCCAAAAGCTGTAGCCAGTCCACTCTCGCCAGCTCGCGTCACAGCTTTGAAAAAGTTTACTCCTGTTCTTTCTTTGCCCTTTTCCATAGTGATGCTAAATCTAACTATACTATGGTCACCATCTCCAAAACATTTGTGCAGTCATCAGCGAACATCCCCATTTCTGACCTTTCTGAAGGAAAGTTATTGATGAAGCATCTGAAGATGGTTGGCTCAAGGTCACCGCCCTGAGGAGCTCCTGCAGTGATGTCCTGGAGTTGAGATGATTGATCTCCAACCACCACAACCATCCTCCTTTGGACCAGGAATGACGTCAACCAGCGGAGAGTTAGCCCCTGATTCCCATTGACTCCAGTTTTGCTCGGGCCCCTTGATGCCACACTTGGACAAATGCTATCTTGATATCAGCTGGAATTCAGCTGTTTCGTCCATGTTTGAACCAAGGCTGTGGTCAGTAACCCTGACGGAAACCAAACTGAACATCAGTGAGCAGGTTATTGCTCAGCAAGTGCTGCTTGATACATTGTCGGTGACCCCTTCCATCATTTGACTGATGATCGAGAGTAGGCTGTTGGGGATTAGTAATTGGCTGGGTCTAATGATTTGTGCTGCTTTTTGTATGAATAAATAATCTTTATTTTCACAAGTAGGCTTACATTAACACTGCAATGAAGTTACTGTGAAAATTTCCTAGTCACCACACTCCGGCGCCTGTTCAGGTACACAGAGGAAGAATTCAGAATATAAAGACATACCTGGGCAATTTTCCACATTGGCGGGTAGATTCCAATGTTGTAGCTGTACTGGAACAGCTTGGCGAGGGGCATAGATAGTTCTGGAGCATGTGCCTTCAGTACCATTGCCAGAATATTGTCAGGGCCCATAGCCTTTGCAGTGTTCAGTGCCTTCAGCCGGTTCTTGGTATCATGTGGAGTGAATCAAACTGGTTGTGATGCTGGGGAACTCCAGAGGAGGCCTTAGATCACAGGAGTATTTGGGTGGGCTATTCAGATGGGCTGATCAGTGGCAGATGGAATTCAGTAAATATAAGTATGAGGGGCTGGTTTAGCACACTGGGCTAAATCGCTGGCTTTTAAAGCAGACCAAGGCAGGCCAGCAGCACGGTTCAATTCCCGTACCAGCCTCCCCAAACAGGCGCCGGAATGTGGCGACTAGGGGCTTTACACAGTAACTTCATTGAAGCCTACTCGTGACAATAAGCGATTTTCATTTCATTTCATTTCAGGTGATGCACTTTGGTAGAACAAACAGGGCAAGGGAATACATGATAAATGACAGGACTCTGGGAAGCACCGAGGATCAGATGGACCTTGGTGTCCCTTAAGGTAGCAGGGCAGGTTGGTAAAGTGATTAAGAAGGCATACGGTATGTTTGCCTTTATTAGCTGCGGCAAATAGCTTAAGTGCAGGGAGGTTATGCTGGAACTGTATAAAACACTGTTTTGACCACAACAAGAGTGCAGTTCTGGAATCTACATTATAGGAAGAATGTGATAGCACTGGAAAGGGTGCAGAGAAGAATTACCGGGATGTTGCCTGGGCTGGAGAGTTTTAGTTATGAAGAAAGATTGGATAGAGTTGGGGTTGTTTCCCTTGTTGAAGAGGAGACTGAGAAGGGGACATGATTGAGATGTATAAAATTATGAGGGGCAAAGATAGAGTAGACAGGAATAAACTTGTCCCTTTTGTGGAGGCATAGATTTAAGGTAAGGGGAAGAAAGTTTAGAGGGGATGTGAGGAAAAATCTTTTTCACCCAGAGGGTGGTGGGAGTCTGGTAACTCACTGCCTGAAAGGGTGATGGAGGCAGAGGCCCTCATATCATTTAAGAAATATTTAGATGTGCACTTGCGATGCCAAGGCATCCAAGGCATCGAGGGCTGGAAACTGGGATCAGAATACTTAGTTGGTTGTTTTCAAGTGGCGCAGGTGCGATGGGCCAAAGAGCCTTTCTTGTGCTGTAGACCTCGATGACTCCTCCTCCAGTGAGTTGTTTAATGTTTAGCTCAGTTGGCTAGACAGCTGGTTGGTGATGCAGAACAAGGCCAGCAGCATGGGTTCAATTCCCCTACTTGCTGAGGATATTCATGAAGGCCCCGCTTTCTCAACCTTGCCCCTTGCATGAGGTGTGGTGATCCTCAGGTTAAATCACCACCAGTCAGCTCTCCCCTCGAAGTAAAAGGCAGCCTATGGTCATCTGGGACTATGGTGGCTTTACATTACCTTGTCCACCTCCATTCACAACTGAACGTGGCAAGGCTGCAGATATTAGACCTGATCTGATGGTTGTGGAATTGCTTAACACTGCCTTTTAATTGCTGCTCATGCTATTTGGCATGAAGTAGTCCTGTGTTGTAGCGTGACCAGGTTAAATACCGACAAATGTGGTTTCACCGGGATCTGTGCTGGGACACCAATGGTTTGCATTATATATTAATGATTTGGATGAGGGGACTAAATGTATTATCTTCACATTTGCAAATGATAAAACATTGGGTGGGAGGGTGAGCTGTGAGGTGGATGCAGAGATGCTTCAGTAGGATTTGGACAGGCTGAGTGAGTGGGCACATGCATGGCAGATGCAGTACAATGTGGGTAAATGTGAGGTTATCTGCTTCAGTAGCAAACATAAGAAGGAAGATGATTATTTGAATGGGTGTAAATTAAGAGAGGTGGATATTCAGAGAGACCTTGGTGTCCTCGTGCATCAGTCACTGAAAGTAAGCGAGCAGGTACAGCAGACAGTAAAAAGACAAATGGAATGTTGGCCTTCATAGCGAGCAGATTCGAGTGCAGGAATAGAGATGTTTCACTGCAATTATAGAGGGCATTGGTAAGGCCACACCTGGAGTATTGTGTGCAACTTTGGTGTCCTTATCTGAGGGAGGATGTTCTTGCTATGGAGGGAGTGCAGTTTACCAGGCTGATTCCTGGGATGGCAGAACTGCCATACGAGGAGAAATTAAGTCGGTTAGGAGTTTAGAAGAGTAAGAGAGGTTCTCAGAGAATCTTATAAAATTCTAACAGGATTCGACAGGGTAGATTCAGAAAGAATATTCCTGTAAAGTCTCAGGCTCGCGACCACCAAGACGCAATGACTGTAGAAAAGTTTTTCATTGTCCTTGCTATTTACACTTCCTACTCCCTGAAGGGTCTCCCGTGGCTGGCCCACACCCGGGCGGGGGTAGTTATGTCCCAGCAGTCCAAGGAAAAGAGGGGTAGCTCCACCTCCTCATCTGGGTAGATCATATTCAGGTGAGGCCACAGGGCCTCTGAGGTTGCAGATCCCTGGGCCTCCTGTCGGGTTACAACAGTTCCCAATGGTGGAGGATCCCAGAGCTAGGGGTGATAGTTTGGGGATAAGGGGTAAAACTTTTAGGACTGAGTGGAAGATAAATTGCTTCACCCAAAGAGTGGTGAATCTGTGGAATTCACTCCCACAAAAAGTACACTGTGTGATTTCAAGAAGGAATTAGATATAGCTCTTGGGGCTAAAGGGATCAAGGGATATGGGAGGGGGGAGGTTGGGGGGGGGGGGGGGAGGCGGGATCAGGGTATGGAACTTGATGATCAGCCATGATCATAATGAATGGTGAAGCGAGCTCGAAGGGCTGAATGGCCTCCTCCTGCTTCTATTTTCTACTTTTCTATGTATAAGATAGTTCTGATTTTCATGTTAACAGCTCGGACAGTCACGAATAGATGTAGATGGTTTTCATGCTACTTTAGGGCTCCTTGTAGTTCAGGCCACAGGCTTGCTATTCATAGTGATAGTTGGTGCCTGGTTGTTGGCCATGGGTTTTTGGCTCTAATGTGATATGTGGTTTGTTTGCGATATTGTGAAACCAGCCTTCAAATCCTTTCACTAAAGACAGTTCTATTCTGCCTCAGTGTCTTCCAGTGCTGCCTTTGCTCCCAACCGCTGTTGTACTTGTGCTGGCATTGATATCCCTTTCACCCAAACTCCTCCTCCTCTCTAATCTTGTCCTGCTCTTTGGTACAAGGGTACAGGCGCAGTTTAGCTTTTCGGCTGAGATTCCCATGTTGTTAAGCAATATTCCTTTCATTTGTAAAACGCTTTCTGGTTTCAATCTAATTTGCCTGGACACGTTTCTTGTCGGCCACAATGGTTTTGTTACCTGAGGATGGTTCTGAGAAGGTAGGCCTTAAGAAACAATGCCAAGCTGAGCCTGTACCCATGCTTCGAAGAGCAAGAAAAGGAAAGAGACACTGAGGCAGAATAGAACTGTCTTTAGTGAAAGGATCTGAAGTCCAGTTTCACAATATCGCGTGATTGAAATAGCCCACAGCAAACAAACCACACACCACATTAGAGTAGACAAGACAAGAAGTCTTTGGGCTAACAGTGCGCCAGACATCGTTTATCATTATGATCAATAAACCTACCCTAACTGCAAGATTCTGAGGGTGGAATTTTCCTGTGAGGCCGGGGACGAGGAGTATTTCTCACAGTGGAGGATGCTGGGAATTTACACTATATTTCACAGCCCCATTAATTATGCAATCAGCGCTTTCCTGACATATAGTGTGGTGGGGTGTGGTGTTCTTTGTGTTGCTAAATTCAGGATGGTTAGCGTAGTGTTCACAAAGACCACAAAATAGCTTTAACTTGAACAACGCTATAAATTTATTAACTCTGCTAATTTGGATTCGACACGTACTCTTAAATAATACACAGTTGATAGTTAACATATAATCTATACTCACCTACAACTAATCTATACACTAAAATAAACTATGATCTGCTCTTACTCACACTATATTTACTTCAGTCTGTCTCTAGCTATCTCCTTCATTTCTCTCTCCCCGAGGCTCAGCATCAATGTCTCATATACCTGTAACTGTAGCTCCATCTAGTGGCTGATCTAGACATTTCATTAACCCTTGCAGTTCTTGCATTTTTGATAATACCACGGTGGGGCAACCTGGATGTTGCGCGCTCTGCCGTCATGCTGGGCACCATATTTAGAAGACACCTAGACATTAACAGACCCAACCGTAATGGAGGAGATGGCTCGAAGGGGACAGGGGGCTCCAGCACCCAAATTTAGTGATATCTACTTGGGCGTTCTGCGGCATGAAATGGAGGCCGAGAGGGATGTCCTCTATCCAGAGAATGGGAGGAGGAGGCCGAGTAGCGAAGCTAACCCAGTATTGGAGTAAGTCTCCAGGCAATCATTGCCAATGATGTCCACTGGAGGACTGCCCTCAGCTCTGCCAACATCTCACACACTCCTCACTGAATGTTAGAGGTGTCATGGTCCTCAGTGGGCAACATGATAAGGTGATGCAACATTGCCCCTCTGCATTCCATCTACTCTGCAGATGCAGATGCCATTGTGGGTCCCTGATCCTGCCACACAGGGAGCTCACATGCTTGTCTGGAGGAGGAGGGCTAGGGGCAGTGGGGATGAAGGGACTCTGGCATTTAGGGCATCAGCAATGTCCGCTTATGTGTGAGCCTTATCCTTCTATCTGCATGGGCTCATTGTGCTAGGAGGTGCTGCCCCAGAAAGCCTTGCGGAGGACAACACCTCATCAATCACGTGGCACACAACCCAATGGGTTATTTGTACGACAGGAAGCATGAGAACGGCCCAGAAACCCAATTGTTCTTCACACCGTCTTCCCTCTTTGTGCAGACGTAGCTAACAAATAAATGGAGAGAGAGGGAGAAGATGGAAAGAGGGCGGCCACACCTTAAAGACCTCACTGACTTCAAGGAGCAGGCAGCCCAGCTGGCAGGGGGCGAATGGCAGAGAGCCTGCCTGCGGGGAGGAACAGATTGGCAGGCTGCCCCACCTAGCAAGGATTTTGTTTTCATTTCACAAGTGGTTGCTGACCACACTTTTGTAAATATAATTTACTTGCATTTCAATTGTGTTCGGATGTGTTTCATTTGCGATTGTCCTGAAGCCTCTACAACCAACCCACCAACCCACCGCCTCCCCCTACCCCTACGCCATCTACCAAGGGACATCCCATGTGACCCCAGAATCAGGCATGTGCAGAGAGGCAAGGTTTTTGCTAAAGCCCTTGCGAAACATGTACAAGAAATTGGCTGCACATGCTGAGCATCTGTTCTTCAAACCCTCTTCGGTCCCAAGGCTCGAGCATTGTAAGTACTAAACGCTGGGGTTTCCCTTCAGTTGTCCAGATGGGCTGACCTCATCTCTGCCCAACCCCAATGATCCAATTCCTACGCGCCATCTTGAGATCTCCACCACGTGGCTCTGCGTAAATGTGAGCAGCCGTGGTGTGAGTAACATTTCAAGTTGAGTCTGATGCGTTTTCCCCTCCCCCCTTCACCCACACCATTCCCCCTCCCCCCATAGCCATTGAACCCCAGGAATCTCCGTCGACCCCCCACCTTCCCCTCTACCCCCACCACATCACCCTTCAACACTCCCCGATCACCCTCCGCCCCTTGTAGTTTAATGCTCAAGTCCCCCGTCTTTTGAAAAAGCCCACCCCCAGGTACATCTAACACTCATACATTTTCCCGACGACCCCCCCCCCCCCCCCCCCGCCAGAATCCATTTCTCCTCCCATCTCCTCTCCAACAACAGTCCGTGGCCCTTCACCCCACACTGGAGGGCCGTCAGTCATTCTTCCACCTTTCCATCTCCCACTGGCCCCATTAATCATCACCATCATGTCCTGTCACCATTTCCCCATATTGTGCTCCTCAGAACACTTCCATTAACACCACCAGATGTTTCCTTTGATCCCCTACCCCTCTCCCCCCACTTTCCCCACCATTAGTCATTCATACCTACACACCACCCCAAAACCCCCAACCCCAAAGCTTGCACCCTGTCAGGGCCCACCCTGTCCTCCCACTCCACACCATGCAATGGCCCTGCTCACCCACCCCCTGTCATAATATACATCCATGTATATGATGGTGCACAGACAGGCGGTGATTGACACACAGGATGACCAATGAGCACACAGAACACAGCAGCCAATCACCAGACAGGACACGACCACTATAAAGCCAGAGGTCACCTGTTTTCCCGCTCTCCTGGGATCCAGCCTCTGAGACAGTCAGAGCTCGTGAGCTGCAGCTAGTACAAACACCATGTGGTAGTCAGTTAGTCTGGTCAGGCAGGCCTCAGGTCTCCAGTCAAATCAGCATAGTGTCAACCCACAGTTAAGCATGTAATAATGAAATGAAATGAAATGAAAATCGCTTATTGTCACGAGTAGGCTTCAATGAAGTTACTGTGAAAAGCCCCTAGTTGCCACATTCCGGCGCCTGTCCGGGTAGGCTGGTACGGGAATCGAACCGCGCTGCTGGCCTGCCTTGGTCTGCTTTAAAAGCCAGCAATTTAGCCCAGTGTGCTAAACCAGCCCCTCTCTAATATACAGTAGTCCCCCGTTATACCGCGCTCCGCAATACCGCGGTTCGCGATATACCGCGGGGGGGCTTATGGACCCCAACTGTCAGTTGTGTCAATTTCAGCGGCCGGCTGATTGCTTCAGTGAGAGAGCAGCTTCCCTCTCTGGATCAAAGTGAGCCGGCCGCTGAAATTGACACTGCCGGCTGCTCTCTCCCTCCAATCAGAAACATTAAAACTTAAAAGTTGGATTGGAGGGAGAGAGCAGCCGGCAGTGTCAATTTCAGCGGCCGGCTCACTTTGATCCGGAGAGGGAAGCTGCTCTCTCACTGAAACAATCAGCCGGCCGCTGAAATTGACACTGCCGAGGGGGGGGCGGGTGTTGGGGGGGAGAAGAGGGGGGGCGGGTGTTGGGGGGGGGAGAAGAGGGGGGGCGGGTGTTGGGGGGGGGCGGGTGTTGGGGGGGGAGAAGAGGGGGGCGGGTGTTGGGGGGGGAGAGGAGGGGGGCGGGTGTTGGGGGGGAGAGGAGGGGGGCGGGTGTGGGGGAGACCCCCCTGGGGGTGTGGGGGAGAGAGGGTGGACCTGCGGGTGTTGGGGGAGAGAGGAGAGCCCTGCGGGTGTTGGGGGAGAGAGGGGGGCCCTGCGGGTGTTGGGGGGGGAGAGGAGGGGGGCGGGTGTTGGGGGGGGGAGAGGAGGGGGCGGGTGTGGGGGAGACCCCCATGTGGGTGTGGGGGAGACCCCCTTGGGGGTGTGGGGGAGAGAGGGGGGCCCTGCGGGTGTTGCGGGAGAGAGGGGGGCCCTGCGGGTGTTGGGGGGGGGAGAGGGGGCGAGCCGGAGGGTGTTGGGGGGGAGAGGGGGCGAGTCGGAGGGTGTGGGGGGAGAGGGGTCTAGTTGGAGGATGTGGGGGGAGAGGGGGCAAGCCGGAGGAAAAAAAAAGAAATTGACACTGCCGGCTGCTCTCTCCCTCCAATCAGAAACATTAAAACTTAAAAGTTGGATTGGAGGGAGAGAGCAGCGGGCAGTGTCAATTTCAGCGGCCGGCTGATTTCAGTGAGAGCAGCTTCCTTCTCCGGATCAAAGTGAGCCGGCCGCTCAAATTTTAATTGGATCCACGATGGGGGTTTTAAATTTATTTAAAAATCTATGCTAGCGCTTCCCATTGTGAGTCTACGGGGGTCTGACCTCTCCCCCCGCCCCCCCGTAGACTCACAATGGGAAGCGCATGCATAGATTTTTAAATAAATTTAAAACCCCCATCATGGATATCCGCGGCTCGGATACAATGCGGGTGGCTGTCTTGGACCCCAACACCCGCGTTATAAAGGGGGACTACTGTAGTTAGATGTTAAATAAAATTGTGTTGCACCTCATCAAGTGTTGGAAGACTGTCTCTCTCTACACTGCATCAGACGCAGTGCACATAGACCCAGCCTACCCAACACATCACCCCCCCCCCCCCCCCCCCGCTTCCCTGGTGTCCCTGTTCATTTCTCTCCTCCAGGTCTAACACTCCCCCACTGCTCCCCCGCCCCCTTCCAGCACAGACCATGGGCACCAAACAGTATCTCTTACAGCAGACTACCTGCTACATGATGATCCACCTCCTGGATGAAGCTGCTGTCAGGAAACTGAGGTAGTTTATCTATATTTGTATTTGTGGGTATTAGGAATAGGATATAGCTTTAAGTTTAATTGATTGTTTCTGTATTTGAGAGGGTTAATTACTTCAGTTTGGTCAGATGTCTGTATGGTAATGAGTGCTTAGGATGTGAAAACAAACAGGGCTTAAAGAAAGCTAGGTCGTTGCTTAGCAACAAGGGGCCACCCTAGGATAGGAAGACATGTTCGTTTTGAGCCGGGCCCAGGAGAAGCGGGACTAAGGAGTTGCAGAAAGCAGCCTTCCCAAAAGAAAGGCCAGAAACCAGGGAGTTGGGGACAAAAAGAATGTCTCAGGAGGACAGTTACATTCAAGGAACAAAAGGACAAGAAGTTGGACAAGGTTCTGTTTGTTGAAGTTAAAGTAAAAAAGCAGAGATAGTGCTCCGAGTTAAAGAGACAGCTGCAAGAACCAGGGGCGGGAATTTCCCAAAGTTGCCCAGCGTGTTGGATCAGGTGAGAAGAGCTGTGTGAAACTGACCAGCTTCACAGGTGCCTTTTCTCGCCTAATTAAATGGCACTCTGTGGAGGAGGGGGGACTAAAACCACCAACAAAGCTGTGATTCAGAGACTGGGTAGCCTTTTATAGTGGGCACCCTGATCTGAAAGCAAAGTTAAAGGTCCCCCCCACGCCATTAACGGAATGCAAATCCCGGCGACTACTGCTGGGAATCGCACCCCGCCGCGGCCAGTGGGCACAGACCATCCCGCCATCATTTTAGGCCAGCGTGAAAATGATTTTGCACCTCCCCCCCACCGCCCGCACCTGACGTAAAACTGCTGCAGGGTCAGTGGGAAAGTCTGGAGGGTACTCTGAAAACCACGACCAGGTCGAAATTCGAAAAGCCCTGAAATCTGCATTTTCCTTCTGAGCGGCAAAATCATGTTTCCAGTAAAAAAATAATAGGATCCGCTAGCTACGTGGTAAATGCGTTACTATTGGTGCAACTCAATATCCAGAGTCAAGTATAGGAAGTTACTCAACAGTTTCCACTGATCTTACAAAGTGTCAATCTGGTGAAGCTACAACACAGGATTACTTGCTTGCCAAACAACATAAGCAGCAAGTGAGAGACAGAAATCAGCGATCCCACAACCAACACCCGCCGGTCCTGCCACACCCACCCGCGAATGGTGGTGGACAGTTAAACAATTCACTGGAGGAGGAAGCTCCACAAATATCCCAAAAATCCCCATCCTCAATTATGGAGGAGCCCAACACATCTGCGCCAAAGGAAAGTCTGAAGCATTCGCAGTGGATGATCCATCTCGGAATCCTCCCTAGATCCCCGTCAGCAAGGATGTCAGTCATCAGCCATTAAATTCATCCCATGTGATGTTTAGAAATGGTTGAAGGTACTGGCTCAGTAAAGGTTATGGGCCCTGATAAAATCCGGCCCATAGCTACTGAAGACTTGTGTTCCAGAACTTGCCGTGCCCCTAACCAAGCTGTTCCAGTACAGCTACGACACTGGCATCTACCCGGCAATGTGGAAAATTACCCAGGTGGGTCCTGTACACAAGAAAAAGGACACACCTTGTGTGGTCAGGAGCAGGTCAGGGTGGCAGCCTGGCATTGGGCACCTTGGCCTGGAAGGGGCAGTGCCATGGTGGCAAGTGCCAGGCTGCCCCAGTGCTTAGTTGGCAATGCCAGGGATCGGGCCCGGGAGGGCCTTAACAGGGAGAGAGGGGGCCACACAAAATGGGGCTCCGATATGCGAGGCCCTTCCCGCTGGGCTCACCAGCTGAAAATGAGGCTACTGCAGCCTCGGAGGAGAGAATCCCCCCCCCCCCCCCCCCCCCCCCCCCAAAGGCCAAAAGCAACAGCAAAGTGCCGTTAGAAAGCGGGGTGTTTCCTGGTACTGCAGCCACTGAGAAACACCCCGTTAAACAGGCTAATATTTAGTCCTGTTAAACTGCGCTGATAGACCTAACAACAGGTCTAAAGGGTCTGCAGAGGACTTGAGGCTGCATTTTCGCTGATATATGAAGGTGACACCACACATTGAGAGTGTGGTTAGCAAGCACATGGGGCGGAATTCTCCGACCCCCTGCAGGGTCGGGGAATCGTCCGGGGCTGGCCTAAATCCCGCCCCCGCCGTGGCCGAAATTCTCCGCCACCCGGGAATCGGCGGGGGTGGGAATCACGCCCCGCCGGTCGGCGTGCCCCCCCGCGGCGATTCTCCGGCCCGCGATGGGCCGAAGTCCCGCCGCTGTCAGGCCTCTCCCGCCGGTGTGGTTTAAACCACCTCTGTGCTGGCGGGAGCAGGCGGCACGAGCGGGCTCCGGGGTCCTGGGGGGGGGGGGGGGGGCGCGGTGTCGATCGGAACCCGGGGGGTGCCCCCACGGTGGCCTGGCCCGCGATCGGGGCCCACTGATAGGCGGGCGGGTTGTGCCGTGGGGGCACTCTTTTTCTTCCGCCGCCGCCACGGCCTCCACCATGGCAGAGGCGGAAGAGATCCCCTCCACCGTGCATGCGCCGGTGGTGACGTCAGTGCCCGCTGATGCTCCGGCGCATGCGCGGACTCATGTCGACCGGCGAAGGCCTTTCGGCCAGCCCCGACACGATCGGCGTAGCGCCAAAGGCCGTTGGCGGCAGTCGGCGGGAGCCACCCCGGCGCGGGTCTAGCCCCTAAAGGTGCGGACCTTTTGGGAGGCCCGACACCGGAGTGGTTGACGCCACTCCGCTACGCCGGGACCCCCCGACCGCCGGGTAGGGGAGAATTGCGCCCATGGTATCTTGGAATTCACAGGTGGCATCGAGTGTAAAAGTTATCAGGGGCTGGTTTAGCACAGGGCTAAATCGCTGGCTTTGAAAGCAGACCAAGGCAGGCCATCAGCACGGTTCAATTCCCATACCAGCCTCCCCGAACAGGCGCCGGAATGTGGCGACTAGGGGCTTTTCACAGTAATTGCATTTGTTTTTTTCAAAATCTTTTTATTGGTATTTCCCATATTTATAAACAGTTATATATCCGTCACATTTTTCTCGCCCGCGCTAATTTCCTTTATTATACAGAGAGGTTTAGTTTGTCCTTCGTTTAACTGACCCTACGTGCATTTCATTGCCCTCTGGATCGGTCTATGGTTCCTCTCCCTTCCCCGTTGTCCCCCCCCTTCCCCCCTTCCCCCCTCCCCCCCCCAAGCTTCGGATGTGCTTTTCCTTTATTTTACGGACAGAATGGAATCATCTCTCGTGGTTTCCCCGCCTTCATTCCGCCTCCCCCCCCCCCCCCCCCCCCCCCCCGCCCCCGGGTTGCACAGTCTTCTGATACCTCATCTATCCTGGTGTTTTAAAAAATTCTTATTAGGTTAATCCTTGTTGCTGGCCTCAAACAGGTTTTGGAACAGCCCGACAAACTGCCCCCAAGTATCCAGGAAGCCTTCCTCTGACCCTCGGGTGGCGTACTTAATCTTCTCCAGGGGGAGAAATTCCGAGAGGTCAGCGAGCCAGTCTGCAGCCGTGGATGGTGCTGCCGATCGCCAGCCGAGCAGGATTCTCCGGCGTGCGATTAGGGAAGCGAAAGCGAGGGCTTCGTCCCCCTTCCGGATGTGCAGCTCTGGCTGCTCCGATAGCCCGAAGATTGCCACCATCGGGCATAGCTTCACCCTCACCCCCACAACCTTGGACATTGCCTCGGAGAAGGCTGTCCAGAACCTAGCGAGCTTGGGGCAAGCCCAAAACATGTGGGTGTGGTTGGCCGGGCCCCTCTGGCACCGTTCACATTTGTCCTCCACCTCCGGGAAGAACCTGCTCATTCGAATTCTGGTCAGGTGCGCTCTGTGCACCACTTGGAGCTGCATTAGGCTTAGCCTTGCGCAGGAGGAGGTGGAGATGACCCTGCTCAGTGCTTCGCTCCAGGGTCCCCATCCTACCTCTGTCCCCAGTTTGTCCTCCCATTTTTGTCTGGTCTCGTCCAGTGGAGTCCGGGCCCTGTCCAGTAGCTGTCCGTATATTTTCCCACATAGGCCCCCCTTCTCGTTGCTTGTGCCTATCAGGTCCTCTAGTAGTGTGGTTTCTGAGGCCCAGGGGTAGCCTACTGTCTCTTTGCGGAGGAAGTGTTTTATGTGGAGGTGTCTCATTTCCTGTCCTTTTGCTAGCCTCCACTTCCTCGTCAGTTTGTCTAGTGTCGCCAGTCTGTGCCCTACGCAGAAGTCCCCGACCGTCAATGTGCCCCCATCCCGCCTCCATCTTTCAAAGGTGGTGTCTAGCATGGCTGGGGGATCTGTGATTGCCGCAGATGGGGGCCATAGGGGACATTTTGGCTATCCCGAAGTGTTGTCTCAGCTGGGTCCACGTTCTTAGCATGGCTGCTGCCACTGGGCTTGTTGTGTATCTTGTTGAGGAGGATGGGAGTGCTGCTGTGGCCAGGGCCCGGAGGGTCATTCCTTTACAAGATGCCTCCTCCATTTGTACCCAATCTGTGTTGGGTTCTTGTACCCACCCCTCACTTTAATCTGCTGCCCAGTGGTAGTATTGTAGGTTTGGTGAGGCCAAACCCCCTTTGATTTTCCTTATTAGCAGTGTCTGTTTGGGAATTCCCGGGTTCTTACCCCCCACACAAATGCCATGTCTACGTTTTGGAAAACAGCCTTGGAGAATGAAGATCGGAATGGATCTAAATAGGAAGAGGAACCTTGGCAGTACGTTCATCTTGATCGTCCGCACTCTCCCCGCCAGGGAGAGTGGGAGTGAGCCCCACCTTTGAAGGTCTCTTCTTACTTCCTCCACCAGGCTGGTCAGGTTCCAATTGTGGATCTGTGTCCAGTCTCTGGCTATCTGGATCCCCAGATCACTCGCACTGTCCGCCCAGTTAAAACATCGAGGGGGGAGGGGGCAGTGAAGCCCACACCAGTGATGCTGCTGACTGCTCTGCCACTATTTAACACCTAGCGCAGCGTTAATTTACAAAACTTCGGCCCTACCTTGCAAAGAAAAGTCCTGCCTTAGAGAGCAGCTGGCCAATAGGATGGCCTGCAGCTTTGTAGTCTCAGCAGCGCCAGGTTCTAGTGGTAGCCACACTGGAACAATAGATAATACCAGAGGGAAGTGCACTGTAATGGAGCCAGACTGGCAGTAGGTTCAGAGTATTGCTGGGTCAGGCTGACAGGCCCTGGCGAATGGAGAGATCAGGTTGGAGAGGCTGTGGGAAGAGGGTTAAGGTGGTTGGGGGGGAAGATCAGTGGCGGGGGGGGGGGGGGGGGGGGGGTAATCTCTGCCACTACCAAACATTTGCACATGTATCATTAGGGCGGCACAGTAGCTAGCACAGTTGCTTCACAGTGCCAAGGTCCTGGGTTCAATTCCCAGCTTGGGTCACTATCTGTGCGGAGTCTGCACGTTCTCCTCGTGTCTGCGTAGGTTTCCTCCGGGTGCTCCAGTTTCCTCCCACAAGTCCCGAAAGACATGCTTGTTAGGTGAATTGGACATTCAGAATTCTCCCTCCTTGTACCCGAACAGGCGCTGGAGTGTGGCGACCAGGGGCTTTTCACAGTAACTTCATTTCAGTGTCAATGTAAGCCTACAATAATAAAGATTACTATTATTATGCAGCCCTATCCTCCGTGCGTCCTATGTGTGTATCAGGCTCAGCTCCCTAACCCAATCGAGTGCAAACAGCCAATATGTGCATTATTATCGACTTACATCCGTATAGATGAACACAGCAAATATTTTCACACAACAACAATAAGAAGATGAAAGAGCAGCTTCTCTGCATTGGGTGCGGCTGGAACTTGACCTGGTTCCACGCTTCTAAAAATATCATTGTGGGATCTTTAACACCCATCGTGGCGGTTTAGCATCTGAGTCAAAGGTCCATGTCCTCTTCACTGCACTAATACACCAGTTTGGTTTTGAGCTGAAACTCTAGGAAAGGCTTGAATCTCCATTGTTTTGACTGTGAGCTGTGATTAACATCAATCTAACTTAACCTCGTCCCCAGTTGCTAATGCAATCGCAGGCCAAACCTGGTCTGCATTTCTCACTCACTGGTTGTGTGTGGACTCCACCTTTCACAACCTCAGTGACACAACATGCTTTGCAACCAATGAAAGTGTATAATCAATGCTGCAATGCAGGAAACAGGGAAATTAGCACCAGCAATGTTGGACAAAAAAAAAACAATGCGCTAATGACCAGAGAATGTGTTTACGTTGTTGTTTGAGGGAAACGTATTGGTGAGGAAATGAGGGAGAATGCTTCTTCTAATCTTTGGAGTTTGCACGAGACCTTTTTAGTGATTCCATTCCCTTCCACCTCACAGTGGCTCTCAGACCCCTGAATTCCGAGATTAAAACGCACACAGTAAGCAGGGTGCGGCTCAAATTTCCATTTGCTCGTTAACCGCAGTACAAAGACCTCAACGATTTGACTGACTTACAATCACCCACGTGGCTGGTCAGTACCTTTGTTAATGGTAGGCCTGGATCTGGCGATGACCAGTCCCCGTCCTTCTTTTCCTGACTGCAGTAATCACGCCTCAATGTTATCCCTTTTATTATCGTGTTGAAGTCATGCTGTCACACACCCGGGCCTCAGGCCTCAGGCCTAGATTCCATTAACATTCCGCTGGATTGTCCTGCTCCTTACTCTGAGCTTTGGACAACTTCAAGGATATCGACAATCTTCCTGCTGTTAACACAGAGAAGGATGATATGGTTTCCCTCCACAGTGAGGAACGCTTAGCTCATGGCTTATTCAGGTGCAAACGCTCCTTTCATCCTCAAAACAGGAACTGCTCGCAATTTATAATTACAGTCAACCTGTGTCATTGTCCAGTTTCTAAATCAATCATGAGCCAATTCGTTCAACCTCCCTGTGTGTCAAGGTTAACTGTTTCATATCCAAGGGGCTGGTTTAGCACATTGGGCTAAACAGCTGGCTTGTAATGCAGAACAAGGCCAGCAGCGCGGGTTCAATTCCGATACCGGCCTCCCCGAACAGGCGCCGGAATGTGGCGACTAGGGGCCTTTCACAGTAACTTCATTGAAGCCTACTTGTGACAATAAGCGATTATTATTATTAGTTCAGAGGTTAACTGTTTCATATCATAGAATCATAGGGCGCGATTCTCCGGAAGATTTTTTTTTAAAATTTAGAGTACCCCATTATTTGTTTTTCCAATTAAGGGGCAATTTAGGGCTGGCCAATCTACCTACACTGCACATCTTTGGGTTGTGGGGGCGAAACCCACGCAGAGACGGGGAGAATGTGCAAACGCCACACGGACAGTGACCCAGGGCCGGGATCGAACCGGAGTCCTCAGCGTTTTGTTAACCACTGCGCCACCATGCCACCCCCATGAACATTTATAAGTGCGATAGTGAGTGGGAACTGCTGTGAGCTGCCTGGCGCTTGGCCCAGCGAGGCCGGCAATGCGATTCAACGTTGATTGGTCCACTTAACGAGGCCCGATGAGCTTCCCGGCACAAATGACAACTCGCCAGCTGATTCGCCAGCACTGCGCTCGCCAGCCCTCCACTAACGAGGTCGAGCAGCACTAAAGCAGCACTTGCTTAGCCACCCCCCAGCCAGCTTGCAACAATGTGGCCCAGGAGACGGCCCCAAGATTCGGGGTTGCATGTGCGGTCAAGAAGGATGTCCTGTTACCCTTGGGTCCCGGAGGGTCAGCCACAGGGCAGCCAGTGCTGCCTGGGATGAGGGGGCGGCGGCTGTGAGCTCGGGGAGTGTGACCAGGAGGACTGGCCTCCAGTGCTGGAAAAAGGTCAATGACCTACACCGGGCAGCATGAGTGAGGAGATACCAACACCTCCACTGTTCCCCCTGCCACCCCCCCCCCCCCCCCCCCCCCGCCCCCCCGCACACCGCAGAGGTGAGGAACCACCGGGGTCCACCCGGAGAACCTGGAAAATGTGAATTGTTATTGCCTTCCCATCCCTCCCACTGACCACATGTCCATTCGCTCACAGGTCCTCCAGCCAACGGCAACGGCCCATCCCGGGTGGTCCCCTCCCCTGCCTCCCGGGAGACCATCTTGGAGAGGAGCTCCGAAGTAGACACGATCGAGGCATCACAGCGGTCATCCCCACTCTCCACCAGCACACACCAGATCTATGCACCTTGGTGGGACATGTTCAGAGGCAGCATGCCTCAGGGGCAGCATGGTAGCATGGTGGTTAGCATCAATGCTTCACAGCTCCAGGGTCCCAGGTTCGATTCCCGGCTGGGGCACTGTCTGTGCGGAGTCTGCACGTCCTCCCCGTGTGTGCGTGGGTTTCCTCCGGGTGCTCCGGTTTCCTCCCACAGTCCAAAGATATGCGGGTTAGGTGGATTGACCAGGCTAAATTGCCCTTAGTGTCCTAAAAAATAATGTTAATGGGGGTTGTTGGGTTACTGGTATAGGGTGGATACATGGGCTTGAGTAGGGTGATCATTGCTCGGCACAACATTGAGGGCCGAAGGGCCTGTTCTGTGCTGTACTGTTCTAATTCTAATTCTAATGTTCGTGGACAGGCGTCTGGGGCACAATCTGGTGAGCACCAGCCTACAATTAATGTAAATAAGGTGGAGGCAGGAACCCCCAGGCGAGACAGCAGTCAAAGGGCTGCTGGATCCCAGAACACAGCTGGGTCCCACATGCTTCCACCCACGGGAAACCACTTGGGTTGTGTAAAGTGTTCACTTAACCACAATCGCCAAGGCCTCAGCAGTCTGTGGGGGTCATGGGTGGTCATTGGGGCAGACGGGCAGGGACAATGGCTGCCTGAGGAACGCATACACACAATCCAGGTGTTCGCATGGTGGTGCTGTAAGCAGTTGCCCCCCCCCCCCCCACCCCCCCCAACATCCTATGGCGGCCCACACCTGCGGATGATGCCCTACCCCCGCCGAGCACTGTGGCGGTAAGCGCAGCGTCCCTGGCTCTGTCTGTAAGTAAAGATGGCTACTCAACTCCTCAGCTCCCCACAGAAACCTTTTAAAAATGAGTGCCAATCGGCCCCAGGAGGCCGCTGAATTACAGGAGGCCATTGGATGTGGGATACCTCTCGTTAATTGTGTAGAAACAGGGCTTAAGTGGTAATAACTGGTTTCTCGTCCCACAGGATGAGATCCCGATTTCGCCGACGGGCGCAGGCCGGTTACATCGCAAACTGTTGCCGCCTAACGCAGTTCTCGTTTTCGGCCTAACCTGCTATTCACCAGCCTTATTTCGCTCGAGTGAGAGTGCAACGAGGTCAGGTCAGAGATTCATGTCCACAGAATCATTACAGTGCAGGAGAAGGCCATTCGGCCCATCGAGTCACCACTGACCCTTGGAAAGATAGCCCACCTCGGCTCACACCCCCAAGCCATCCCCACAACCCAGGAACCCCAACAAACCTAAGGGGAAATTTTATCATGACCATTCCATCCAATGTGCACATCTTTGGACAGTGGGAGGAAACCGGAGCACCTAGAAGAAGCCCACACAGACACGGGGAGACTGTGCAGACTCCGCACAGTTACCAATTGAACCCAGGTTCCCGGCGCTGTGAGGCAGCAGCGCTAACCACCATGTCACCGTGCTGCCCCACTGTGCTGTCCTTCAGTCTGTCACAGATGATGGAGCACGCCTGCATCAATGCAGTCTCTGGAGGGGGAGCTGGAACCACAGCTTTCTGACCCAGTGGTGACAGTGCTAGACCATGTCCCAATGGCACCTTCTGCAAATTTAATATTTCAGCTTTGCATACTTTTCCTGATAACGATGAGGGTCATTGGGATTTCAGCAATAATCAACCGTTGGAATGTTCCACTGCAACAAAATATTATAGAACCAACTTATGTTGGTCCTTTACAAAGTCAAAGTGAATTATATCTCATTATGAGCTGGATTTTAGCTGTGTTGTGCTGGATTGGGAGCCCTTTAACAATAGCGGATGAGTCCCGATTCCCGGATTCCCAACCACATTCCCAAGGAGTGCCTTTTAAGGGCACGGGCTGGTTATGGTCATGAGCAGTCCTGAAATAGCCGGCTGTGGGACAAGCATGCCCTCATCCTCTGCAATTGTCCCAGAGCCGGGCCAGTTGCTCAAAGAGTATTGGTTCACTGCACCTCAAGTGGTGTCAAGAGCCATTGGGCGCGGTCCACCGGCTGCATCGCGCTCTCTGTCTCAGAGTGTGGTTTGGCTGGTGAATTCCGGGAGAGGCCTCTTACTGATTTCCCATCAGTCTTCGTGCCTCACAGGATCCACCCAAGTCCCTTGAGGCGCCGGAGTCAGAAACATGGCCACAAGGGACGTGACCAAATGGCGCTCGCCGAAGCCAGTTTTAAACCTATTTCAGCGAGTTCACCTCAGATCCACCAGCCTCCTGAGATCCACCGGCCTCCACAGCGAGGCCGCCAGCCTCCGCATGGATGACTGCCCTGTCCTCGGCCACCCCACTCACCGCCAGGGCATGCTCCTTGAAGGAGGTGAGGATTCTTAAGTCCAGTGTGGCGCTAACAATTGCACTCAAAGACGAGAGACATGTACAATCGAGGCTTTATTGCTGTGTGATGCTATTCCTCCGGCTGCAACTGTAGACTAGGGTCTGAGTGACTCACACACATATTAATACACAAGCTCCCTGTGGGCAGAGCTAGCCGGCAGGGGCTTACCGGAGGAACCTGTATTACAGGTATAGCCATACATCCCCCTACTGCAAGTATGCATATCTACAGTGGTTATCACCACATCCAGCACACCTCTGTCCGTCTGGGTCCTCTCACGAAGGTTATGGGAGAGCTTTTCCAGAGGCAACTAAGAGAGGGCATTGTTAACTACATTCGTGGTCCACAGTGGTGGGGGGGGGAGGTGGTGAAGCGAGGATTGGAGGGAATTGAAGGGGAAGTGGGGTGGAGGGAAGGTTGGGGGTCACATGGGGAGTTGTGAGGTGTATGCTTCCTTGTGGGGAGGGGAGTGGCATTGGTGTCTACTCACTCGTGCTGTGCCCGGTTTCGGTCATTGACCTTTTTTCGGCACTGGAGGTCAGTCCTCCTGGTCAGACTCCGACCACCTCACCCCAGGCAGCACGGCGGCCTTATAGCTGACTCTCCTGGAACCTCAGGGGAACAGGACATTCCCCCTGGCCACCGCGGTGTCGAGCAGCCTTCCCAGGTGAGCATCCCCGAATCTTGGAGCTGGTCTCCTGGGCGCCTTTGTTATGAGCTGGCTGGGGTTGGCTGAGCAAGCGCATCCTAAGTGCTGCTCCACCTTGTTAGCGGGGGGCTGGCGAGTGTAGTCCGGCGAATCAACTAGTGAGCCTTCATTTGCTGAGAAAAGCCCGTGAGCACCCGTTAAGTGGACCAATTAACATTGAATTATGTTGCCAGCCTCGCTCGCTACCACAATTCCCGCTCGCTACCGCAGTGTCATTGAATTGTGGTGGGAAACTCCCTAAAAAACGCACCACAAATTAACGTAGAAACCTTTTGGGAGAATTGCGCCCATAGTCTGCAGGAGAGCCTTTTGAAAGGCGACTTCAAAAGATCCTTCTGATGTCCCATCTCATATGCCAAGGTATGACCACCCCCACTCCCACCTTTCCCCAATGGCCCCTTATTCTCACCATGCCATGGTATGCCCTGAAAACCACCCCTATGGCTCCTCATGCCCAGGAAGTACAGCACTTCCATTCCCTACAATAGACCGTATAAGCCAATAGACCTAAAGTGACAGTAGGATGTGTAAAAAAACTTTTGAAAATAATAATTAATTGATAACCTTTCCTGACTCTGACTGACCTCCCCGAGGATGAGAATCCTATATTGCTATTTCAAACTGTACTCGTGAACACAAAACAAAAATTACAGGGCAGAAGAAATATTTTGCAGGTGGATAAACTTCTTATGGTTGAGCAGATGCTGCAACAGTATTTGAGAGTCAGCACTAATTTGCAGTAAAAATTGCTGACGCATTCACCTTGGGCAAAACTCTTCAACTGAAGGTCCAAAATGACTGTCTGCTCTTCAGACAAGTCTGTCTGTTGGTTACTCATTCTGTTACCACTACTAACTTACAGAACACAAGTCCTTCCTTTCAAATGTTTATGTTTGAAATTTTCCCACCGTGTGGTACTTGTTAAGGTTTCCTTTTCGTCTTTTTCTCGTCTGAATTCTTGCTCGATGTCGGTTTCATCGGCCCCACCTCAAGGCTCCTGAGGTGGCGGTGTATGACTCCACAGAGCCAGGAGATATTACTGACACTGAGCCCATATGTACATAGAATGGAACATCTCATCCCTGCAGTGAAGAAGGAGGCCCTTTGGCCCATCGAATCTGCACCGACCCTCTGAAAGAGCACACTACCTCGGCCCCCTCCCCCGCCCTAGCCCCGTAACCACACCTAATCTGCACATCTTTGAAGACTGAGGGGCAATTTAGCGTGGCCAATCCAACTAACCTGCACATTTTTGGACATATGGCAATCTAGATGGTGAATACTAATTGTTCAACCCAGAATTAACCACCTCCTTGCCCCTCCCCCTTAAATTGAAATCACTTTAAATAACATTTAATAGCAAAGGATTTAAGACTAACTGTGTAATTTTGCCAGTTGGTGATGCTGGGCGTGATTGGCACATTGAGGAAAACCCACTGCAAGTTAATAAACCATATCATTATGTCAGATCTCAGTCCCTTGAAGGCAATGGAAAAGACTACGGGCAGAGCTTAAACTTGTAACTGAAGCAGCTAAGAGACCTTGACTATTGCACACCTGGTAGAAAAGTAAATTCTACCGTGGAGAGGCCAAATGGGTCGATTCCATAACGGGAATCCCATTCCCAAATGTCAGCTTTCCTCTCAGAAAGCAAGTAGGAAAACCACTGCAGACGCTGGAATCCGAAACAAGAGCAGAGGGTGCTGGGAAAACTCAGCAGGTCTGGCAGCACCTGTAAGCAGAGAAAGTAGAGATAAGGCCAGGATTCTCTGGCAGTCGGGATTCCCTTTTCCCGCCGACAGCGCACCCCCGCCCACGGGTTTCCTGGTGGCGTGAGGTGGCTTCAATGGGAATGATACCATTAACAAGTGGCGGGCGTAGAGAATCCCACCGCCAGCGAAAGGCGTGCTGTCTAGAAACATACGGCTGGGGGACCGGAGAATCATGCCCCATTGTTAAATGTCCTTTTGGCTCTTCACCAGAACTGATGAGAGGGAGAACGTATTAGATATTGAAGTGTAGCTGACAGAGACTACAACAAAATGGAGCAACTCTGAGAACAAAAAACAAATGGCCACGTGTGGGACGGGGTGAGGGGACTTCACATTGAGGTAATAGATGCATGGGAATTTTAGATAAATGGGTTTAAGATGAGGAGAAAGGTCACAATTGAAAATAACCATCTTATTGCCTTTGGGGAGATGTGGGTTCACCCCAGAAAGTGAATCTCCAGACTTGAGGGCTACCAGTTAGATGTCACTCATGCATAAGTGTCGATTATAAAGGGGTACAATGAATTCTCATCCTCCCCCTGACATATATTCTGGAATTTTACTTACCACCACTTGCTCTGCCCATTTCCTGTGCCCTCTTCTGATTTTGGATTTGGGACGCAATTGGATTGGTCTTATTCCCCCCTATCCTGACCAATCTTAATTGCGGTTGAAGCTTGGGTAAGATTTCTTCCAGTTCCTGGAAAACTGTGGAGCACCACGAGTTACTACAGGATGTTGCAGTTTGACCAGATTTAAGGTATTGGTGCGGGAGTGGGACAAGAAAGCACTGTAGCTGATGTTTTGGCTACGTCAGAATAAACAGGCAGGCAGGCAAGGGCAATCCCAAGCAGATGGTCAAGACATTTCGTCCCCTTATGATTCTTATCAGTAGAATGCCATGCAGTCCATTAGACAGATGAAAAAAATATTTACTAGAGTTATCTAATCAGACTTTCCCCATAGCCTGGGCTATCTGTTTCAGACTTCTTGACTCATTACGTAATCTTCAAAGTTGTAAATGGAGAAATTTAATTGCCCATTTATTTATTTCAAATTTCCAGTGAAATAAATATTCAAGGTACTAGTCAAAGGCTCTTATATTCCCCGGCAGTTAAGTTGTGATAAGAACTGCGGGTATAAAAGTAGGCCAAGCAAGCTGCTTGTTATCAAAAGTAAATCTACAAATCTGATTTAATTTTTTTTTTTAACTATCGGGAAAGCAAAGGTTCACATCTGGTGCTGAGAACAGGAAATGCACTCACTAATCTGCCTTTTATTTTGCAGAAGCATTCAGGTAACTTGCCAAAAGCTGAAAGAACATTCTTGACAGGCGAAGCAACTCCAATTCCCGTGAATTGTAACGGTTCAGGTATCTGAACCATTCCCTGGTTTCTTGGGAGTAAGGCAATTCAAGGAGGCATCACAATGCTTGACCTCTTGAGGTCCTGCAAAGCCTGTATTGACTCACACACCAGCTGTACCCACATGTCTTGTGGTGGTTGTAACTGGAAATGTAGTCATGTCACTGAGATGTTACAAGACAGGGCATTTTGTGTCAGGTCAGGTTTATTGCCCGTTTAAGATGGAGGGGGGAGCACGGTTAAGACACTGATCTTTGTCAAGAGCAGAGTTGAATTGAAATGCTGAGAAAACCACAGGAGCTCCAAATTTTTCCTATCATCCATCCATGCGCTTAAATCTCAACAAAACAGGCAATGCAAGAAAAAGGAAGAAGTTGGGAGGGGGGGGAAAGGATGAGGAGGGGGGGCAGGACACCCCAGCGCAAGCAGGGAGCCAGAAGGGACAAGCAGCGGGGATGCACAGCAACGCGACTGTGGTGGTATGACTAGGAGGTTTACGGTACCTATCTGCCATTGGTGCAGAGCACTCGTTGTCCATTGGCTCAGGCCGGTCATGTGCCGCTCGGCTGATTGGTTGAGGCCAGTCATGTGACTGCTCACCGATTGATCGAGAGGCAAGTAGTCCCGCCTAAAAGGCGGGGTATAAGAACCCGTAGGACCCGGCAGTCGGCCTTTCTCTGTAAGTCGACTGCCGGGCACACAACTAGTTGATTAAAGCCTAACGTTTGGAACTTCATCGTGACTCGAGTCCAATTGATGGTACATCAGCGACCACAACAGCGACGCCAAGGTTGTCGGAATACACGTCTCTAGGTATGTTCTAATGCCAGGAGGCAGCATGTACATAATCAAAACAGTTCGGTTGCAGCAACCGACCAAAATGCCCCCCCCCTCCACCTGTACATATATCATTCTTAAATGCATATTTGTCGTGTATTTTCATTTCTTTCCTTATTACTTGTCCCTTTTTGTACGACCATTGTTTGGAGGCTTCTCATCAGTATTGTGCGAACTATGATGAATGAATAAATGTGAACCAATGAAAATATATATGTTTTCAAATTCATGTGCTTAAATGTGAATGCAAACTATTTGCAACTGCCACCCTTTCACTTGGCTTTCACTTTTCATTTTTTTGATATCTGTAAGGTGAATTGGACATTCTGAATTCTCCCCCTGTGTACCCGAACAGGCGCCAGAGTATGGCGACTAGGGGATTTTCACAATCACTTCATTGCAGTGTTCATGTAAGCCTACTTAGAATCATCGAATTTACAGTGCAGAAGGATGCCATTCGGCCCATCGAGTCTGCACTGGCCCCAGTTGACTGTGAATGCCCAATTCACCTAAAAAGCTCGTCGTTTGGGACTTGGGTGAGGAATCCGGAGCACCCGGAGGAAACCCACACACACACACACACAGGGAGACTCCGCACCGACAGTGACTCAAGCCGGGAATCGAACCTGGGACCCTGTATATGTGAATCAACTGTGCTAACCACTGTGCTACCATACTTGTGACAATAATAAAGATTATTATTATGAACAGGGCACACATTCACGGTGCAACTTACAAACGATACCCAACTAACCACAACAACTGCCTTGAATATGATAAAACATGCCAAGGTGTTTCACAGGAAAGTCATTAAAACAAAATGTGACATTGAACAAGAGAAGGGGATGTTAACGTCAATGTAAAATTGATAAAAAGTGGTCGTTTATGAGTATTTTATAGGGGGAAAAGTCATAGAGAGGTGGGCAAGTGTAGGGAGGGAGTTCCTGAACTTCGGACCTACACACTTGAAGGCATGGCTGCCAATGGTGGAAAGATTAAAATTGGGGATGCACAGAGGCAGAATTAGAGGACTGCAGATCGTGGAGGATTAAGGGGCTGGAGGAGATTACAGAGATAGAGAGAGGTACGGCCATGGAGGGATTTGAAAATAAGGATAAGAATTTCAAAATCAATATTTTGCTTGACCGGGAGCCAGGGTAGGTGAACGAGCACAGGGATGGTGGGTTGAATGGGACTCAAGTGTGAGTTAAGACATGGACACCGTCAAGTTTACAACGGTAGAGTCAGGAGTGCACCAGAACAATCAAGTCTGAGAGATAATGAATGCAGGTTCAGCATCACAAGTATGGAGATGGAGCACAGTCGGGCAATGCTGTTGAGTTGGAAACAGCTAGTTTTAGTGATGGCGTGAATATTATGGGTCAGATATGACATTTGGGAACAGACTGTTTTTTTCTTAGATGGTTGCTAAGGACAGGAGTCAGTAGCTAGGAACCAGAGTTTGGAGTGGAAAACACAATGGCTTCAATCTTCCCAATATTTAATTTGAGGACATTTCTGCTCATCCAGTATTGAATGTCGGAAAATCAGTCTGATAGTGCATTGGAGGAGTCAAGAGTGGTGGTGGTGAGGTAGAGCTGAGTGTCATCAGTGTACATGTGAAAACTAACACTGTTTGCGGATGATGTTGCCGAGGGGCAGGATATGGATGAGAAATAGGAGGATACATCCTTGGGGGATGCCAGAAGCAAAGATTCCAAGCTGTCAATGCAAGTCATAATCTCACATCTCAGGCTCACATCTTCAAAAGGGTTCACATTCAGTGGCATTACCATCACTGAATCCCCCACTTTCAACATCCTGGGGATTTACCATTGAACAGAAACTGAACTGGAGAACCTTATAAATACTTTGACTACAAAAGCAGACCAGCAGCTAGGAATCCTGCAGCATGTAACTGATGTATTGATTGATTGATTTGATGTATTGTCACATGTACCGAAGTACAGTGAAAAGTATTTTTCCGCAGCAAAGGGAACGTACACAGTACATAGTAGACAAAAGAATAATCAACAGAGAACATTGACAAATGGTACATCGACAAACAGTGATTGGTTACAGTGCGGGACAAGGGACCAAACAAAGCAAATACATGAGCAAGAGCAGCTTAGGGCATCGTGAATAGTGTTCTTACAGGGAACAAATCAGTCCGAGGGGGAGTCATTGAGGAGTCTAGTAGCTGTGGGGAAGAAGCTGTTCCTATGTCTGGATATGCACATCTTCAGACTTCTGTATCTTCTGCCTGATGGAAGATAGTCTGGAAGAAGGCAATGGCTGGGTGGGAGGGTATCTGATAATGCTGTGTGCTTTCCTGAGGCAGCGGGAGGAGTATACAGAATCAATGCGGGGGTGGCAAGCTTGTGTGATGCATTGGGCGGAGTTCACCACACTCTGCAGTTTCTTGCGATCTTGGACCGAGCAGTTGCCATACCAGGCTGTGATGCAGCTGGATAGGATGCTCTCTATCGCACACCTGAAGAAGTTTGTGAGAGTCGATGCAGACATGTCAAATTCACCTCACCTCCTGACTCCTGACTCCCCAAAGCCTGTCCATCATCTGCAAAGCACAAGTCAGGAGTGTGATGGAATACTCCCCACTTGCCTGGATGAGTGCAGCTCAGGCAACACTCAAGATGCTCGACACCATCCAGGACAAAGCATCCTGCTTGATTGCTCTCCCTTCCACAAACATTCAAACCCTCCATCGACGAACAGTGGCAGCCGTGTGCACCATCTGCAAGATGCACTGCAGGAACTCACCAAGGTTCCTTAGGCAGCACCTTCCAAACCCATGACCACTGCCATCTAGAAAGGGCAGCTGATACCTGGAAAAACCACCACCTGGATGCCCCCAATGTTCCCCCCACCAGCCCTGGTCACTCACCACAGACTCCTTCAGAGGTCCCCAGCATCACCGCCATCAGTCTTTAGCCAATTTAGTTCACCCTACAGGATATCAAGAAATGGCTGAAGACTTTGGATACAGCAAAGGCGATGGGCCCGGACAATATTCCAGCAAAAGTACTGAAGACTGGTGCTCCAGAACCTGTTGTGCCCTCAGCCAAGCTGTTCCAGTACAGCTACAACACTGGCATCTACCCGGCAATGTGGAAAATTATCCAGTTATGCCCAGTGCACAGAAAGCAGGACAAATCCAACCGGGGCAATTACCGCCCCATCAATCTATTCTCAATCATCTGCAAAGTGATGGAAGGGATCATCAACAGCGCTGTCAAGTGGCACATGCTTAGCAATAACCTGCTAACTGATGCTCACTTTGGGTTCTGCCAGGGTCACTCAGCTCCTGATTCAAACATGGGCAAAAAAGCAGAAGCATTTGTGACTCCTCAGACACTGAAGCAGTTTACGAGCAAAGGCTGCGAGACCTGGACAATATCCAGGCTTGGGCTGTAAAAGTGGGAAGTAATATTTGCACCACACAAATACCAGGCAATAAGCACCTCCAATAAGAGAGAAGGGATGGACAGTAAATGCTCGCCTAGCCGATGATGCCCACATATGAAAGGCCAGCACCAGTGATCATCTGGTGTGAAATTCACCCCTCCAATAATATTGAACATCTGCTGAACAGTCTCTCAATAACCCTTCACAAGCTGAAGCTGATCCAGAAATCTGCTGCTGATCACCTTGTCCCCAATCTGGCAGTATCTCAAGAGGATGGGGTGGCATAGTGGTATTGTCACTGGACTAGTAATCCAGAGTGCCAGGGTAATGCTGCAGGGATCTGGGTTCAAATCCCACCAGGGCAGTATCATGTGCATCCCCTTTATATGTTGGTACATTACGTACAGGGGAACATTAACTCTTTCCTAACAAGGGGCAGCACGATGGCACAGTGGTTAGCATTGCTGCCCGGGTTCGAATCCCAGATCTGGGTCACTGTCCGTGTGGAGTTTGCACATTCTCCCTGTGCCTGCGTGGGTTTCACCCCCACAACCCAAAGATGTGCAGGTTAGGTGGATTGGCCACGCTTAATTGGAAAAAAATAATTGGGTATGCATTCCTAACACAAAGCACCAGGTCAAACATGGGCAAGGAAACATCCCACTGATCAGGGTCCGTGATGTCTCAGGATCCTTAAAGGGGAGGGGGAGCAGCCCCAAGTCATGGTCCACATAGGGTACCAATGACATAGGGTAGGAAAAGGGATAGGGATGTAAGGCAGGAATTCAGGGAGCTAGGGTGGAAACTTAGATCTAGGACAAACAGAGTTATTATCTCTGGGTTGTTACCCATGCCACGTGCTAGCGAGACGAGGAATAGAGAGCATTTGAACACGTGGCTACAGGGATGGTGCAGGAGGGAGGGTTTCAGATAATTGGGGCTCATTCTGGGGTAGGTGGGACCTCTACAAATGGGATGGTCTACACCTGGACCAGAGGGGTACCAATATCCTGGGGGGGGGGGGAAATTTGCTAATGCTCTTCGGGAGGGTTTAAACTAGTTCAGCAGGGGATTGGGAGCCTGAATTGTAGCTCCAGGAGACAGGAGGTTGAGGGGAGTGAGGTCATGAGTAAGGTTTCAAAGTTGCAGGAGTGTACTGGCAGGCAGGAAGGTGGTTTAAAGTGTGTCTTCTTCAATGCCAGGAGCATCCGGAATAAGGTGGGTGAACTTGTGGCATGGGTTAGTACCTGGGACTTCGATGATGTGGCCATTTCGGAGACATGGATAGAGCAGGGACAGGAATCTAGAACATAGAACATAGAACATTACAGCGCAGTACGGGCCCTTCGGCCCTCGATGTTGCGCCGACCCGTGAAACCATCTGAAGCCTATCTGACCTACACTATTCCATTTTCATCCATATGTCTATCCAGTGACCAGTTAAATGCCCTTAAATTTGGCGAGTCTACTACTGTTGCAGGCAGGGCGTTCCACACCCCTACTACTCTCTGAGTAAAGAAACTGCCTCTGACATCTGTCCTATATCTACCGCCCCTCATTTTAAAGCTATGTCCCCTCGTGTTGGTCATCACCATCCGAGGAAAAAGACTCTCACTGTCCACCCTAGCTAACCCTCTGACTATCTTATATGTCTCTATTAAGTCACCTCTCAGCCTTCTCCTCTCAACGAAAGCAACCTCAAGTCCCTGAGCCTTTCCTCATAAGACCTTCCCTCCATACCAGGCAACATCCTAGTAAATTTCCTCTGAACCCTTTCTAAAGCTTCCACATCCTTCCTATAATGTGGTGACCAGAACTGCATGCAGTACTCCAGGTGCGGCCGCACCAGAGTTTTGTACAGCTGCAGCTGTGACCTTGTGGCTCCGAAACTCAATCCCCCTGCTGATAAAGGCTAGCACACCATATGCCTTCTTAACAGCCCTATTAACCTGGGTGGCAACTTTCAGGGATTTATGTACCTGGATGCCGAGATCTCTCTGTTCATCTACACTACCAAGAATCTTGCTATTAGCCCAGTACTCTGCATTCCTGTTACTCCTTCCAAAGTAAGCCACCTCACACTTTTCCGCATAAAACTCCATCTGCTACCTCTCAGCCAAGCTCTGCAGCTTATCTATGTCCCTCTGTAACCTATAACATCCTTCAGCACTATCCACAACTCCACCGACCTTTGTGTCATCTGCAAATTTACTAACCTATCCTTCTACACCCTCTTCCAGGTCATTTATAAAAATGACAAACAGCAGTGGTCCCAAAACAGATCCTTGCGGTACACCACTAGTAACTGATCTCCAGGATGAACATTTGCCATCAACCACCACCCTCTGTCTTCTTTCAGCTAGCCAATTACTGATCCAAACCGCTAAATCACCTTCAATCCCATACTTCTGTACTTTCTGCAATAGCCTACCGTGGGGAACCTTATCAAACGCCTTACTGAAATCCATATACACCACAGCAACTGCCTTACCCTCATCCACCTGTTTGGTCACCTTCTCAAAAAACTCAATAAGGTTTGTGAGGCATGACCTACCCTTCACAAAACCGTGTTGAGTATCGCTAATCAACTTGTTCTTTTCAAGATGATTATAAACCCTATCTCTTATAACCTTTTCCAACATTTTACCCACAACCGAAGTAAGGCTCACAGGTCTATAATTACCAGGGTTGTCTCTACTCCCCTTCTTGAGCAAGGGGATGACATTTGCTATCCTCCAGTCTTCCAGCACTATTCCTGTCGACCAAGACGACATAAAGATCAAGGACAAAGGCTCTGCAATCTCCTCCCTGACTTCCCAGAGAATCCTAGGATAAATACCATCTGGCCCAGGGGACTTATCTATTTTTACACTTTCCAAAATTGCTAACACCTCCTCCTTGTGAACCTCAATCCCATCTAGCATGGTCGACTGTACCTGAGCCTTCTCCTCGACAACATTGTCTTTCTTCAGTGTAAACACTGACGAAAAATATCCATTTAACGCTTCCCCTATCTCTTCTGATTCCACACACAACTTTCCACTACTATCCTTGATTGGCCCTAATCTTACTCTAGTCATTCTTTTGTTCCTGATATACCGATAGAAAGCCTTAGAGTTTTCCTTGATCCTATCCTCCAACGACTTTTTGTGTCCTCTCCTCGCTCTTCTTAACTCTCCCTTTAGGTCCTTCCTGGCTAACTTGTAACTCTCAAGTGCCCTAACTGAGCCTTCATGTCTCATCCTAACATAAGCCTTCTTCTTCCTCTTGACAAGTGCTTCAACTTCCTTAGTAAACCACGGTTCCCTTGCTCGACAACTTCCTCCCTGCCTGACAGGTACATACTTATCAAGGACACGCAGTAGCTGTTCCTTGAAAAAGCTCCACATTTCGATTGTACCCATCCTCTGCAGTTTCCTTCCCCATCCTATACATCCTAAATCTTGCCGAATAGCATCATAATTGCCTTTCCCCCAGCTATAATTCTTGCCTTGCGGTATATACCTATCCCTGCCCATCGCTAAAGTAAACATAACCGAATTGTGATCACTATCACCAAAGTGCTCACCTACATCCAAATCTAACACCTGGCCGGGTTCATTACCCAGTAACAAATCCAATGTGGCATCGCCCCTTGTTGGCCTGTCTACATACTGTGTCAGAAAACCCTCCTGCACACACTGCACAAAAACTGACCCATCTATAGTACTCGAACTATAGTATTTCCAGTCAATATTTGGAAAGTTAAAGTCCCCCATAACAACTACCCTGTTACTCTCGCTCCTGTCGAGAATCATCTTTGCAATCCTTTCCTCTACATCTTTGGAACTATTCGGAGGTCTATAGACAACTCCCAACAGGGTGACCTCTCCTCTCCTGTTCCTAACCTTGGCCCATACTACCTCAGTAGACGAGTCCTCAAACGTCCTTTCTGCCGCCGTAATACTTTCCTTGATTAACAATGCCACCCCCCCCCCCTCCCCCCCTCTTTTACCATCTTCTCTGTTCTTACAGAAACATCTAAATCCTGGGACCTGCAACAACCATTCCTGTCCCTGCTCTAGCCATGTCTCCGAAATCGCCTCAACATCGAGATCCCAGGTACCAACCCATGCTGCAAGCTCACCCACCTTATTCCGGATGCTCCTGGCGTTGAAGTAGACACATTTCAAACCAGCATCTTGCTTGCCGGTGCCCTCTTTCGAACTTTTAACCCTATCCCTAACCTCACTACTCTCAACATCCTGTACACTGGGACTACAATTTAGGTTCCCATCCCCTTGCTGAATTAGTTTAAACCCCCCCCCCCCCCCGAAGAGCACTAGCAAATCTCCCCCCCCAGGATATTGGTACCCCTCTGGTTCAGGTGAAGACCATCCTGTTTGTAGAGGTCCCACCTACCCCAGAATGAGCCCCAATTATCCAGGAAACCAAAACCCTCCCTCCTGCACCATCCCTGTAGCCACGTGTTCAACTCCTCTCTCTCCTTATTTCTCACTTCGCTAGCACGTGGCACGGGTAACAACCCAGAGATAACAACTCTGTTTGTTCTAGCTCTCAGCTTCCACCCTATCTCCCTGAATTTCTGTCTCAAATCCCCATCTCTCTTCCTACCTATGTCGTTGGTACCTATGTTTGTTGCAGGTGCCTGGGTTTAGATATTTCATTAAGCTCAGGGAAGGTGGTTAAAGAGGGTGAGGGGTGGCATTGTTAGTCAAGGACAGTATTACGGTGGCAGAAAGGAAGTTTGATGAGGACTCGTCTACTGAGGCCGCATGGGCTGAGGTTAGAAACAGGAAAGGAGAGGTCACCCTGTTAGGGGGTTTCTACAGGCCTCCGAAAAGTTCCAGAGATGTAGAGGAAAGGATTGCAAAGATGATTCTGGATAGGAGCGAAAGCAACAGGGTAGTTGTTATGGGGGACTTTAACTTTCCAAATATTGACTGGAAACGCTATAGTTCGAGTACTTTAGATGGGTCTGTTTTTGTTCAATGTGAGCTGGAGGTTTCCTGACACAGTATGTAGATAGGCAAACGAGAGGCGAGGCCATATTGGATTTGGTATTGGGTAATAAACCAGGCCAGGTGTTAGCTTTGGAGGTAGGTGAGCACTTTGGTGATAGTGACCACAATTCGATCACGCTTTAGTGATGGAAAGGGATAGGTATATAACCATAGGGCAAGAGTTATATCTGGGGGAAAGGCAATTATGATGCGATGAGGCAAGACTTAGGATGCATGGGATGGGGAAGGAAACTGCAGGGGATGGGCGCAATGGAAATGTGGAGCTTGTTGAAGGAACAGCTACTGCGTGTCCTTGATGAGTATGTACCTGTCAGGCAGGAAGGAAGTGGTTGAGCGAGGGAACCATTGTTTACTAAAGCAGTTGAAACACTTGTCAAGATGAAGAAGGAGGCTTATGTAAAGATGAGACGTGAGGTTCAGTTAGGGCGCTTGAGAGTTACAACTTAGCTAGCAAGGACCTAAAGAGAGAGCTAAGAAGAGCCAGGAGGGGACATGAGAAGTCTTTGGCAGGTAGGATCAAGGATAACCCTAAAGCTTTCTATAGATATGTCAGGAATAAAAGAATGACTAGGGTAAGAGTAGAGCCAGTCAAGGACAGTAGTGGGAAGTTGTGCGTGGAGTCCGAGGAGATAGGAGAGGTGCTTAATGAATATTTTTCGTCAGTATTCACACAGGAAAAAGACAATGGGCATGATTCTCCGCTGCCCACGCTGGTTGGGAGAATAGCGGGAGGGCCTCCCGACATTTTTCACACCCTCCCGCTATTCCCCCCCCCTCGCCCGACCCACGTCACGAATCCGGCGAGCGGTGATTCTCCGCGGCCGATGGGCCGAGCGGCCGGGCCTTTACGCCCGTTTTTTCACGGCAGCAAACACACCTGCTTGCTGCCGTCATAAAAACGGCTGCTGGATGCCCGTTTGGGGCATCCAGAGGCCCGTTTGGGGTGGGAGCACCACCGTTGTGCTCGGGAGGGGACAGGCCCGCGATCGGTGCCTACCAATCGTCGGGCCTGCGTCCAAAAGGGACGCACTATTTCCCCTCCACCGCCCGACAAGATCAAGCCGCCACATCTTGTCGGGCGGCGGTGGAGAAATGCGGAACCGCGCATGCGCGGGTTCCGTTAATGGCGTGATGACGTCACCCGCGCATGCGCGGGTTGGAGCCGGTGCCAACCTGCGCCATGCGCGGCTGACGTCATACAGATGCCAGTCGCGCGTCATCTTGGCAACGGTCGTTAAGGCTGCGACGCCGTGATTCCCGGGGTCCCGCTCCTAGCCCCGATTTGGGGGGGGGGGGGGGGGGGAGAATCAGGTCCCGGGAACGGGCGTGAAGGCTGCCGTGAAACAGTTTCACGGCAGCCTTTACGACTCTCCGCATTTGCGGAGAATCTCGCCCAATGTTGTCGAGGAGAATACTGAGATTCAGGCTACTAGACTAGAAGGGCTTGAGGTTCATAAGGAGGAGGTGAATATAGATAAGTCCCCTGGGCCGGATGGGATTTATCCTAGGATTCTCTGGGAAGCTAGGGAGGGGAGATTGCTGAGCCTTTGACTTTGATCTTTAAGTCATCTTTGTCTACAGGAATAGTGCCAGAAGACTGGAGGGTAGCAAATGTTGTCCCCTTGTTCAAGAAGGGGAGTAGAGACAACCCCGGTAACTATAGACCACTGAGCCTTACTTCTGTTGTGGGCAAAGTCTTGGAAAGGTTTGTAAGAGATAGGATGTATAATCATCTGGAAAGGAATAATTTGATTAAAGATAGTCAATACGGTTTTAGAACATACACCAGTACAGCACAGAACAGGCCCTTCGGCCCTCAATGTTGTGCCGAGCAATGATCACCCTACTCAAACCCACAAATCCACACTATACCCGTACCCTGGCACGAGGGGACATAGCTTTAAATTGAGGGGAGATAGATATAGGACAGGTGTCAGAGGTAGGTTCTTTACTCAGAGAGTAGTAAGGGCGTGGAATGCCCTGCCTGCAACAGTAGTGGACTCGCCAACACTAAGGGCATTCAAATGGTCATTGAATAGACATATGGGCGATAAGGGAATAGTGTAGATGGGCTTTAGAGTGGTTTCACAGGTCGGCACAACATCGAGGGCCGAAGGACCTGTACTGCCCTGTAATGTTCTATGTTCTATGATTAATTGTATCGACCCCCCTCAACTGATGAATGAGTACCCCTTCATGTTGAAAACCACTTTAAGGAAGCACTGAAGGTGGCAAGGGCACAGAATATAGTCTGGGTGGGGGAATTCAATGTCCATCACCAAGAGTGGCTCGGTAGTACCACCACAGACCTAGCTGGCTGGGTCCTAAAGGACGTAGCTGCTACACTTGGACTGCAACAGGTGGTGAGGGAACCAACAAGAGGGAAAAACATACTTGACCTGATCGTCACCAACAGATGCATCTGTCCATGAGCACATAAGTAGGGCACACATTGGACAGTTCCTGTGGAGAGGAAGTCCCATCTTCACATTGAGGATATCCTCTATCGTGTTGAGTAGCATTACCAGCGTGCTAAATGGGATAGACTTCAAACAGATCTAGCAACTTAAAACTGGGCAAACATGAAGTGCTGTGGACCATCAGCAGCAGCTGAATTACACTCAACCAGAATCTGTAACCTGATTGCTCGTTATATTCCTCCATTCTACCATTTCCACCAATCCAGGGTCTTAGAATTATAGAATCCCTACAGTGCAAAAGGAAGCCATTCGGCACATCAAGTCTGTACAAAACCTCTGAAAGAGCACCCTACCTGGGCCCAATCACCCACCGTATCCTTGTAACCCCACCTAGGTGCAATTTAGCAAAGCCAATCCACATAACCTGCATATCTTTGGACTGTGGGAGAAAATCGGAGCACCCGGAGGAAACCCACGCAGACATGGGAGGAATGTGCAAAGTCCACACAGTCACCCAATGTCGGAATTGAACCTGGGTCCCTGGAGCTGTGAGGCACCAGTGTCACCGTGCTGTTCGGGATCAACACTGGTTCAATGAATAGTGCAGGAGAGCATGCCAGGAGCAACACCTGGCATACCTAAACATGAGGTGTCTACCAAGTGAAGCTTCAACACAGGACTATTTGCATGCCAAATAGCATAAGCAGCAAGTAATAGACAGTTAAATAATCCTACAACCAATGGATCAGATCTAAGTCTGCAGTCCTGCCACATCCAGTCGCGAATGGTAGTGGACAATTAAACAACTAACTGGAGAAGGAGGCTCCACAAATACTCCCCATCCTCAATGATGGATGAGCACAGCACATAAGTGCAAAAGAAAAGGCTGAAGCATTCGCAACAACCTTCAGCTAGAAGTGCCAAGTGGATGATCCATCTCGGCCTCCTCTGGAGGTTCCCAGCATCACAGATGCCAGTTTTCAGCTAATTCAATTCATTTCGTATGATAAAGAAGCAGCTCACCAAGGTTTCTTCAGCAGGACCTTTAAAACCCATGACCACTACCATCTAGAAGGACAAGAGCAGCAGATACCTGGGAACTCCACAACCTGGAGGTTCGCCTGCACGTTAGTCACCATCCTGACTTGGAAATGCAGAGAGACCTGGACAATATCTTGGTTGGGCTTTCAAGTGGCAAGTTACATTTGTGCCACACAAGTGCCAGGCAATGACCATCTCCTACAAGAGCAGTCTAACCATCTCCCCTTGACATTCAATGGCATTACGATCACTGAATGTCCCACAATCAACATCCTGGAGGTTATCATTGATCAGAAACTGAACTGGACTAGCCATATTTTGTTTTTTAAACCTAGAGTACCCATTGTTTTTCCCATTTAAGGTGCAATTTAGCATGGCCAATCCACCTAACCTGCACATAGATACCATAGAATTTACAGTGCAGAAGGAGGCCATTCGGCTCATCGAGTCTGCACCGGCTCTTGGAAAGAGCACCCTACCCAAGGTCAGAACCTCCACCCTATCCCCATAACCCAGTAACCCCACCCAACACTAAGGGCAATTTTGAACACTAAGGGCAATTTATCATGGCCAATCCACCTACCCTGCACATCTTTGGACTGTGGGAGGAAACCGGAACACCCGGAGGAAACCCACGCACACATGAAGAGGATGTGCAGACTCCGCACAGACAGTGACCCGAGCCGGAATCGAACCTGTGACCCTGGAGCTGTGAAGCATTTGTGCTATCCACAATGCTACCGTGCTGCCCATCTTTGGGTTGTGGGGGTGAAACCTGATGCACCGTAATACATATAATATACTACAAGTGGTGACTACCACAAAACCCACCCAGACATGGGGAGAATGTGCAAACTCCACACACACAGTGACTCAGGGTCTGGAGTCCAACCCAGGTCCTCAGCGCTGCAGTCACAGTGCTAATCACTGCACCACATGTCGTCCCTTGGACTAGCCATATTAATACTGTGGCTACTGGAGTAGGTCAAAGGCTAGGAATTCTTTGGCAAATAACTCACCTCCTTATTCCCACAGCCTGTTCACCATCGACAAGGCACAAATCAGCAGTGTGATGGAATACTCTCCATTTACCTCGATGAGTGCAGCCCCAACAACACTCAAGAAGCTCAACACCATCCAGGGTGAAACAATCCACTTGATTGCGACCCCTACAACAAAAATTCAACCCCTCCACCATTGGCAAACAGTGGCAGCCGTGTGCACCACCTACAAGATGCCCTGCAGGAAATCACCCAAGGTTTCTTCAGCCGGACCTTTAAAACCCCCGACCACTATTGTCATGATATGCAGGCACACACATAATGATATACAGTCAGGCACAGACAAGCAGCTAATGGACACAGAGAACAGGACATGACCAATAAGCAGGCAGGAAACTCAGGGGTGGGATCTGATTATAAAAGACACGAGGCACTCACACTCCGCCTCTTTAAACTGATGAACATCTAGAGCAGTGGTTCTCAACCGGGGTCCACATGGACCCTGGGGGTCCATGTAACATTACTGGGGGTCCACACAAAAAAAATACCGAATTGGGGGACAAGGTGATATTTTAGTGGTCCATAGAGCAATTCTACTTCAGAACAATTGTTATTACTGAGAATCAAGTAGAAGAAAAAAATGTTTGTTTTCATGATGAATATTCACCTCTCTCTCTCTCTCTCTCTCTTGCACTGACAAAGGTCAAAGAGAGATTATAATCTATCTAATTTACCTTGAGGGCTGAAGGGGCTCAGAACCAAAAAGGTGTATTTGCTGTGTTTATTTTTGTGGTACTGTATTCTGAGAAAAAAAAAATCCATACCGGTTGATGACAAATGGGTTTATTGTGCTTTAATGACAGTTGTTGTTGAAGATTGCCCAGGCTATTGTCCCCTTGGAACAGCCCGGAGGACCTTTAATGACAGAAGCAGCTTATTAAATACCCACGGTTGACCTGACGCTTATACCACGTTTCTCCTTGACAAGTTTAATGAATGATTTAACACAGTAATCACTAGAAATTGTGTATATTTGATATGAATTGGTTATTTTTAAAGTAATTTAATTCAATTTAGTCAGTAAAAAGTTTTTTTCATTACTTTTCATATTAGAATAAGTTTAGCAACGTACGAAAATACCGCTAATCCATTTCCAACCCTCACGGTAAGGTAGATGGACTTTAGGATTAGTTTACCACGCATATAAGAAGCTTTTTTTTCTGTGGAATGGCTATGGGGGTCCACAAAAAAAATTAAGAGGAAAAGGGGTCCATGGGTTCAAAAAGGTTGAGAACTCCTGATCTAGAGAGTCAGTCAAGGGTGTTGTTACAATCTCCACCACGTGGCTAAGATCTAGTCTGGTTCAGCCAGACAGAGTAACCACACTTAAATTAGCAGTGAGTCGTACTCACAGAGAACTGTGCTAACTGTGCTATTAGTTCAATAAACCTGATTGAACTAACTTCAAGGTCTGGAGTATCTTTTTGATCTAAGCTGCATCCAGTGCAGCCAGTGTTATACCAGTGTACCTAACACGACAACTGCCATCTAGATGTCATGTACATGGACTTCAGTAAGGCATTTGATAAGGTTCCCCATGGTAGGCTGATGGAGAAAGGGAAGTCTCATGGGTCCAGGGTGTACTAGCTAGATGGATAAAAAAACTGGCTGGCAACAGGAGATAGAGAGTAGTAGTGGAAGGGAGTTTCTCAAAATGGAGAACTGTGACCAGTGGTGTTCCACAGGGATCCGTGCTGGGACCACTGTTGTTTGTGATGTACATAAATGATCTGGAGGAACGTATAGGTGGTCTGATTAGCAAGTTTGCAGATGACACTAAGATTGATGGAGTAGCAATATAGATAGATTGGAGAGTTGGGCAGAGAAATGGCAGATGGAGTTCAATCTGGGCAAATGTGAGGTGCTGCATTTTGGAAGATCCAATTCAAGAGTGAATTGTATGGTAAATTAAAAAGGCCTGGGGAAAATTGACGTACAGAGAGATCTGGGTATTCAGGTCCATTGTACCCTGAAGGTGGCTGCGCAGGTCGATAGAGTGGTCAAGAAGGCAGACGGCATGCTTTCCTTCATCGGAAGGGATATTGAGTACAAGAGGTGGCAGGTCATGTTACAGTTGTATAAGACTTTGGTTCGGCCACATTTGGAATACTGCGTGCAGTTCTGGTCGCCACATTACCAAAAGGATGTGGATGCTTTGGAGAAGGTGCAGACGAGGTTCACCAGGATGTTGCCTGGTATGGAGGGCGCTAGCTATGAAGAGAGGTTGAGTAGATTAGGATTATTTTCATTAGAGAGACGGCGGTTGAGGGGGAACCTCATTGAGGTCTACAAAATCATGAGAGGTATGGACAGGGTGGATAGCAAGAAGCTTTTTCCCCAGAGTGGGGGACTCAATTACTAGGGGTCACGAGTTCAAGGTGAGAGAGGAAAGGTTTCAGGGAGATAAGCGTGAAAAGTTCTTTACGCAGAGGGTGGTGGGTGCCTGGAATGCATTGCCGGCGGAGGTGGTAGAGGCGGGCACGATAGCGACATTTAAGATGTACCTAGACAGATACATGAATGGGCAGGGAGCAGAGGGATACAGATCCTCAGAAAATAGGTGACAGTTTTAGATAGAGGGTCTGGATCGGCGCAGGCTTGGAGGGCCGAAGGGCCTGTACCTGTGCTGTAATTTTTCTTTGTTCTCTTTGTTCTAGAAAGACAAGAGCAACAGATACCTGGGAACTCCACAACCTGGAGGTTCTCCTGCACATCACTGACCATCCTGACTTGGAAATATGTCGCCGTTCCTTCACTGCCACTAGGTCAAAATCCTGGAACTCCCTCCCCACAGCACTATGGATGTACCTACACCTCAGGGACTGCAGCAGATCAGGGCAGGGCATTAGCTGATATTGGGGACAAGTCCGATGACAATTAGATGCATATAAAAATCGAAGATTATGAAGCTCGAGGATACCTCAGAGTATGCAAACATTTAACAACTTATAGATGACAATTTCCAACAATATGAAAAAAATAACAGAGGCCGATGCTGGAAATGTGCTGTCAAATCAAAAATAATAAAGATGGCTAGACTTTCATTTCACGTGAATTTGTTTGTAGGCCCAGTCATGCTGAATAACGGGAACATCCAATCTAATCCTGAGCTAAATGTATGGATTTTTTCATTTCTATATGGATCTATATCTCCTTCTCAGTGGGACCACTTCAGACCAGTCTAAAAAGCCTGCCAGTAAACCATGCTCAGTGTAAAGGTGGCTCAAATCCCGAGGCACGCCGGATCAGAGCCAAAGTTCCTGGACTTCCCTGAGCACATTTCAAGCCTGTGCTCTTGCACTCAGGGGCTGGAGTGCATGCGATGCACTTTGAAAGATTTCTCGAGGCATTCTGTACATGGCTGCTAGCCATGACTCTCTCAACAGTGAACAGATATGACATTTCAACATATATTCACTACAGCTTTTCATAAACACTTGCAAACTGTGCCAAAAGCTTGCAACGGTTCATGTGAAATCGGGTTACCATTGTGCAATATTTTGTTAAAATACATCTGTGAACAGGAAGGAATCTGTTGGTTGTGAGTGATGTGAGACTGGCGAGAGCACGAGATGAAATAGAAAAACAGCAACTTTTTGCAATGTATTTCTTTTCAAGAGTTTGTGTCAAAATTAGGCTATTTAGAAGAGATAGCTAACCATTTTGGTTTGTAGCTCTTCAGTCTTCAGTTTTATAGAACATAGAACATAGAACAGTACAGCACAGAACAGGCCCTTCGGCCCTCAATGTTGTGCCGAGCCATGATCACCCTACTCAAACCCACGTATCCACCCTATACCCGTAACCCAACAACCTTACTTTTATTAGGACACTACAGGCAATTTACCATGGCCAATCCACCTAACCCGCACATCTTTGGACTGTGGGAGGAAACCGGAGCACCCGGAGGAAACCCACGCACACAGGGGGAGGACGTGCAGACTCCACACAGACAGTGACCCAGCCGGGAATCGAACCTGGGACCCTGGAGCTGTGAAGCATTGATGCTAACCACCATGCTACCCTGCTGCCCCAATAATTGTCTTTTATTCATGGAGTTTGGGCATTTAAGTCTTGGCCAGTGCGTGTCACTCTTCCCTAATTGCACTCTGGAAGGTGAGGGTCAGCCATCTTTCTGAACCACTACAGTCCATGTGTGCCGTAGCTGCACCCAGAGTGCAGTTAGGGAGGGAGTTCTGGTATCTTAAACCAGCGCCAGTGAGGGAACGGTGACACATTTCCAATTCAGGCCACTGAGTGTCTTGGAGAGAAACTTAAAGCTGGTGGCATTGCCACCCACCTGTTGCCCTTAATCCTGGAGTTGGTCGCGGTCACGAGTTTGGAAGGTGCTGTTGAAGGAGTCATGGCAGGTTGCTGCTATGCATCCCGTAGATGGTACACACTGCTGCCACCCTGTGCGTCGGCAGTGAAGAGAGGGAATGCTCCAAATGATGGGAGGGTTCGCAGATCAAGCAGATTGCTTTATCCTGGACGTCGTTCACTTTCTTGAGTATCCATTCGAGCAAGTGAAGAGTACTCCATCACACACTGGACTTGTGCCTCAGAGAGAGTGGACAGGCTTTGGAGAGTCAGAAAGTGAGTTATTTGCTGGAGAATTGCCAGGCGCAGCAGTTACAAGGCTGGCCCAGTTACATCTCTGGTCAATGGTAATCCCTCATGATGTGATGATGGATACAGCTGGAGTATTGGGTGCAGTATTGTGCTCCTTATTTGAGGTAGTATATAAATACATTAGAAGTTGTTCAGAAAAAGGTTTACTAGACTAATACCAGGACTGGATGGGTTATCTTATGAGGAAAGATTGGACAGGCTAGTCTTCTATCTGCTGGAGTTTAGAAGAGTAAGAGGTGATTTGATTAAACATCTAAGATCTTGAGGGCTGTTGACAGGGCAGGTGTGGATCTTCCAGTTGCGTCGATGGCAAACCACCGCCATGGGTTGCTCAGCAGCGGAGGATGCAAACGACAGGAAGCCCCATTTACAGCAAGGGGGGGGGGGGGGGGAGGAGGGGGGGGGGGGGGGGGGCTGGTGGTCAATGGAAGGCCGCCTACTCCGTAGGGAAATATGCCGCGGGTGTGCGCAGACCACCCTGCCCATAAGATCTGGCAGCATCTGCGGCAAGAGAAACAGAGTTGAAATTTGAAGCCTACATGACTTCGTCATAGTCCTGATAGCCATATAATCTGGATTGCAGTACTTGACAGGATGGCAGAAGCAGATTCAATGGCAGCTTTCTGAAAGGAATTGAAGATAGACTTGATAAGTTAACACGGGCAAGATTAAGAGCAGGGGAGTTGGACAAATTGCACTTTCAAAGACCTGGAACAGGCAAGATGGGTTGAATGGCCTCTTTTGGTGCTGTATCATTTTATTATTAATTTATTGTATCTCTGATGTCCTTAAAGAGGTTGGTTGCCTCTGCCAGTTAGATATCTAGAACATGGTGTAGAATAACACCAACTTGAGTCCCTGTGCCCGCTGAAGTAGTTCTTGCTTTATCCATTGGTGATATCATGGCATAAGGCATGGTCAGCAACCCGCAGGCAATGAGCATGCTACATTTTTTGTTATTCATTTTGTTTCTACGGGATATGGGTGTCACTGGCTAGGCCAGCATTTATTGCCCATCCCTAATTGCTTTTGAGAAGGTGGAGGTGAGCTGCCTTCTTGAACTGCTGCTGTCCATGTGGGTAGGTACACCCACAATGCTGTTAGGGAGGGAGTTCAGAGATTTTGCCCAGCCACAGTGAAGCAATGGCGATGTATTTCCCAGTCAGGATGGTGATTGGCTTGGAGGGGAACTTCCAGGTGGTGAGGTTCCCAGGTATCTGATGCTTTTGTCCTTATAGATGGTAGTGGTCCTGGGCATGGAAGGTGCTGCCAAAGGAGTCGTGGCGAATTCCTGCAGTGCATCTTGTAGATGGTACACACGGCAGCCACTGTTTGTCGGCAATGGATGGATTGAATGTTTGTGGTAGGGGTGCCGATCAAGTCAGCTGCTTTGTCCTGGATGGTGTCGAGTTTCTTGAGTGTTGTTGGAGCTGCACTCATCCAGGCAAGTGGAGAGCACTCCTGACTTGTACCTTGTAGATGGTGGACAGGCTTTGGGGGTTCAGGAGGTGAGTTATTCACGGTAGGATTCCTAGCCTTTGACTTGCTATGGTAGCCACTGTATATACATGGCTAGTCCAGTTCAGTTTCTGGTCAATGGTAACCCCCAGGATGTTGATAGAGAAAGAACAGATGTGCTTCAAATATGAGTACTGGAATGTATCCCTATCCTTTAACATATTTTCAAATTGTCTCATTTACTTCTTTTTCTCTTGGTATTTTGCGCGTGTTCAGTCTATCCCTTGACTTAACTGTTAAGTTACCTTTGCTTTTTAGAATTATGAAGGCTAATAGAACCACTGACTTGGAAAGTTCTGGTTGAATACATCATCGCTAATATGGTTTGTGGTGTAACCACTCGTGTTCTTGTTGGCTATATTGCACATTTCTGAAATCTTGCTAATGAATTGTTGAATTAATCATATAGCATTGCCTTGAATACATACAGATTGTGGTTGATGTAGTTTGCTGATGGGTCAATGGGATTGTTGTCTAGGTTGAAAATGTTAGCTCGAGATCATGCGATGTGTAGTACTATTCTTCAATCGATGCTAGTTAGCAGTACCTGGACCTGATGGGTGGCATTAAGATGGGGACTGTATCCCTTTAATGCCATTTGAATTCCATGCCAGCCTCTCCTTGTTCCTATTCTTGTTTATCTTCTTTAGCCATATCCAGTCTTCCAATAGTGGGTATCACATTACATACTCCTTTAAGCTCAAGTCTATACTTGTACCACAAGATGACACATGACTAAAAGAGCAAATGCAAATCAGCAGAGGCCCCAGAAGTTGCAAGTCTGAAAGACCCTGGACACCCTTATATGGTCTGAACACCTTACAAATGGGAGAAGGAGAAATCACAGGCCTTCCCTAATTTCAAGACTATTACCGTCCTCTCGCTCACATAAACACAAGGGTGCACACAACAATACACAACAGGTATCTCTTGGAGTCACATGGCGATTATGACCCTCCATAAACCTGAGGTCATCCAAAATTCTACAGCCCATGTCATAGCTCACAGTAACTCCCATTCCACAATCGCCCCTGCACTCACTGACCTCCATTGGCTGCCATTCAGGCAGCATCATTTCCATGATGCCCGGGGGAAACCATTCTCGATCTCCATATGGGGCTGGTGGAGTAGGAGCCGGTAATGGGTGGACACCTACTCAGTTTGGGCTCTTTAAACCAAGTATAGAATACGGCCCGGGCAGGGACCGGCATGTTGGTTGTCCCAACGAGGATTGTGATTGCAGATAGTTACTGGCATGGGCAGATTTTATGTAAAAGTAAAATAAATCTTTACCCTTCCTACTGCTGGCTTCCGAGGTAATTAAAGTCTTGATTTTGAAAATCTCAGCTTTGTTCTCAAATCCTCCATGGCCTGGACCCTCCCTATCTCTATGATCTCATTGATCTCTGTGGGGCACCACGGTAGCATAGTGGTTAGCACAATTCCTTCACAGTTCCAGGATCCCAGGTTTGATTCCCGGCTGGGTCACTGTCTGTGCGGAGTCTGCACGTTCTCCCCATGTCTGCGTGGGTTTCCTCCGGGTGCTCCGGTTTCCTCCCACAGTCCAAAGACTGTGGAGTTAGGTGGATTGGCCATGCTAAATTGCCCTCAGTGTCCAAAAATGTTAAGTAGGGGTTACTGGGTTACGGGGATAGGGTAGATACGTGGGCTTGAGTCGGGTGCTCTTTGTAAGGGCTGGTTCAGACTCAATGGGCCGAATGGCTTCCTTCTGCTCTGTAGATTCTATGATTCTATGATTCAACTTCACAAGCCTCCAAAATATCTACGCACCTCTACTTCTGGCATCTTACGCATCCCCATTTGTGGCTGTGCCTTCAGTTATCAAGGTCTCCATGCTCTAGAATTTCCTCCATTTGCCTCTGCATCTCTCTACCTCATGTTGCTCCTTTGTGACTCTCACTGACGCCAATTTCTTTGACAAAGTTTTTTGTCAACATTTTTTCTTATTCTTTCATGGGATATGGGCATCATTGGATAATTGGCCTTTGAGGAAATTAGGTGTCCCAAGGTGCTTCACAGGCTAGGCCAGCATATATTTCCCAACCCTCATATCTTCTTATGTTGCTCAGTATCTTACTTGGTTTTATAACGCTCCTGTAAAGGGTCATTCCTTATCTTAAAGGCTCTACATAAATATAAGTTTCTGTTGTTGTTTTCTCTTCTTTTTTTGAATAGTGGTATTACGTTTGCTAAATTCCAATCTCCTGGGTCCATTCCAGAATCTATGAAATTTTAGAAAATGATAACCAACGCTTCCATTATCCCTGCAGCTATCATCCAATAAATGGCCATCACATGTTGGTTATTCTCTTCAGCAACTGACCTGGCTGCAGCATCAAACCACTCCTCACAAATTTTCTTTCCAGGGTGGGCATAATCTTCCATTGACAGCTTCATACTGTCCTATCAAAATCCACCTTAAGCTACAATGATATGTTGACTTCTTTGTTCAAGTTATGGAGGTATGCTCCACATCAATATTTTCCCTCTACTTAAAGCTTCCTTTAATAATTTTACATCATCCTTGGGTGTTGTGGATGTCTTTAGATCATTATTAGCATATACAACAGTAGATTTTTTTCCCCTGCCTCACATTCTAGGATCAGTAAAATATGTCCCTCCCTCAATTTACTGACTTTTTACAAAATGCTATTTGATGAATTTAAAAAAACAGCTTTCAACTAAGGCTGATATGCAAGATAAGACCCATTCTGTTAGAGATGACAAGACAGAATAAGTTGTATATAATGATAATCTTTATTGTCACAAGTAGGCTTACATTGCAATGAAGTTATTGTGAAAATCCCCTAGTCGCCACATTTCGGCGCCTGTTTGGGTACATAAAGGGAGAATTCAGAATGACCCAATTATATAACAGCATGTCTTTTGGGACTACTGGGAGGAAACCGGAGCACCCGGAGGAAACCCACACAGACACAGGAAGAACGTGCAGGCTCCGCACAGACAATGACTCAAGCCGAGAATCGAACCTGGAGCTGTGAAGCAACTGTGCTAACCACTGTGCTACCATGCTGCTCCTGTAAGGTGAAGCCCTGGAGCTCCCTCACTGTCGGCACTATGAAAGTACTTTCGCCAAATAGATTGTAGCAGTCTGGGAAGGCAGCACACAGCCACCCTCTCAAGGGGTAACTAGGGATGGGTAATAAATGCCAGCCTTGTTAATGATGCCCGCATCCTGAGAGAAAGTACAAAAATAGTCATGATGGGTGAGCAAGTGAAATCTTGCGGAATATTACCCACCCCCCTACTCCATTACCTTTGAGAATTGTGGAGAAGGAATGAAAAGCAAGACTTCTTTTTATAATAATAATCGCTTATTGTCACAAGTAGACTTCAATGAAGTAATGTGAAAAGCCCCTGGTCGCCACATTCCGGCACCTGTTCGGGAGGCCGTTCTGGAATTGAGTCTGGTCAGGTTAGCCTCAGGTCTCCAGTCAAGTCAGCATAGTGTCAACCCACAGTTAAAGTATGTATGACAGTTAAGAGTTCAATAAAATAGAGTCGCATTTCTTTAAGTGTTGGAAGCCTGTCTCTCTCACTGCTATGGTAAACACAGTCCTCGCAGACCCACCTTACCCAATACCACAGCGACTAGGGGCCTTTCACGGTAACTTCATTGAAGCCTACTTGTGACAATAAGCCATTTTCATTTTTCATGTGATGATGGCATCGCTAGCTGGGCCAGCTTAGTTGTCCATCTGTAATTAGCCTGAACTGAGTGGCTTGCTAGACAGTTTCAGAGTTAACCGCATTGCTGTGAATCTGGAGCTGCATGTAGGCCAGACCAGGTAAGGACGCGGGTTTCCTTTGTGAACCAGATGGGGTTTTATTTTACAACAGCCGACAATGATTTTGTGGTCATCATTAGAGTTTTAATTGCAGATTTCACTTTTATGCAATTCAAATTTCAACATTAGGAATTTGAACTCTGGCCCCCAGAGCATTATCCTGGGTCTCACAATTGCTCATATTGAACTGATCCGCAATAGTAATGTATCAAACTAGTCCAGCGACAATAGCTTTACGCCATTGCCTTGCATATTCAGACACTAAGGATTGCCTAAATGCACTGGCTCTTGGCTTGTGAAACTCTAATTCTACCCCAGCCCATCTGAACGTAATCTTGTGGGCCAGCATTCACCGAAGAATATTTTGGGGGATTTTGTGTGTCGTGGATGAAGCATAGTATTGCCAGAAACTGCGGCACTTTTCAGGAAGCAGGTATCAGTGATGACTGCTGCCAGGTCATGCACAATCTAGCCTAAATATAGAGAAGAACAAAACCATGACTCTCCCTAACCTCAGAACAATGCCTCGGAATGAATCAGCGTATCGCTTTCCATTTCCCACACCAACAGTTCCTGTTAGGATCTCTGATGTTAATCGGTACAGAAACAGATTCAGCTTTCAACTGTACAGGGTCCCGTGCTAAATGATTGAAAGTATATGATGAATGGAGAGTGTGGTAGTCACCACTGTTGTATTGTATATACTGCATGCAAGGGTATTACGGTAAGGCCCCTGTATTACAGGTACGGGGGTAGATCCCTGCCTGCAGGCCCCACCCAGTCGGCAGAGTATAAATGGGTGGGCTCTCCGAGCTGCAGCCATTTTGGCAGCAGCTGCGGGAGGCTACACATCTCTGCGTAATAAAGCCTCGATTACACTCTACTCCCGTCTCGTCGTAATTGATAGTGCATCAATTTATTACACAGAGATTTTACAACGATGGATCTCCGCATCAAGCCTGACCGCCTGCAGCTACACCCTCAAGCAGACAACGCCAAGTCGGCCTTCGCACTTCCCGTACCAGCCTCCCCTCCCGAACAGTCGCCGGAATGTGGCGACTAGGGGATTTTCACAGTAATTTCATTGAAGCCTACTCGTGACAATAAGTGATTTCCATTTTCATTTCATTTCATTGGCTAGCTTGCTTTGAAGCATACATTGGATCTGTGACAGACCCACCCTCAGAGGCACAGAAGCTCCACATCCTTTACACGCGGCTGAGCTCCGATAACTTTCCCCTCATCAGGGGCACGCCGACCTACGCTGAGGCCGTGGCGTTACTGAAGGAGAACTACACTCAGCAGACTACCAAAATCTACACCAGGCACCTCCTGTCCACGCGGCATCAACTCCCCGGTGATTCTGTGGAAGATTTCTGGCGTAGCCTGCACGTCCTGGTGAGAAACTGCGATTGTCCGGCCGTTTCGGCCGCGAACATTCTGGACTGCTACTCAGAGATGTGTTCGTTACGGGCATTGGGCCGGCCTACATCCGCCAGCGCCTCTTAGAAGGGGCTACCCTCGACCTCTCGGCGACCATGAAACTAGCGATCTCGCTCACAGTTGCCTCATGCAATATACAGGCGTATGCCCCCGACCGCACGGCTCACCTATCCTGGGCATCATGGACCCCGCCAGCGAACACCCCACTGTGGACCCCATCAGCGACCTCCCCCAGCCAACCCCAGGCCTGCGCCACGCGGCAGCCAACCAACCCCTGGCAGACACAAGTACTGCTTCTGCGGACAGACAAAACACCCCCGGCAGCGCTGCCCAGCACCGAGTGCACTCTGCAAGGCCTGCGGGAAGAAAGGACATTTCGCTGCTGTGTGCCAGGCCCACTCGGACGCCGCTATTGTCCCGGCACCCCCCCATGTGCGACCCGCGGGCGCCGCCATCTTCTTCGCCTCACATCACGAACGGCCTGTGGGTGCCGCCATGTTGCTCCCCACACAATACGTGCGGCCGGTGGGCGCCGCCATCTTGCTCGCCTCACAACATGTGCGGCCCATGGGCGCCGTCATCTTGTCTGCCTCAGGACATGTGCGGCTCGTGGGCGCCGCCATCTTCCCCGCCTCAGGACCCCTGCTCGGCGGGCACCTCATAGGGCCGCTCATTGCCTGCAACTGCCGCTGAACAGCCACATCTGGCCTCATTCACAATCGACCAGTCCCGACCGCACAACCTCGCGACTGCGTCGATGACAGTGAAAGTCGACGGGCACAAGATCTCCTGCCTTCTGGACTCCGGGACTACTGACGGCTTCATCCACCACGATACGGTAAGGCGCTGCCCCCTCACGGTACACCCCATCAACCAGAGAATCTCCCTGGCCTTCAGATCCCACTCGGTGGCGATCCGGGGGTACTGCACCACCACCCTCACCATCCAGGACATAGACTTCAGCGGCTTCCGGCTCTACGTCCTCCCCAACCTCTGCGTTGCCCTGCTACTCGGCCTGGATTTCCAGTGCAACTTCCAGAGCCTAACCCTGAACTTTGGCGGGCCCCTACCACCCTTTATTGTCTGCGGTCTCACGACCCTTAAGGTCGACCCTCCTTCTCTGTTTGCAAACCTCGCCCCAGATTGCAAACCCATCGCCACTAGGAGCAGATGGTACAGTGCCCAGGACAGGACCTTCATCAGGTCTGAGGTCCAGCGGCTGCTGCGGGAAGGCATCATCAAGGCCAGCAACAGCCCCTGGAGTGCCCAAGTGTTAGTGGTGAAAACTGGGGAGAAAAACAGGATGGATGGTTGTTGACTACAGTCAGACCATCAATCGGTATACGCAGCTCGACGCGTACCCCCTCCCCCGCATATCTGATATGGTCAATCAGACAGTACCGGCTCTTCTCGACAGTGGACCTGAAATCTCCCTACCACCAGCTCCCCAATCGCAAGGCGGACCGCCAATACACCACGTTTGAGGGTGGCCGGCCGCCGTTACCACTTCCTTAGCATTCCCTTCGGCGTCACAAACGGGGTCTCAGTCATCCAACGGGAGATGGACAGAATGGTTGACCGGTACGGACAGCAGGCCACTTTCCCCTACCTGGATAACGTCACCATCTGCAGCCATGACCAGCAGGACCACGACGCTCACCTTTCCAAATTCCTAAACACCGCCAAACTCCTCAACTTAACCTACAACGAGGAGAAGTGCGTGTTCAGCACGAACCGATTAGCCATCCTCGGCTATGTGGTTCAGAATGGAGTTCTAGGGCCCAACCCCGATCGCATGCGGCCCCTCATGGAACTCCCCCTTCCCTACTGCTCCAAGGCCCTCAAACGATGCCTGGGATTCTTCTCATACTACGCCCAGTGGGTCCCGAACTATGCGGACAAGGCCCGCCCACTCATCCACTCTACCGTTTTCCCCCTGACGGCCGAGGCTCACCAGGCCTTCAACCGTATCAGGGCCGACATCGCCAAGGCTGCGGTCGACGAGACACTCCCTTTCAATTCGAGAGTGATGCATCAGACGTTGCTCTGGCCACCACCCTGAACCAGGCAGGCAGGCTCGTGGCATTCTTTTCCCGCACCCTCCATGCCTCTGAAATTCGGCACTCCTTCATTGAAAAGGAGGCCCAAGCTGTGGTTGAAGCTGTGCGGCATTGGAGGCATTACCTGGCTGGCAGGAGATTCACTCTCCTCATTGACAAACGGCCGGTTCACTTCATGTTTAACAACACACAGCGGGGTAAGATCAAAAATGATAAGAACTTGAGGTGGAGTATCAAGCTCTCCACCAACAATTCTGAGATTTTGTATCGCCCCGGTAAGCTCAACGAGCCCCCCGATGCCCTATCCTGAGGTACATGTGCCAGCGCACAAGTGGACTGACTCCGGACCCTGCACGACGATCTCTGTCACCCAGGGGTCACCCGCTTTTATCAATTCATAAAGGCCTGCAGTCTGCCCTACTCCATCGAGGAGGTCAGGGCGATCACCAGAGACTGACAGGTCTGCGCGGAGTGTAAACCGCACTTCTACCGGCCAGACCGTGCGTGCCTGGTGAAGGCCTCCCGCCCTTTTGAATGCCTCAGCGTGGATTTCAAAGGGCCCCTCCTCTCCACTGACCGCAACACGTACTTTCTTAATGTGGTCGACTAATATTGCAGATTCCCCTTCGCCATCCCATGCCCGATATGCCCGTGGGCAGCACGGTAGCATGGTGGTTAGCATAAATGCTTCACAGCTCCAGGGTCCCAGGTTCGATTCCCGGTTGGGTCACTGTCTGTGTGGAGTCTGCACGTCCTCCCCGTGTGTGCGTGGGTTTCCTCCGGGTGCTCCGGTTTCCTCCCACAGTCCAAAGATGTGCAGGTTAGGTGGATTGGCCATGATAAATTGCCCGTAGTGTAAGGTTAATGGGGGGATTGTTGGGTTACGGGTATGGGGTGGATACGTAGGTTTGAGTAGGGTGATCATTGCTCGGCACAACATCGAGGGTAAAAGGGCCTGTTCTGTGCTGTACTGTTCTATGTTCTATGTTCTATGATATGACGTATTCCACCATCATTAAAGCCCTCAACACCATCTTCGCTCTGTTCTGTTTCCCCGCCTACATTCACAGCGACCGGGGACCCTCATTTATGAGCGATGAGCTGCGCCAGTACCTGCTCAACAGGGGCATCACCTCGAGCAGGACGACCAGCTACAACCCCAGGGGAAACGGGCAGGTGGAGCGGGAGAATGGGACGGTCTGGAAGGCCGTCCAGCTGGCCCTACGGTCCAGAAATCTCCCGGCCTCCCGCTGGCAGGAGGTCCCCCCCCCCCCCCCCCCCCCGACGCCCGGTCGCTCCTGTGCACTGCGACTAACAAAACTTCCCATGAACGTCTCTTTGCCTTCCCCAGGAAGTCCACCTCCGGGGTTTCGCTCCCAATGTGGCTGGCAGCTCCAGAACCTGTTCTCCTCTGCAAGCATGTGCGGCTCCACAAGGCGGGCCCATTGGTTGAGAGGATACAGCTACTCCACGCGAACCCGCAGTACGCCTACGTGGCATACCCCGACACCCGCCAATACACAGTCTCCCTCAGGGACCTGGCGCCAGCTGGGTCCCCACCCACCCCTTCCCTCTACCCCGGCGCGACCCTCCTTCCCCCCAGCGCACACCACCACAGCCCCCGTTCCAGGATGATCCGTCCGCCCCTTGGTCCCACCCGGGGATGAAGAAGAGGTCGAAACGCTCCCGGAGTCGCCGATGACCGAATCGACGCCTGAATCGCCACCAGAACTGCGGCGCTCTCAACGACAGATCAAGGCTCCCGATCGTCTCAATTTGTAACTTCTTTCTTGAATTTTAAACAACCTGCATGTAAATAGTTTTCCACCACCCCTGCTGGTCTCTTTTTTAACAGGGGGTGAATGTGGTAGTCACCAGTGTTGTATTGTATGTACTGCATACGAGGGTATTACGGTAAGGCCCCTATACTACAGGTACGGGGGTAGATCCCTGCCTGCTGGCTCCGCCCAGTAGGCGGAGTATAAATGTGTGGGCTCTCCGAGCTGCAGCCATTTCGGCAGCAGCTGTGGGAGGCTACACATCTCTGCTTAATAAAGCCTCGATTACTCTCTACTCTCATCTTGTTGTAATTGATAGTACATCAGAGAGATAATGTACCTTATGGTGGGAAGCAGTGAGGGCAGGGCAGAGAGAGCTTTGCACTGCAGCCAGACTCTGACCTGAAGGCAATGCTCAAATTACAATGAGGTGGGCAAGTGGAGTTGTGGATTATATCAGGTCAGTCCACCATCTGGTTGAATGGTGGAGCAGACTCGATGGGCTGAGTGGCCTACTTCTTCTCCTATGTCTTATGATCTCATAAATTTACCCTTCCCTAATACCAACAAGCCTCTCACGAAAGGCTTGGTCGCACAGTGGTTAGCACTGTTACTTCACAGCTCCAGGGGCCCAGGTTCGAATCCCGGCTTGGGTCATCGCCTGTGAGGAGTCTGCACGCTCTCCCCGTGACTGCGTGAATTTTCTCCGGGTGCTCCGGATTCCTCCCACAGGTCCACAGATGTGCAGGTTAGGTGGATTGGCCATGATAAATTGCCCTTAGTTTCCCAAAAAAATGGTTAGGTGGGGTTGCTGGGCTACGGGGAGAGGGTGGAGGTGTGGGCTTAGGTAGGGTGCTCTTTCCAAGGGCCGGTGCAGGCTCTATGGGCCGAATGGCCTCCTTCTGCACTGTAAATTCTGTGATTCTATAACCAAAATATATAACACAGAAAAAAAATAATCAGCAGTAAAACTATTTGGCAGTACTGCACCAGAAGAATGATGGGAGGCTCTTCATTTGTAATAATATCGCCCAACTCTGCTTTTTTTGTGATGGAACACACAAGGCAAAACTTGTACTTTCCCTGGAACACGTCCAACTGTTGTGTACTATTGAGAAAACAGTCAGCAGATTTCCCCTACTTTTCACACATATTGCTGTTAAACGATGGGTTTGTGAAGCAGAACCATTGCCCCCGTACAGAGGCGAAGATGAGCAATACAGAAAGTCACTGCAAAGAAAGGCCGAGAGATTCTATTCTTCTTTCGCAGGGGACATTATTACAGTATCCGGAAGATTTATATGTCCAATCAAGTTTGAAGAGCCTCATTTCACCGTGGGAAAGCAAACTGTCTTAACCTCTATCCATATGAGATTTACGGTGTCGGGGATCTTGGATTCCCAGAATCCTTGAGGGAATACGTGTTTCCCCGCTCAGGGGCGGGGCTACTTAAACCCTTTTGGTATAAGGCGTCACTCGGTTGAGTGCCGTGTATCTAGAGTTCCTGAAATGAACCTTAATTATTTCACTCAACTCGGTTTGTATCCTTCCAGCGGATACAAAGGAAAACCTCCTACTGTTTACCACGTACTGCATCCAGCAAATTATATTGATGGAGTTAAGTTGATTCCACAACCAACAGTCCTGTAATGAATGATTGGTGGGCAATTAAATAACTCACTGGAGGAGGAGGCTCCACAAATATCCCCATCCTCAAATATGGGGGAGCCCAGTACATCAGGGCAAAAGACAAGGGTGAAGCATTTACGACAACCTTCAGCCAGAAGGGGCGAGTGGATGATCCATCTCGGCCTCCTCTGGTGGTGCCCAGATGCCAGTCTTCAGCCAATATGATTCACTCCACATGATGTCAAGAAACGGCTGAAGGTACTGTATAACTGACCTGGAAGCCCGTGAATGGCAATCACTGGGCACATGGCATCGACCATAGCCGCAGAGATGGTGGTCCCCATCTCTTGAACTGCAATAGCCACTGAGAGTGGGCATCCACCAGAAACAAAAACACCTGGCCCATAAATGAGGCAGCATAGTCAACGTGGACCCTGGTCCACGGGCCACTTGGCAATTCCCACTGGTGAAGAGTAGTGGAAGTTGGCAAAGATCGCTGCATTTGGCAAGGGTGGCACTGTTGTACTGGTTCTTCAGTGGCTTTATCGGCTGGCTACCAGACAAAGCTGCACGTCAGTCTCTCCATCTGTGTCCGCCCTGAGTGGGTGCTATGTTGCTCCTGAAGGAGGTGCCCGCTGGCCTGAGATGGGGTGACCTCCCGTGACCCTCACAGAACTACACTATATTCACATGTCAACTTGTCCCGGTGAGTGTGACAGGGCCTCAGCTGTTCAGACCTCTCGTAACGGCAGCAAGACAGTATCATTTGTTTATCATTTGAAAGAATAGGGTCCCTTTGGGCTCAGTTGCGGATGTGCAGAGCGGAGACTGGCAGAGTTACTGGAAGTTGAAAGCCAGAATGATCTCCTGGGGTACAGGTGGTGGCAGACAGCTGTTGGTTAGGGGCTGGCGGCTTAATACATCCGCATTGGCAACTTGCGTGCCAGGCTGGTGTTGGAAAGCAGAGTTGTAATGCCACCAACAGCAGAACCCGATGATGCACCCTCACCGAGGCCTTGGGCGGTCTGGGCTGATCTTCTCTTAACAAGCCCAGTAAAGGCTTGTGGTCAGTCACTATGCCAAACCGTCAACCGTATGCACACTGGTGGAATTTATTCACACCGATTATAACCGCCAAGCCCTCTTTCTCAATCTGGGCGTAGTATTGTTCTGCTTCTGAAAGGGTCCTTGAGGCAAAGGTGAGAAGACATTCCAAACCATCTACCATTTTGTGGGATAAAACTGCCCCTACACCATAAGGGGAAGCATCACATGACAGCATGATTGGGTTTCCCGGGCCAAGATGCATCAAGAGGTTTGACGACTGTAATGCTTGCTTCACAATTCGGAAAGCTTCCTCTTGGGGCTCCCTCCATTTATTTTTCATCCATTGATGGGATGAGGGTGTCACTGGCTGGGCCAGCATTTACTGCCCATCCCTGAGGGCATTTATGGGTCTGGAGTCACATGTAGGCCAGACCAGGTAAGGACGGCAAATTTCCTTCCCTAAAGGACATTAGTGAACCAGATGGGTTTTTACAACAATTGGCAATGGTTTTGTAGTCACCTTTAGACTTTTAACTCCAGATATTTATTGAATTCAAATTTCACCATCTGCCCTGGTGGGATTCGAACCCAGGTCCCCAGAGCATGACCCTGGGTCTCTGGATTACTGGTCCAGTGACAATACTACAACGCAACCGCCTTCCCCAGCTACCATTGATTCATAGAATCCATACATACTCTGCAGTGCCATTCAGCACATCGAGTCTGCACTGGCCCTCCGAAAGAGCCCCCCCCACCCAGGCCCACATCTCCTATCTTATCCCTGTAACATCACCTCACCTGCACATCCTCAAACACTAAGGGGTAATTTGGCATGGCCAATCTGCCGAACCTGCACATCTTTGGACTGTGGGAGGAAACCTGAGTTCCCGGACCCGGAGGAATCCCTCGCAGACACCGGGAGGAAGTGCAAAATCCACACAGTCACCCAATGCTGGTTGCACAGTCACTGGCGGAGGGGCGGAGGAGCTGCTGCCATTTTTCGATGCGCCCTGCAGGGAGCCCAGAAAGACAACAGGTAGCCAACAATCATGAGGTCAGTTTGGACCTCTCTGCTCACATTGATGGCCTCCTCTGTGACAGAGCCCATGGCATGCAGACCCTCATGGATCTCCGCCAGATCTCAGATGCATCCCGCTGGACATACAACATCTACTGCCTGTTACAATCCCATTTGGTGTTACTACTGGATGCGAAGATTCCAGAATAGGACTCTGACACCGAAGACCATAACATTTTACTTTTTTGAAAAATGTGGAGGAACAGAGTTACGGGACTGCGTATTAGTTTTTAACAACAAGAAATGTTTTTATTAAACATGAAAAGGTTGATTAAAATACTCATTCACTCTCCCTAATCTTCACAGAATTCAAGGATAACACCCCACTCTGAAACAAAATAGCCAATACACTAAATCAATCTTCCATGAATTTCTCCTCAAAATCCCTGCAGATTGTCAAGTGAATGTTTCCAAACTCCACTTTCAAAAAGACACGCCTTAATATCTTCTGTCCAACAACGCTTTTTATTAGCTGATTTCATCAAAACCCACCTCTAGGTTTTCCAAATATCCTTTTAAATGCAGCTTCCTCTCTACTGTATTAACAAGGATCCACCTCCAGGTTTTCCAACTCCCTTTTATGCATTCTTTCATGTTTAATGCTTTTACACAAACTCTGAAATCCAGCTACCGATTGCTCCATATTTATTTTTAACACCGCAAAGATTTTCCACTTCAATTTTGCTCAGTGCAGTGTTCAGGCACATAGGGAGGGATTCTCCACACCCCCACACCAGGTTTCATGTGCAGCGCACCCCCGGGATTCTCCACCTCGCCAGCCAGCCAATCGGGTTTCCCATTGTGGGCAGCCCCTTGCCGCAGGGAAATTACCGGGCTGCCGGCGCAACGGAGAATCCCGACAGTGGAGAATCCAGCCAATAATCTTTCATTCCAGAGACCCCTGGAGCATTCTGGAAAATTGGCAGCTCTCCCATCCCCCTTCTTTATTGTGGGTGATTTAGCTTCTCTCCGGGTTTCAGTTTCTTCTGTTGAGGGCAGGGATTTTCCGTCTTTTCTGTTGGCAGGATATTCCGGCCCCGCCAATGGCGACCCATCTGTGGCAGGATGGGTGAGCCACGCAAAATACTGCTGCCGTTGGGGGAACTTGAAAATCCCACCAGCTGTCAATGGCGAGCCATTTCCACCCCCTGAAAACACTCCGCAGGATTGGCCGGAAAATCCCATCCGACGCCTTTTGAGTTCGTCAGGCTGGCATAGGGAGATTCCTCCATAGCTCTTGCACAAGGTGGCATTCAGTAAACTACTCACCCTCCCTCAGGAAGGAAGGGGGAGCTGGTAAATAACTCTTGGGTTTATCATGTTCTGCGTTCGAGCAGTAAAAATTCACACAAGATCGATAATATGAACTAAAAACAGAAAATGCTGGAAATGTTTAGTAGGCCAGGAAAAATCTGTGGAAAGAGAAATAGGGTGAAGCAGCTGAATTTTCCTGGGTGAGTCACGGTGGGCACAGGGGGATTTTATGTGCACCCCCCCCCCCTTCTCGGTGGCCCGACGAGATCTCGCCACTGTCAATGGAATTTCCCGTTGAATCAAACGCAAACTGCTGGCGTGCGCCATCAGTGGGACTGGCCGATACCTTTACTGAGATTGGCCGGAAAATCGTCCCCACATTCTCAACATCGCAACGCATTCCAGATCAGAAACCCGGGAGTTACCAAGGCGGGAAGACAGATGAAATCTTCCCAAAGGCATTTTGTGAATTGGCCGACTCCGGCAAGAAACTCCGATTAGGGAACACTGCCTGTTTCCAACTTGGGGAAGTCCACTCGGCACGTCCCATGGGTAGGGCCGCAGGCCTCCTTCCCAATTCCAGCAATGTCTGTTCATCGAACGGAGAGGCTTCTTTATTGGAGCTGTGGGAGGGCAGCCTCACAACAGGGGAAACGTTAGCAGAGACTTTAATCTCCTTGAAATAACTACAAAGGTGAAACCAGCTGTCTGGGGATAGAGTCCCCTTTGTGAATGAATCCAAACTCTGAAATGGGCCGCAGCTCGCCACCCCCCCCCCCCCCCCCCCCCCCCCCAAAACTGGCCGACTGTACCAGTGTTTATGCTCCACACTTGGTGCTTCCCTTGGTTCTCGTTTACGAACACCATGAGAACTAGGATGATTCTGTGTTATGTTATACTTTCAATGTAATTGCATTTAATATTTCATGTCACCCTATCAGCACATCCTTCCATTCCTTTCTCCCACACATACTTGTCTAACTTCCCCTAAAACTATCAATGCTGTTCACCTCAACTACCCCAATGTGGTAGCAAGTTCCACATTTCTCAGCACTGTCTGAACATAGAACATACAGTGCAGAAGGAGGCCATTCGGCCCATCGAGGCTGCACCGACCCACTTAAGCCCTCACTTCCACCTTATCCCCGTAACCCAGTCACCGCACCTAACCTTTTTGGACACTAATGGCAATTTATCATGGCCAATCCACCTAACCTGCACGTCTTTGGACTGTGGGAGGAAACCGTAGCACTCGGAGGAAACCCACGCAGACACGAGGAGAACGTGCACACTCTGTACAGACAATGACCCAGCGGGGAATCGAACCTGGGACGCTGGCGCTGTGAAGCCACAATGCCAATCCACTTGTGCTACCGTGCTGCAGGTTCTCCTCATTTCCTTACTGGATTTATTTGTGACCATCTTATGCTGATGGCTCTTGGTTTGGGAATTCCCCCACTAGCTCAAACGTCAGCCGGAATTCCCCGGCAGTTCACTGGCGGAGGGATTCTCAGGGCTCGCTGGCAGCACATCCACGGGTGGGTGGGGGAGCTTCAATGGGAATTCCCATTGACGGCGGCGGGAACAGAAAATCCCACCCGCAGTGAACACGTGCGCTGCCTCCCGCTGCCGGGAAACACGCGGCTGGGAGGGTGGAGAATCCCGCCCATCGTCTGTAGCTGTACCGGGGTTCAGTAAAGATTGGAGGAGGTTTAGACCAATAGAGCTAAATGGTCTGTTCCTGTGCTGTAGACACATGTAACCCAATGGCCCGTAACCAAAACGAACCCTCCTCTGTACGCCCCCCTCCCCCAACACCAAACCGGGGGTTTCTGGACTTTCATCACCACAACCTGCCAATGGAGCATGGAACATTTAGCTCTGATGGACAATGCGCGATAATTGGCTGCCCCCCTCCATAGATTAGGCAACTCACACAGTTCCAAGGCCATTATCTGTATGACTCCCAGAAGCAGAAATGCTCTGACACGGCTACCTACACATTATTTCCAGGGCCCAGCTGCCTTTTTACCCGTCTCCAGTGGCTGGGATAATACCGCCAGCGTTGTCAGACCTGTTGGGTGTGACAGTATTCCAGCATTGACAAAATACTGCTTTTGTGGAAATATGTTGTGGAACATCCGAAGCTCTGGAATTCTCTCCCTAACCCGCTCCACCTCTCATCCTTTAAGATGTTCCTTAAAACCTGCCCCTTGAACCAAGCTTTTGGACACCTCCACCGATACTTTCAACATGGATAACTTTTGCTCCAGCTATTGGGGGTGATTTTTAAAAATTGTGGGCATCGCTGGCTGGGCCAGCACAGTGGGATAAACAACTGGTTTGTAATGCAGAACAAGGCCAGCAGCGTGGGTTCAATTCCCGTACCGGCCTCCCCGCACCGGCCTCCCCGGACAGGCTCCGGAATGTGGCAACGAGGAGCTTTTCACAGTAACTTCACTGGAGCCCACTTGTGACAATAAGCTATAATTATATATTGTCCATCCTTAATTTCCCTTGAACTAAGTGGCTTGTTCAGCTGTTTCAGAGGACATTTAAGGTCAACCACATTGCTGGATGCCAAACCAGGTAAAGACGGCAGATTTCCTTAAGGATATTAGGGGATTAGGTTTTTACGACAATCAACAATGATTTCATGGTCACTTTTAATACGAGATGTTTTTTATTGAATTCAAATTAATTTGCTTTGGTGGAATTTGACCCGCGTCCCGAGAACATTACTGTTGGCCTCTGGATTACTAGTCCAGTTACCATATCATCACACCGCTGCCTCCTCTGTTAATGACTGGGACAGGCTGTCAGGTGTCATAGTTGAATCTTTTGAGCAGAATAACCAATCCTCTTGTTAATTTTGACAATGGTTTTGTTCACTCGAGGCATCCGAGTTGCAGTGGCTTTATACAAGCATGCTGTAGTCTAGAGCTATGGACAGTGATGGTAGAGGCTCCTACTTTCTACTCAGCACATGGATGACCAGGAATCCGTCCTGCTCTTACCACCTGCCGGCCATTGGTGTGTATTGCCCAGGTTTTGCAAGGTGATACTCAACATGTTTGGCCTCACTAAGAAACCACCTTCCTTGGGCCATCAAGTCCTAGGGTTGGACTTGAAACCTGGAGTTTCTGGTTCGGTGCAGGGGTCCTACCTACTGTACCGGAAGACCTCCCCAATCATAGAATTTACTGTGCAGAAGGAGGCCATTCAGCCCATCGAGTATGCACCAGCTCTTGGAAAGGGACAGTGACCCAAGCCGGGAATCGAACCTGGGACCCTGGAGCTGTGAAGCAATTGTGTTAACCACAATGCTACCGTGCCGCCCCATTGGAACCTCTACCAATGGTACGTGTAATGTGGAGTTATCAGGAACCGAGGCTTTTTCTTTTTTTCTTCTTTGTTCTTTTATGAACGGGCAGGGACAGAGGGAAGTAGACCTTGGAAAATAGGAGACAGGTTTAGATAAAGGATCTGGATTGGCGCAGGCTGGGAGGGCCGAAGGGCCTGTTCCTGTGCTGTGATTTTCTTTGTTCTTTCTTTGTTCTTTACTGGGGAAATCCTACGCAATGCATCTGATAAAAAAGCATAGCATTACTTGCAGATGATTCTTCTGCAAAATGCTCTTCAAAAAGACTGACTGAACCATCACAGCAATTTCGCGCCAATCAATTGCCAACTGAGAATAAGGGCATTGATTCATTGACCCCAAAATAGCTCAGGCCGTGTAACTGAGGTTGCAAATTCATCTGAAGTCTGCAGGAAGTACATCAATGAATTGTTGTTGACTGATCTAATCAAAGAAAATAGTTTAACATAAATTTAAGTCTCTTCAGGCAAGGACCTAAGGTTCTCGAGGAGGTGACGATGACATGAGCAGAGCTGAAAGTGAGTCAAACCTTTCACCCCTTGCAACAAGAACCTGACTCGCCATTTAATTCTGTTTGGCGTTCTTTGATGAGGTCACTATGGCTCGTACCTTCAGGTCATTTTTCTGACTTAAGCCGCTTGTCTGCCGCACACGCACGGCCATGTGCGCTGGAAGCGACCCGCGTTTACACTCCCTGTCCTGTTACAGCTGATGGTTTTGATGCGCTGTGCACTTTTTGTCGTAATATTGTGAAAATGCTGACCATGCTGGTTCTCCTGAAGATCTCTGGTGTCTCAGACTTTGTCTTGCCACATGATGTTGAGGAGCTTGTGGAGGCAGCAAAGGTAAAGCGATTGATTTTCTTAGTGTGTTCCTGGAACACAGTTTAGGTCTCATTCGCAAAGAGTAGAATGGAGAGGATGACTGCTTGGTAGACCTTGAGCTTGGATGTACATTCCCGTACTGAATGGCAAAGTCTTCCAAAGGACACACTCCTTAGCAATTTGGGAATCAGCAATATGAACGCAGCGTGAAAGAATGCTGCCCGGGTGGGTGAACTTGTCCACAATGTTCATCAGGTTGGAACATAACCTCTGTCTTCTTTGTTTTGATGGTGAGACTGAAGTTATCACAGGAAGCATATAAAACGTCTATAATATGCTGCATGACTACTTCACTTCCAGCGTTTAGAGCACAGTCATCAGGAAATAGAAAATCCTCTATCAACGAGCACCTTGATCTTGGCCTGGAGGTGTCGCAGGTTCAGAAGCTTGCTGTCTATTCGGTAGTTGATGCCGATGCCTTAGGTCCTCATCCTGGAGGGCATCAGTGGGCATGACTGAGAACAATACGTTGAAGAGGAAAGGTGCCGACATGCTCCCCTTTCACTCCATTGGTAACAATAAAGGGGCCGAAGTTTCATTGTCATCAAGGATGTGGGCCTGCATGCCATCGTGGAACTGTTGAACCAGTTGAATGAGTTTATCCGAGCATTCAAATTTAATCATAATCTTCCTGAGCCTTTCATGGCTAACATTGTCGAAGGCTTTGATTAGGTCGACAAAGGTGGCGCATGGGTCAGCATTTTGATCTTAGCCTTTCCCCTACAGTTGGCAAGCAGCAAGCACTATGTCAATGGTTCCTCTACCCTTTCTGAAACCACACCGGCTCTCCGGAAGAAAACCCTGCTCAAGATGTAATATGAGCCAGTTTAGGAGGATGCTGGGTCAGAACCTTTCCACGAATAGATAGGAGCGATATTCCTCTGAGATTGTCACAGGATTGGCAGCTGCCTTTGTGCTTGTAGATGTGAACAATGAAGGCGTTTTAAAATTCTGCGGAGCAGGGCAGCACGAAGGCACAGTGATTAGTACTGCTGCCTCACAGGGCCGAGGTCCCAGGTTCGATCCCGGCTCTGGATCTGGAAACACATTCTCCCCGTGTTTGTGTGGGTTTCGCCCCCACAACCCAAAGATGTGTAGGGTAGGTGGATTGGCCATGCTAAACTGCCCCTTAATTGTGAAAAATGAATTGGGTACTCTAAAAAATTTTTTTTACGTCCTGCAGAAGCGTCCCTCGCTCCCCTGTGATCTGGAAGAGTTGGGTGAGCTTTCTGAGCAGTCTTGATCCACCGTATTCATAGATCTCCACTGGAATTCATAGAATCATAGAAGGTTGGAATTGAACCCGGATCCCTGGCACTGTGAGGCAGCAATGCCAACCACTGTGCCACCCCATGCAATTCGATCAGCTCCAGGGGCTTTACCACTTGATAACTGCTCTGTAGTTTTCTCAGTTTCCAGCAGAGTGGGTAAAGTGCCCAGAGCAGGGCTAGTGTTAGCCTGGGGCAGCCTGTTTATAGCTTTGTCATTGATTTGGGATGGGTCTGCTCAGGATATTGTTGAAATGTGGGGATCGGTTAGCTCAGTTGGCCGGACGGCTGGTTTGTGAAGCGGAGTGAGGCCAACCACCGTACCGGCTGAGGTTGAGGTTATTCATGAAGGCCCTGCCCTCTCAACCTTGCCCTTTGCCTGAGGTGTGGTGACCCTGAGGTTAAATCACCAGCAGACAGCTCTCTCTCGAAGGGGAAAGCAGCCTATGGTCGTCTGGGACTGTGGTGACTTTTTAAAAAACATTTTCATTTGACATGCTCAGCCCATCTTTCCAGAATCTGAGATATCTCTGTAAGTCGCATGGTCCCATGAGAGGATTTGGCTGATCATGCCATTTTTTCAGCACAGGTTGTATTTCATCTGCCTTTTGACTCGGCCACTTGTCCTGCATTGCATGTAGTCCGCATTGGACTGTGTTGCAGATGCTGTTATATGCAATTTGGCTGTGGACTTGTCATTCAGATAAATTCTGTGCAACTTGTATTTTTCTTCAAGAAGATGCTCAATCTCAGCGTCATTTTTATCAAACCAATCATGGTGTTTGCACTTGGTGGGTCAGTGTATCACACAAGCTCTGGCCTCCCCATGGCGTCTTTCTCCCTGGTGAGAGGCTGCCCACTGTTAGTTGGAGGTGGGAACTTCTGGTCCTACCACTGTCAATGGGATTTCCCATCGAATCCACCCCACGCTGCTGGGAAACCCGTTGCAGCGTTACGCCGTCGGCGGGACCAGGGGACCTTGCCGGCGGGAACAGCCGCAAGATCTTGCCCCACATTTAAAAGTTTTTGGAGCATCATGTGGTCATGAAAGGTGCTATATAAATGAACATCCTCTTCATCATTTTTACTCGATCCAAGTAAGGTGCTTACTAATCTACAAGAGCAACTGGCATCTTTGAACTGGATGTGGCATCCAAGACTGACCCAAATTAGGTTGAATCTGAACTGGTAGTTCGTCAAGTTCACAGGCTGCTGGGTTTCACTAAGGTTCTAGTTCGTTAGATACAATCACTTTAAAACCAACTGTCACAACGTTAAGTCAGAAGCAAGCGCCTGCTATCGTGTGCAGAAAAGTGATGACGCCTGAGCAGTGTTAAGTGTCAGTGCAATGTGCTACTTACTGAGCTCAGCGAGTGGCTGCCAGCTGGTGGTGAAGGCAGACCACAAAACCACAGGAGCTTTCAACTTTACTGAGCAAACTTAAGCCACACCTGTCACCGAATGAGTACAATCTGCAGCATGCCAACATCACAGGTAAAGCCAAATGTTAACTCCGCTTTCACAATTACATAACACCTGTCGAAGACGCCCTCAGGAGCTTAACAGCCAGCAAAGTACTTTATTGTCATGTTGAAAACTCCGCAACCCAGTTTGCCCACAGCAACATACTGAAAACAGCAAGTGGCCAAATCATCTGTTTGAGTCATGTTGGTTAAGGGATAAATATTGTCCAGATCATCACGTAGAATGTTCCCGCCATTTCTCAAATAATGCCTGAGGGGCGTTTTACCTCAGCTTGGCAGGGCCTTTATTTAGCATCTCGCCTGAGAAGGAACAGCACCTCCAGCAGTGCAGCATTCCCTCAGTGATGCATCCTGCAGACAAAATCACGTGCTCAAGCCTTGCAATTGGGAGCACCAATCGCATGGGGATATTGTGGCACAGCGATAATGTCGCTGGACTAGAAAGGCCCAGGCTGATGCCCTGGAGACACGGGTTCAAGGCCCATCACGACAGCTGATGAATTTAAATTCAATGAATAAGTCTGGAATTATGAAGCTCGTCTCTCTAATGGTAGTCGTGAAGCTATCATTGATTGTTGCAAAGACCCATCTGAGTTCCTTTAGGGAAGGGAATCTGCCCTCCTTACCGGGTCTGGCCTACATGTCACACCAGTACCACAGCTATATGGCTGAAACGTGACTGTCCAGTCCAAGGGCAATTAGGGATGGGCAACAAATACCAGTGATGCCCACATTCCAAGAAAGGAAAAAAATACTAAACAAATTGTACTGGTTCAACTGGAAGGACTCACCTGTCTCTCAAGTGACAAGCAAGTGGTCTTATTCATTAATACCCCTCTGTGCTGCTACATTGCCCAACACCAGAGATGTTGGTTAGAATAACAGGGTACTTTATATATGGGACGAATATCTTGGCGGTTGTAAGCTCAGCTCCGTTTTAACCGTGGAATGTTGTGACATTAGTTTGAGTAATTCTGCCCATTTATGGAATGGAAAACTTACCCTAAAAGCTGCTGGAATCTGCCAATCGAACCCACTCTGACCCTCACTGTCTTTAAGTTCACTAAACCAACCCAATCACGAAAGATAGACTTTTATCCCTGATGAGCCCCCAATTTATTACGGGCCAGGGTTTAGAGAACCCAAAAGTATATCATAGCGTTCACCTGACCCACAACTTTTAATTGATTTTTGGTTATGGGGAGCACAAGGGTCCACTTTACAGGTGTGATGCAACAGAGAACTAAAAGTATTTTTAAACAAAACAATGTTTATTCTATGAATCCAGTTAACATTTTATAAACACACAGTAAACTGTCAACTACCAACCCTGACAACCCCCCAAAAGATATAGTACTCTATAGATAACCCTTAATAACTTCCTAAACAACATCCATAAGCTAAACCCTTTTAAAATAAGACAGCAGGTTTAAATTCTCTACAGAAACAGGTATTACTTTAAAATCATGAAGTGATTTGGAGACATTCTTTAGATTGCAGAGAGAGATCATAACATCTTCTTGCTCTCCAACTCAAAACAAAAGTAAAAGTCAGACAGACAGACCAGCTCCACCCACACACTGACATCACTGCAGCTATTTTATAAACACCCATTTCTTAAAGGTACATCCACCTGACATTATTCATGCCGCCTGCCCTGACCAGTGTTGCCATAATCTCTCAGGTGGGGTTCGTCACCTTTCTGGAGGGCCTCCTGCCAGCCAGAGGGCATATTGTAACCTGCATCGAGCAAACGGCTGAGGGCCATGTCCGTAAATCTGCCCAGCTGCCACCCTCCTGGCTTGAATGAGAGAATATGCTGTGGAGTCATGAAAATGCGGTAGCCCTTCATTGAAGTGCTCAGATGGGACGGTAAGGTGGTGCTGTGGTTAGCATGCGGCTTCACGGCGTCGAGGACCTAGGTTCGATTTCCGGACCCTGGTCACTGTCCATGTGGAGCTTGCACATTCTTCCCGTGTCTGCGTGGGTCTCACCCCCACAACCCAAAGATGTGCAGGGTAGGTGGATTGACCACGCTAAATCGGCCCTTAATTGGGGGAAAAAATGAATTGGGTACATTAAAAAAAAAAGAAGTGCTCAGATTACACCTGGGGCAGGCAGGTCGGGCGCCTCGTACCTCAGGCGCAGCATTTTTCACATGGAGGAACAAAATTCCAAAGAGCCTGAGGGCTGGTTTAGCTCAGTGGGCTAGACAGCTGGTTTGTGATGCAGAAGAAGGCCAGCGGCGCGGGTTCAATTCCCGGACCGGTGCCGGAATGTGGCTACTGGAGGCTTTTCACAGTAACTTCATCACAGTGTTAATGTAAATCTACTTGTGACAATAAAAAGCTTATTATTATAAATTTGCCGTCTCATCACTCCACCAGGACTGCGGGGAAGCACCGATTTTCTGGCCAAAAATGACACTTTGCCATTTTTTGGAAAATTCCACCTATTGTGTTTCAAATTTTCTAAAATTAATCCAACCATTGTGGATAGCACAATCGCTTCACAGCTCCAGGGTCCCAGGTTCGATTCCGGCTTGGGTCACTGTCTGTGCGGAGTCTGCACATCCTCCCCGTGTGTGCGTGGCTTTCCTCCGGGTGCTCCGGTTTCCTCCCACAGTCCAAAGATGTGCAGGTTAGGTGGATTGGCCATGCTAAATTGCCCGTAGTGTCCAAAATTGCGCTTACTGTTGGGTGGGGTTACTGGGTTATGGGGATAGGGTGGAGTTGTTGACCTTGGGTAGGGTGCTCTTTCCAAGAGCCGGTGCAGACTCGATGGGCTGAATGGCCTCCTTCTGCACTGTAAATTCTATGATTCTAATACTCCATCTGCTTCCACCAGCTCCCGAATCAAAGTTAAAACTGAATGGCTAATATTGGAGCCGGACAATTCAAACTTCAACTAGATTAAAATATATGTTCTGTAAACTCATACCACATGAATCCAGTGCTGGTCACCTGGTTACAGGCAACACCCAGTGCAGCATTGAACCACATACATCACAAGAAATCCTCGATGCAGCTATTCAGTATGAGCTAAGTTTACCCATCTCAGTGAAGCAAACAAGCAAAATCAGTCAGAACTTGTTACCCCTGGTCACTAATCATTGAACTCTTTTGGTTACAGTGTGCATATGAATGTTACTTGATGGTAGATCAAGGTTAGCACTTATGCCTAGTACTGGGTATAACATTGGGAAAGAACTTGCATTTATCTAATGCCTTTTATAACATCGGGATATTCCAAAGCACTCCTCTTCTACTCTTCTTCTTCGGTGATCACTCGTTAACGAGTACGATTGTCCACCTAAGAATTGTGGGTTCTTGCGCGGCTGATGAGCCTGATTCTAGAGCCGCATCTTCAACCGGGGTTGACAGGGGTTACATAGAACAGTACAGCACAGAACAGGCCCTTCGGCCCTCAATGTTGTGCCGAGCCATGATCACCCTACTCAAACCCACGTATCCACCCTATACCCGTAACCCAACAACCCCCCCCATTAACCTTACTTTTTTTAGGACACTACGGGCAATTTATCATGGCCAATCCACCTAACCCGCACATCTTTGGACTGTGGGAGGAAACCGGAGCACCCGGAGGAAACCCACGCACACACGGGGAGGACGTGCAGACTCCACACAGACAGTGACCCAGCCAGGAATCGAACCTGGGACCCTGGAGCTGTGAAGCATTTATGCTAACCACCATGCTACCGCGCTGCCCCAGGGCTTCTTACGAGGTGGGATAGGTCCTTGGACTCGAGACCGCAGATGTTCCTTTCTCATGCTCCTTTTCCGGGCCTCCTCTTGCCCTCGGGTGTCCTTCGATCAGAAAGTTCTTCCAAGTAGGTCTCTTCTGAGCAAGGGTCTCCCAGGCATTGACGCCGATGTCACATTTCTTGAGGTAAGCCCTCCTGTGTCTTTGAAGCGCTTTCTTTGTCCCCCCTCTTGTTCAGAAGCCTTGCTTGAACTGGGCGAAGAAGATTTGCTTTGGTAGTTGGGACTCTGACATTCTAAGCCCATGGCCGGCCCAGTGGAGTTGGTTTCGGGCGATCATGGCCTCGATGCTGGCGCTCTTGGCTCCTTCATGGACACTGATGTCAGTATGCCTGTCCCCCCAGCTGGTGCATAGAATCTGTCTCAGGCAGCATTGATGGTACCTCTCCAGGGCCTTGAGGTGGCTTCTGTACACAGTCCAAGTTTCTAAGCCGTATAGAACTGTTGGGAGGACCATTAGGATTTTCGTTTCAGAACTATTAATAAAAAAGCAAGATTGTTGGCTTAATTGATAGAGGCCTGGTACTGGATTTGACAGGGTGCCCCTGGCTCCCCTGGCTAAAACATCTGGGGGGCGGGGGGGGGATCATCGTCAAAGAATCTCATCCTTCAGTATCTGAAGGAGGCGCTCACAGATTAGATATGATGTTGGATCTCCATATCGATGTGAGCCTTAGAGGAGAGGTGGTTCCATAGATGTGGGAAATGTCCACATTTGGGGGGGGTTACTCTATTGATCTTGATGGAGGGAGAGACCGGATTTTGCTCTGGGACGGGCTGGTAAAGGACTTGAATCTTTGTGAGGTTGAGACTGAGACCGATTCTTCGTTATGCTTCCACGACGACGTTGAGATAGCGATGTCATCCACATACTGAAGTTCCATGAGCGATATCAGTCTCGTTTTCTTATTGGATTTGAATTGGTTGAGGTTGGAGGGTTTGCGTCCATCCTGTAGATGATGTCCACTCCACTGGGAAGCTTGTCCTTGGCAAGGTGAAGGATGGCGGTGCTGAAGATGGAGAAAAAGGTGGGGGCGATGACACATCCCTGCTTGACTCCAGCCTTGATGTCAAAGGTTACTGTTTTGTTTCCGCTAGTGAGGACAGTCGCTGACATCTTGTCGATGAGCAACTGAAGAATGTTGATGAATTCCTCTGGGCAGTCAGTCTTTAACAGGGTCTTCCATAGCACTTGGTCAGATCGATGAAGGCCTTTGTCGGGTGGTTGATGTTGCTCATGGCATCTCCCTTGAAGTTGTCGAGCAGTGAAAATCATGCCCACTGTTCCACCCACCCCCAAACTGTCTCCAATTTTATAGGGGGCGGTGGAGGCATTGGCTGCCCTCCTTGCCCATGGGCCTATTGAGGCTTGTTGGCGATTGATTAACAGCCATCCCTGTTGCTGTTTTACTCATGGCCGAAGGAGGCCAACGCTAGCGAGCTAGCGGTCGGGAAAGGTGGGGAGCGGGGGGTGAGGGGGGGGATGATTGTTTCTTTGGAGGGGCTCCCTGTGCCCATCAGAGGGCACCCACCTCCAAGGTCATGTCCTTTAACTATTCCTCCCCCCCACTCCCCAATTCCCATTCCCTCCTAAGCCAGGCTGCCCACTCCCCTTTTCTGGGACCTTCCAGCCTTGTCCTGGGAATGAAAGTCCCTACAGTCCAGCTTCCATAACTTTCTCTTCTTCAAGACCATTCAAACCTGGTACTGCTCAGACTGGAGAACTACCAGTCAGTCGGATTGGCCGACAGCTCTCTACAAAGGGAATTCCACCCTAGCCAGGGGTGGAAGTCACCTTAAGCCAATTAAGACTTCTCCCAATGTTAACTGCCGCTCAGTCAACTGGCATTATCATGGGCAGTCTCCTTCCTCCAAGAAGTTTTTCTCTCAATGATACTTGACTGCAGGGTAGCAGACATTATGGTTCCCACTCCCTCTCCCCCCCCCCCCCCCCCCCCCCGCCAGATGTTTTAGCCAGGGGAGCCAGGGGCACCCTGTCAAATCCAGTTACAGGCCTCTATCAATGAAGCCAACAATCTTGCTTTTTTATTAATAGTTTGTCCTGACAACTTCGAAGACTGGTTTACAAACAGCTACAGGTCTCTCAATCCTTGCACGCACCCCACCCCCTTCAAAACGGTATCATTGACTTAGGCTGGGGGACGGACTCTGACTCACAGACAGCTTGTGGTGTGGGAGAAAAAAGAGGAAATGCAATAAAAAACATAAATAGAACACAAAGAGACATTTGTCAAAATGTGTGTCAGACTGGAAATGTTAGCTCCCTTCTCTCACTACAGATGCTGTCAGACCCACTGAGATTGTCCAGTATTTTGTTTCAGGTTCCAGCATCCGCAGTAATGTGCTTTCAACAAAGAGACATTTGGTTGTTTTGTCAATTCTGAGGACGAACAACATTTACCTCCTTTCTTCATCTGGTCACACCAGGCACAGATGTATCCTGTTGAAGAAATCAGAAGGAAAAGCAAATGCTGAAGATCTGGAATTAAAACAGACAAATGTTGGCCCAACATTGCGAGAACCCAGCATTCCTCATGAGTGTAAAAACCTCACCGTCTGTGATGTGAGACTGATTGTCGTGGTCGACGTCTTCCAGTTAATCACAGGAGACCCATGATCAGTTTACAATGGTTTATTTATGACTCAAGCATGGAGGGAAGTAACGCAGATAAATCTCTGGAGCAGTACTCACCTCTGTTCTTGCTCCCACAACTCGCAGGGAGAGCATTCTAAAACCACTCTCTCTCCCAAGTCACAGACACAGACTGCTTCAACAATTATTCAGTACATAGAAATCGGGCAACTGGCTTTATCATGGGCAGTCTCCTACCTCCCAGATGTTTTTCTCTCAATGATAAATAACTGCGGTGTAGCAGACATTATGGGCAGGCTCCCCACTCCCCCTCCCCTGTCCCCACCAAATGTTTTAGCCAGGGGCACCCTGTTAAATCCAGTTACCATTAATTTCGAGAGGGCTAGAATACAAGCAGGAATGTACCTCTGAGGCTGTATAAAGTTCTCGGCAGACCCAATTTGGAGTATTGTGAGTAGTTTTGGGCCCCGTATCGAAAGAAGGATGTGCTGGCCTTGGAAATGGTCAAGAGAAGGTTCACAAGAATGAATCCTGGAATGACGAGCTTGTCATATGAGGAGCGTTTGAGGACTCTGGGTCTGTACTCGATGAAGTTTAGAAGGATGAGGAGAATCTTATTGAAACTTACAGGATACTGCGAGGCCTAGATAAAGTAGACGTAGAGAAGCTGTTTCCACTAGTAGGAGAAACTAGAACCCCAGGGCACAGCTTTAGACCACAGGAACAGAGATGAAGAATTTATTCAGCCAGAGGGTGGTGAATCTGTGGAACTCTTTCATGTAGAAGGCTGTGGAGGCCAAATCACTGGGTGTCTTTAAGACAGAGATAGATAGGTTCTTGATTAATATAGGGATCAAGGGTTAGGGGAGAATGCAGGAGAATGGGAATGAGAAAAATATCAGCCATGATTGAATGGCGGAACAGGATTGATGCGCCGAGTGGCTTAATTCTGCTTCTATGTCTTATGGTCTTATGGTCTTGTGTCACCCTGGCAATATTGTCCTCATTATATCAGGTCTCTGCCTCCGTTTCAGGCCTCAGGCATCAATAACCATGACATGTGCATGACCCTGAGATGGTGGTCGCACATGATCTGAACATTCAGGGAGTGGAACCCCTCCCTGTTAATATAGCACACTCCCTCATGTCCTGATGCCTCCAGGGTGACATGCGTGCCATCAATGATCCCCTGGACTGGGGCAGCACGGTGGCGCAGTGGTAGCACTGCGCCGAGGTCCCAGGTTCGATCCCGGCTCTTGGTCATTGTCCGTGTGGAGTTTGCACATTCTCCCCGTGTTTGCGTGGGTTTCACCCCCACAACCCAAAAGATGTGCAGGATAGGTGAATTGGCCACACTAAATTGCCCCTTAATTAGAAAAATTAATTGGGTACTCAAAAATTAAAAAGAAAGATCCCCTTGACTTACAGCATCCCGGCGCTGGCGGCGAACCCTGCAGACTGGGCACCTTGGTGGGACTTGCCCAGGTCAATATAGTCAGGTGCCTGGGCATACAGAGCATCCGTCACATCCTGTATGCATCTCTGGGCACAGACCTGCTAGATGCCACACAGGTCCCTGGAATGATCCGGTGGCAGACGTATTAAGGGCTGCAGTGACCTTCACGGCCACCGGGAGCGAATGTGCCCCTCCTCCATGGGGCACCAGGCCCGCGAAGATGTGACCGATGAGCCACACTGTCTCTCTGTTGAGATGCAGTCTTCTGCGGCATATGCTGTCCGTCAGCTCATTGAAGGACCGACGGCTCCTGTACACTCAGGCATGTTGCTGGCCTTCCCTTTTGACCCCCTCCTCAGCCTGATGGTCAGCTGGGAGTCGAGGTTGAGCAGTTACCCCCTGCACATGTGGCGCCGCTTCCAGCCAACAATGACCTTGCCCGCCTCAGCTGCAACAAGCACAGTGGGGGCAGCCTCCGCGGGATCAACTCCAGCAAACATTTTTGTACCTGGAAGAAAGTAGAGAATGAGAGAGACCGACATTTAGTTAGAGTTTCCATCCCTAAACTCTCGTATGTCTCAAGCCTCCCCCAAACTGGCCATGACTCTCCTGCCTTCTCTCAGAGTGCCATTCAGTGAGCCAGTTGTGCTGGCAAACCTCACTCTCCACACTCACTCCCGGCCAGATCAGGAACCCCAGACCGCTGCCAGCAACATTAGGGACTTTGGCCGCAAGAGGGTCCTCAGTGGTGAAGACCTGCTCTTGTGTTTGATTGTTGGCAGCTACCTCTATGGTGCTGACACCCCAAGAGTACAGGCACACTGTTCAGGCAGCAAACGTTGCACGACATCCAGGCCACTAATAATTCCCTCAGACAGGGCACCTGTTCCACCAAGGAGGCACTTCAGGAGCGTGAGATGCTCTCACAACTAACAAGGTTTATCCCTCCTTTGAAATAACCTTCAGCTGTGAAGCTAGAGGCTGCTCACAGTCATATAATCCCTATAGTGCAGAAGGAGACCATTTGGCCTATCGAGTTGGACTGACCCTCTAAAAGAGCAGCCTACCCAGCCCCACTCTCCCGCCCAATCCCCGTAACCCCACCTAACCTTTGGAGGTGAAGGGGTAATTTAGCATGGCCAATCCATCTAACCTGCACATCTTTGGACAGTGGGAGGAAACTGGAGCACCCAGAGTCAATCCATGCAGACACAGGGATAACATACAAACTCCACACAGTCAGTCTCCCAAGGTTGGAATCAAACTTGAGTCCCTGGCACTGTGAGGCAGCAGTGCTAACCACTGTGCCACTGTGCCTCAGTGGGGGTGAGGTTGACTTTCATGAGAGAAACATACATAGAAAATAGAAGCTGGGGGAGGCCGTTCGGCCCTTCGAGCCTGCTCCACCTTTCATTCATGGCTGATCATCAAGTTCAATACCCTGATCCCGTCTTCTCTCCGTATCCCTTAACTCCTTTGGCGCCAAGAGCTATATCTAATTCCTTCTTGCAATGACTCAACGTTTTGGCTTCAACTGCTTACTCCACTGAGTAGAATCCTAACTGACTTAGTCTCTCCTCATATGACAGTCCCACCATCCCAGGAATCAGCTGTGTAAACCGTTGCTGCAATCCCTCCATCGCAAGAACATCCTTTCTCAGATCAGGACACCAAAACTGCACACAATGCTCCAGGTGTGGCCTCACCAATGCCCTGTACAATTGCAGTAAAACATCTCTATTCCGATACTCAAATCGTCTCGCTATGAACACCAACATATCATTTGCCCTCTTTCCTGCCTGCTCTACCTGCGTGCTTACTCTCAGCGACTGATGCACAAGGACACCAAGGTCTCAATGCTTATCGACCTCTTTCACCCATTCAAATAGTAATCTGCCTTCCTATTTTTGCTACAAAAGTGGATAACCTCTCACTTATCCACATTATCGAGGGGCTGGTTTAGCTCACTGAGCTAAAATCGCTGGCTTTTAAAGCAGACCAAGCAGGCCAGCAGCACGGTTCGATTCCCGTACCAGCCTCCCCGGACAGGTGCCGGAATGTGGTTACTAGGGGCTTTTCACAGTTACTTCATTGAAGCCTATTTGTGACAATAAGCGATTTTCATTTCATTTCATTTCTACCATGCATGTGCCCACTCAGCCTGTCCAAATCCCGCTGAAGCATCTCGGGATCCACTTCACGGCTCACCCTTCCACTCAACTTTGTATCACCTGCAAATTTGGAAATATTACATTTAGTTCCCTCATCCACATCATTAATATATAATGAGAACAGTTGGTGTTCTAGCACAGATCCCACTAGTCACTGCCTGCCAATCAGAAAAAGACCCATTTATTCCAACTTGTTGCTTCCTGTTTGCTAACCAGCTTTCTATCCATCTCAAGACACTACCCACAATCCCAGGCGCTTTAACTTTACATATTATGTGAGGCCTTGCTGAAAGCCTTCTGAAAATCTAAATAAACCACATCCACCAGGTCTGAGCTTTGACAAAGAGTCATCGGACTCGAAACTTTAGCTCTTTTCTCTCCCTACAGATGTTGCCAGACTTGCTGAGATTTTCCAACATTTTCCCTTTCGTTTCAGATTCCAGCATCCGCAGTAATTTGCTTTTATCCAGGGTCTCCCTGGTCAACTCTACTAGTTACATAGAATCATAGTATAGAATTTCCAGTGCAGAAGGAGGCCATTCGGCCCATCAAGTCTGCACCGGCCCTTACAAAAAGCACCCTACTGAAGTCCACGTATCTACCCTATCCCCGTAACCCAGTAACCCCCCACTTAACATTTTTGGACACTCAGGGCAATTTAGCATGGCCAATCCACCTAGCCCACACAAACCAGAGCACCCGGAGGAAACCATCTTCAATGAATTCCAGTCGATTTGTCAAGCATGAGTTCCCTTTCGTAAACCCATGCTAACTTTGTCTGATTATACCACTGCTTTCCAAATGCTGTGCTATGAAATCCTTGATGGTGGACTCAAGCCACTTCCCTACTGCCAATGTTAGGCTCACTGGTCTATAGTTCCCTGTTTTCTCTCTACCTCCCTTTTTGAGTAGCGGGGTTTTATTAACCACCCTCCAATCTGTAGGAACCATTCCAGAGTCCAAAGAATTTTGGAAAATGACCGCCAATGCACCTACTATTTCTAGGGTCACTTCCTAAAGCACACTGAGATGAGGATGATCAGGCCTTGGAGATTTAACCACCGTCAGTCCCATTAACTTCCCCAAAAACATTTTCCTACTAATATTAATTTATTTCAGCTCCTCACTAAAACTTGTGTTTTTCATAACTTCCGGTACATTATACATGTCTTCCTTTGGGAAGGCAGAAGCAAAATACGAATTTAGTTCCTCAGCCATTCTTTGTTCCCTGTTATGAATTTCCCCGTTTCTGACTGTAAGGAGCCTGCATTTGTTTTTGTCAATCTTTTTCTCTTTACATACCTATGAAAATAGTTTTTCTGTTCCCCGCTAGCTTACTTTCAAATTGTAATTTCCCCTTCTTAATCAATCCCTTGGTCTGCCTTTGCTGAATTTTAAACTGTTGTCAATCCGCAAATTACTGCGGATTACTGGAATCTGAACTGAAAGTCTCAACAAGTCTGGCAGCATCTGGAGGGAGAGAAAAGAGCTAACCTTTCGAGTCCAATGACGCTTTGTCATAGCTTTGACAAAGCATTTTCTTTTGTCATAGCATTTTCTCTTTCGCCTCAGGTCTATTACTTTTTCCTGCTAACTTGTACGCCTCTTCTTTGAATCTAATACTATCTCTATTGGGCAGCACGGTAGCATAGTGGTTAGCATAAATGCTTCACAGCTCCAGGGTCCCAGGTTCGGTTCCTGGCTGGGTCACTGTCTGTGTGGAGTCTGCACGTCCTCCCCGTGTGTGCGTGGGTTTCCTCTGGGTGCTCCGGTTTCCTCCCACAGTCCAAAGATGTGCGGGTTAGGTGGGCTGGCCATGCTAAATTGCCCGTAGTGTCCTAAAAAGTAAGGTTAAGGGAGGGGGGGTTGTTGGGTTACGGGTATAGGGTGGATACGTGGGTTTGAGTAGGGTGATCATTGCTCGGCACAACATCGAGGGCCGAAGGGCCTGTTCTGTGCTGTACTGTTCTATGTTCTAGTTTCCCTTGTAAGCCATGGTAAGCCATAAAAGCTGCAGCATGGCTGTATGCTGGAGAGTTTGACAGGACAGACAAGTTGCAGCTGTTGTTTCCCTATGTTTTGGATCTCCACAATGGCTTGAATGCCTCACAGAGGCAAAGTCCCTCAACAATCCCCCCCCCCCCCCCCCCCCTCCCCACCCACACCAAGCCCAGCAGCGACCCCTGACCTGGACACCTTCAGCCCCACCAAATGATCCCCGGAAGGGCCTCCCACCTACCCCCCCCCCCCCCCCCCCCCACCCGAACACTGCGGCAGCAGCCCCAGTACCCTTGAGGTGTTTGCTAGTAAATGGAGGGCACTACTCACCTCCTCGCTTCCCCTCGGCAGCCAGGTTCCCGTTTTTTTAGAGGAGTACTAAATGGGACCCGTGTGACCTCACAGAGGGGAGTCAGGTAACTCCCGGGAGGCTGCTGCATTCGACTTTAATCTTGCGAACGAGGTTGAAGTGAATGCAAATTAGTCTTGATGAGCCTCTCGTCATTTTTGGGCAAGACCCAGATCTCGTCATTGGGGGGAGGGGGGGGGGAGTCGGGCGGGGTTGGGTGAGTTACAAAATGGTTTGCTCCCAGTGAAAATCTTGATTTGGGCCTCTCCCCCAGTTCACCCGGCAGGCTCAGATCGGTGCCGGACGCAACGCGGTCGAAGTACTGCGCCCAATAGGCGGGCTAACCTTTCTGCAGAATCTAAAGGAGCAAGGAGTGGCTGCAGAAACCTGGCACACAATTGCGTCACTTTAAAAGACTTCTGTTTTATTTTCTTCTATTTGGCTCAAATTTCAACTCTGCCCTTTTTTAAAACAAATTTAGATTTCCAAACTTTGCAATTTATTTGAAATTGCATGTGGTAGTATGACTAGAGGTACTACGGTACCTGGGAGTGTGAGCTGCTCTTGGTGGAGAAGGCTCGCTGCCCATTGGCCCAAGTGTTGCTTTCCCATTGGTCAAGGTGAAGGTAGCTCCGCCCACGAGGCGGAGTATAAGAACCCGTGTTTCCCAGCAGCCATCGTTCTTTCTGTACTCAAGCTGCTGGGCACACTTCTTGTAGATTAAAGCCTTCGATTTGGACTACTCCTTCGTTTCTGTGGTTATTGATCGCGCATCAATTTAATCTACAAGATTTTAAAGGATGGAGCTCCGCATCCAGCCGGAGAGTCTACGACTCTGCCCCCACGCAGCGAATGCAACAGCTACATTCAAGCACTGGCTGGCTTGTTTCAACAGCTACCTCAGTACGGCGGAAAACGTACCGACGAGGCAGCAGAAGCTGCACATCGTCCACTCGTGCGTCGGCACCGGCATCTACATGCTCATCGAGGACACGACTGACTACGACGCGGCCATGAAACTGCTCAAACGACACTTCATCCGGCCGGTGAATCAAGTCTATGCTCGGCACTTACTGGCCACAAGGCAGCAGATCCCTGGTGAGTCGTTGGACGATTTTTACCGTGCCCTCCTCGTACTGGGGAGGAACTGCGGTTGCCCACAAGTGTCGACTAGTGACCACACTGAACTCCTCATCCGAGACGCCTTTGTTGCAGACATGCAGTCCCCACAGATCCGCCAGAGACTATTAGAAAGGGAAACCTTGAGCCTCACGGAGGCACGGTCCCTCGCTACCTCCCTGAATGTCGCAAACAGAAACACCCGCTCATACGCCCCTGACCGCACGGCGGCCCCCTGGGCAGCGTGGAATTCAGCCTTTCTCTCCCCCACGGACTCGGACTCCCCCCGGGCCTGCGCCGCAGGACGCCCCGTAAAACCCGCGGGGCCCCGCTGCTATTTTTGCGGCCAGGCGAAACACCCCCGACAACGTTGCCCAGCCCGATCGGAAACTTGCAAGGGCTGCGGGAAGAAAGCCCACTTTCTGTCCGTCTGCCAGGCCAAGGCGGTCACTGCGGTCTCGGGCAGCGACCGCGGGACTCCCCCTCCTCTCTCTCCAAGGGCTCTGTGCAGCCCGCGAACCTCGCTGCCCCCATCCCCTAAAGCCACGTGCGACCTCTGGAAGCCGCCATTTTGTGCTTCTGATGTCACATGCGGGGGACGGGCGCCGCCATTTTGTCCACCCCCCACCATGTGCGACCGGTGGGCGCCGCCATCTTGGATCGGCTCCGAGGACCCTGCGGGTGACTACGCACCGCCCGATGAAGACTCCGACTATCTGTCACTGTGGACCAATCTCAACCCCGCACCCTCTCTACGGCAACAACAAAGGTCCTGCTCAACGGGCACGAAACGACCTGCCTACTGGACTCCGAGAGCACGGAGAGTTTCGTACACCTTACTACGGTAAGACGCTGCACTCTCCCTGTCTATCCTGTCAAGCAAAAAAATCGCCCTGGCCTCGGCTCCCATTCAGTGGAGATCACCGGGTTCTGTATAGCGGACCTCACGGTCCAGGGAGGGAGTTTAAAAATTACAGACTCTACGTCCTCCCCCACCTCTGCGCGGCCGCACTCCTGGGGTTAGACTTCCAGTGTAACCTCCAGAGCCTAACATTTAAATTTGGCGGCCCGATGCCTCCCCTCACTGTCTGCAGCCTCGCGACCCTCAAGGTCGATCCCCCTGTCGTTGTTTGCAAACCTCACCCCGGATTGTAAACCTATCGCCACCAGGAGCAGACGGTACAGTGCCCAGGACCGGACCTTCATCAGGTTCGAGGTCCAGCGGCTTATGAAGGAAGGGGTCATCGAGGCTAGTAACAGCCCCTGGCGAGCACACGTTCTGGTGGTAAAGACCGGGGAGAAGAATAGGATGGTCATAGACTACAGTCAGACCATCAACAGGTTTACGCAGCTGGACGCGAACCCTCTCCCCCGCATATCCGACCTGGTCAACAGGATCGCACAGTACAAGGTCTTCTCCACGGTGGACCTCAAGTCCGCCGACCACCAGCTCCCCATCCGTGCGAGCGATCGCAAGTACACTGCGTTCAAAGCGGACGGGCGGCTCTACAACTTTTTAAGGGTTCTCTTCGTGTCACAAATGGGGTCTCGGTCTTCCAAAGAGAGATGGACCGAATGGTCGACCGATATGGTTTACGGGCAACCTTCCCGTATCTCGATAATGTCACCATCTGCGGCCACGATCAGCAGGACCAAGACACCAATCTCCGCAAATTCCTCCAAACTGCAAAACTCCTGAATTTGACTTACAGCAAGGACAAATGCATGTTTAGCACCGACCGTCTAGCCATCCTCGGCTACGTAGTGTGAAATGGAGTGATAGGCCCCGACCCGGAACGCATGTGCCCCCTTATGGAGCTCCCCCTCCCTTATTGCCCCAAGGCCCTGAAGCGCTACCTCGGTTTATTCTCATATTACGTCCAGTGGGTCCCCAACTACGCCAACAAAGCCCTATCCCCTCATCCAAACAGCCACTTTCTCCCTGTCGACGGAGGCCCGCCAGGCCTTCAGCCGCATCAAAGGAGATATCGCAAAGGCCACGATGCGCGCTATCGACGAGTCCCTCCCCTTCCAGGTCGAGAGCAATGCGTCCGACGTAGCTCTGGAAGCCACCCTCAACCAAGCGGGCAGACTCGTGGCCTTCTTCTCCCATACCCTCCATGCTGCCGCAATCCGCCACTCCTCGGTTGAGAAGGAAGCACAGGCCATAGTAGAAGCTGTGCGACACTGGAGGCATTATCTGGCCGGCAGGAGGTTCACCCTCCTCACAGACCAATGGTCGGTGGCTTTCATGTTTGACAATGCACAGAGGGGCAAGATAAAAACGACAAGATCTTGTGGTGGAGGATCGAGTTATCCACCTACAACTACAACATCTTGTATCGTCCTGGAAAGCTGAACGAGCCTCCCGATGCACCTGTGCCAACGCAGAAGTGGACTGCCTCCGAGCCCTCCACATGGACCTCTGCCACCCGGGGGCCACCCGCTTCTTTCATTTTGTAAAGACCCGCAATCTGCCCTACTCCATCGAGGAGGTCAGGACAGTCACTAGGAACTGCCACATCTGCGCGGAATGCAAGCCGCACTTCTACCGCCCCAAAAAAGCGCATCTGATAAAGGCTTCCCACCCCTTTGAACGCCTCAGCATGGACTTAAAAGGTCCCCTCCCCTCTACCAACCGCAACGCGTACTTCCTCAATGTGATTGACGAGTACTCCCGCTTCCCGTTCGCCATCCCCTGCCCCGACATGACCACACCCACCATCATAAAAGCCCTCCACAGCATTTTCTCCCTTTTCGGATTCCCCGCTTACATTCACCACGATAGGGGGTCCTTTATAAGCGATGAACTGCGTCAATTCCTGCTCAGCAAGGGCATTGCCTCAAGCAGGACGACCAGTTATAGCCCCCGGGGTAACGGACAAGGCGAGAGGGAGAACGGTACGGTCTGGAAGACCGTCCTGCTGGCACTACGGTCCAGAAATCTCCCAGTCTCCTGCTGGCAGGTGATCCTCCCAGACGCCCTCCACTCCATCCGGTCGCTACTTTGCACGACCACCAATCAAACGCCTAATGAACGTTTTCTTGTCTTCTCCAGGAAGTCTTCCTCAGGGACCCCGCTCCCGACCTGGCTGGCTGCCCCCGGGCCCATCCTGCTCCGGAAACAAGTGCAGGCGCACAAATCGGACCTGTTGGTCGAGAGGGTCCAGCTGCTCCACGCTAACCCGCAATACGTGTATGTGGAGTACCCCGACGGCCAACAGGACACGGTCTCCCTACGGAACCTGGCGCCCGTCGGATCCCCGCCATCGCCCCCAGCACCAGCCCCACCCACCCCCCTCCAACCGCAACCGCTCCCCGCAGGCGCTCCCCTCCCTGGCCCACCAACCCCCTCACTTGCGCCGCCTAGAGGACTATACGCCCCCCCATGGCCCGGCCCTCGCTTCGTCTAGGGGTGTGGAAACCTCCACGAAGACCGGAACATCGCTCCCGGAGTCATGGACGCCCGCATCGCCAACATCTCCTACGAAGCTCCGCAGGTCGCAGAGGATGTCCAAGGCCCCTGATTGCCTGATCGAGTAAGAACTTTTACTATGAACTTTTAATGGACCCATTTTTTTCCCGACTCTGTAAATAACTTGCCGTGTGATAACACATCTCTGTATATAGTTACGGGCCAGTGGGCAGTCGCCGTTGGAGAGGTATAATCCCATATCACTAGTCATGCTACCAGTATCTTGTTCCACTTGCACTGGACGCCCCCCACCCACCCCCCCCCCCACCCCCGGCTTCTCAACGAGCACACACACCCCACCCCCGGTTCCTTTCTCAACAAGGGGTGAATGTGGTAGTATGACTAGAGGTACTGCGGTACCTGGGAGTATGAGCTGCAGTTGGTGGAGAAGGCTTGCTGCCCATTGACCCAAGTGTTGCTTTCCCATTGGTCAAGATGAAGTTAGCTCCACCCACGAGGCGGAGTATAAGAACCCGTGTTTCCCAGCAGCCATCGTTCTTTCTGTACTCAAGCTGCTGGGCACACTTCTTGTAGATTAAAGCCTTCGATTCAGACTACTCCTTCGTTTCTGTGGTTACTGATCGTGCTTCATTGCAAAAAAATGCTTTGTAAAATGTGTTGTTAACTGAATCTCAACAAACTGTTTTTTTAACTCAATTGTTCTGAAAAGTTCAAATTAGATTGCTGCCAAACTGCAGGTTTATCTTCCTGCTTTTGGAGCAAACTGGCTTTCACAATTCAAAACTTGTACAGCTTAATTTCAAACTCAAACTTAGTCCTTTTGAATTTGAGCAGTTTGAATTCCTTCTGAACAGATATGAAATGAATTTTAGCTCCCTTCCCAAACTAGCTCTTTGAATCTATGATGCTTGGGAACAACAGTCCTCAACCGGGCGAACAAACGTGGTGTGAGGCTCATGGATCATGGTGGTGCGGAAGTCATGGATAACTTCATACGCCGGCGTTCCCTTATCACACAGAACAGCGGGGGGCGGGGGGGGGGGGGGGGGGCGTTGCCAGCGGGGAGTGCTCTCAACTGTCCTGGCTTTGGCAAACTGTTCGCTGATGACTGATTTGTGGCTGAGGTTGTTTGGTTTTCACTAAACACAGAGAGTGGTCGACTTCATGGGAAGTGACACTTGGTGACACTTCCTCAAAGCTCCCACTGCACATTCAAACTCTTCTCGTGGTCTGGTATTTTCTATCCCTAAATCAAAATCTTGTTCCAATCTTTGGCCTAAGAGCAGCCCCCCTTTGCATCCTCCTCACAAATCACATTTCCACCCAGTTTTGTGTCGTCAGCAAACTTGGTAGGATGACATTTGGTCCCCTAGTTTTGAGAGATTTATATTTTTATTGGGAAACATTAGAAATAAGGGGCGTGATCTACCGGCCGTGTTGCGTCTGAAAAGCAGCGCGGACGGTAGATACCGGCAGATCCCTCTTCCAGGATCTACCCGGCTCACCATGCCTTCTGAGATCTAATGCGATCTGGCGGGATGTTGCGATCTGCTTCCGGCCCATTCTGGGACTGATCACTATTTTGCGAATCTGCATATTAGAGTGAGACAGCTAGCTTCACTCCAATATGCACCCCACTTTGGTGTGATGTGGGGTCAGGTTGGACGGGTACGCAACACCATTACCGCAGCCGGGTCATATTGGTGAACCCCCCCTGGGTGCCCTCTGACCAGCACAACCCGATTGGTGTGTATGCTGGGGGGGGGGGGGGGGGGGGGGGGGAGGGGGGGGGGGGGGGGAGGTGTGGTGGTGTGTGTGTGTGTCTGGGTGGGGGGGGGTGTATAGTTTAGGGCTGGTTTAACACAGTGGGCTAAACAGCTGGCTTGTAATGCAGAACAAGGCAGCAGCAGGTTCAATGCCCGTACCAGCCTCCCCGAACAGGCGCCGGAATGTGGAGACTAGGGGCTTTTCACAGTAACTTCATTGAAGCCTACTTGTGACAATAAGCAATCATTATTATTATGAGTTTAAGCGTGGCTGCAGCTTGTCAGCCCTGCAAGTGTCCATGACGGACCCGGCGATTCCCGCACTGTCTTTCGTGTGTTCTGCTGGTATTCCACGCGGCGCTGGTCTTGCCCCTCACCGGTAGCGGAATCGGTGCAGATGTGGAACTCCACGGATCTGAGTTGGCATTTGCACTTAGACTCAGAATCCGGCCCATGGTCCTTTAATCCAGGGTTCCATTCTGAGATCCGCATGTCCAGGTATAATATCAACTAGGATAGTAATTATAAAGGTGGTACATGAACAAAAAACAGGGGGGGTCAGATACTGAAACCTTCAAAGGCTAGGCATCCAGTGACGAGTAACTCACCTCTTGAAATCCCAAAGTCTGTCCACCATCTACAAGGCACAAGCCAGGAGTATAATGGAATGCTCACCGCTTGCCTGGATGAGTGCAGCTCCTACAACAATCAAGAAGCTCGACACCATCCAGGACAAAGCAGCCCGCTTGATTGCTCCTCCTTCCACAAACATTCACACCCTCCACCACTGATGAACAGTGGCAGCCTGTGTACCATCTACAAGATGCACTGCAGGAACTCACTAAGGTTCAAGAGACAGCACCTCCCAACCCCATGACCAACACCATCTAGAAGGACAAGAGCAGCAGATACCTGGGAACCCCACCACCTGGATGTCCCCCTCCATGTCACTAACCACTCCGACTTGGAAATATATCGCCGTTCCTTCACTGTCGCTGGGTCGAAATCCTGGAACTCCCTCGCTAACAGCACAGTGGGTGCACCTACAGCACATGGACTGGACTGTTGCAGTGGTTCAAGAAGGCAGCTCACCACCACCACTTGTCAAGGGCAACAAGGAATGGGCAACAAATGCTGGTCTAGCAAGTGATGCCCACATCCCATAAATTAGTTTTAGAAAGCTTCGAAGTTGACAGGAGAAAGCAGATGGTTTTTTACAATTCGTGTTTTATAAATAGAGGTGGAGGTGGGGTAGAAATTGAATTCTGTCAGGGTACAGCAAGCCACCTGCCCCATATTTCTGCCATAGTTAGATGTACAGTACAGTTTCCTTCCACTCTTCCTTCCTATGCTATCAACTTCCTGCTGTATTTGTAATGTCTCTCTTGCAACAGCCCCTACGGTTCATTTTGTAAAACCTGGGCTCGCAAATCCGAGGACCTATTTGCCCGTGTGTCAATCTCACTAGAATTGAGGATTTTGACACCCTGATCATTCCTTACCGTTCATTGAAACCGCAGTCTAGGAATGGAGGACACAGTGATGAAAACCCACTGTGATAAACCACTGCACCATTGACTTCCCTTTAATGTAATCACGAATTGTTGTTAACTCTATGAAAGGCGAAGGACTAAAGCTCCACCAACATATCAGAATAGATTGTCTGATCATTATCACATTGCTACTTAACTGTGGGTCCTTCATGTGCTGGCTGCCTTTCCGATGTTTCAAAAAATGACCACACTTCAAGAAATACTTCACAGAAAAGGATGTCCTGGCATTGTGAAAGGGGTGAACAAATGTTTTTATCATTGTTTCTTTCTTGTTGTGGTCTTTCAGGCATGTGGGTCTTTTCTCTTCATGTTTGTCGGCTGTCTTTTCCTTCAGATTACCAGCATTTTCTGCTTTGTTATTTTAGGGTGTCCAGTCTACTGGCGGAGCAGGGGCCTACGCACAGGCTTTTGGGCAGCAGTGAATATATTTACTTCGGTTTCCCTGCCTGCGGCTCCAGAAACATCAGCACCAACTTATGCAATCGCCCACTTGTTACATGAGTCAGCACAGTTGAGAAATTGCAGGACTTCTGTAACCAGTGAGACTTGCATTTCTTCCAAACCTCAGGACATTCTCAACAGCCACCATTGAACGAAACAAAGACAGCAGCCAATTTGCATCCAGCAGCATCCCACTAAAAGCAATCCATATTTTCGGGGGATTATGACAGAGAAGTAGATATTGGCCAGGACACAAGGCAACTACTCTGCTCTTTGTGAAGTTTCGTGGGATCCTCTATAACATCGTAGTACTCCCCCAGTACTGCACTGGAATACGAGCCTGGTTTTTCTGCTATTTCTGGAGTCTCAGAGGCAAAAGTGATTCTGATCCTGGAGTGGCAGGTATCCATTCATAGCAATGGAGCTGCACTCATCCAGGCAAGTGGAGCATGTTCCATTAGGCTCCTGATCAAATGCATGCATGTACGCACATACACAAATGCACACACACACACACACACACATGCATACATACATGTAAAGACACATTGATCAAGGAACAAGAGCAAAGAACATTACAGCACAGGAACAGGCCCTTCGGCCCTCCAAGCCTTCACCGATAATGCTGCCCATCTAAACTCCATTTGCCATCTCTCCATCCATGTCTATAACCAATCTATATCCTGCGGTATCCTCTGATGGTCCTCATCGCTATCTGCCACTCCACCAACCTTTGTGTCATCCGCAAAGTTACTAATCAAACCAGTTACATTTTCCTCCAAATCATATATGTATATTACAACCAACAAAGGTCCCATCATTGATCCCTGTGGAACTCCACAGCCCCCCATTCAGAAATGCTACCCTCTGTCTTCTTTGACCGAGCCAGTTCAGTATCCATCAGCACACATACTCAACGCACATACGCACAAGCACAAATGCATGCATGCACACACACAAAAATATATACATGTGCATAAATACATGCACACAAAAACACACATGCACACAAATGCACGTACACACAGACACACATGCACACATGCCGACACAGAAAACACACACAAGCAGACACACATGCACACACACACACAAAAATTCACATACACTACGCACATACAAATGCACAGATGCACACACACAAAAATGCACACACACACACAAATGCACACACACACACAGATGCACACATACAAAAATGCACACACACATACAAATGCACACACACACACAAATGCACACACACATACAAATGCACACACACATACAAATGCACACACACACAAATGCACACACACAAACATGCACACGCCCACAAATGCACACAGCCACAAATGCACACACAGATACAAATGCACACACCCACAAATGCACACACAAACACACGCACAAATACATGCACACACAAAATGCACAAATGCAGGCATGGGAAAAACACACAAATGTACACACACACACAAATGCACACATGCAGGCACACACTCAAATGCATGCAGGCACACAAACAAATGTACGCACATGCAAATGCACACAAACACAAAAGGACACACACACAACCACACTTGTACATGCAAAATCACACACACAAACACACACACCCACACACAAATGCACGTGCACACTCACACAAATGCACATGAGCTTTGCACACAAGCAGTGGAGAGACCACATCCGAAGTGAGACACAAGCAGAGTGAACGTGGTTGACACAGAAAACACACACAAGCAGACACACATGCACACACACATAAATTCACATACACATACGCACATACAAATGCACAGATGCACACACACACACAAATGCACACACACATACAAATGCACACACACAAAAATGCACACACACATACAAATGCACACACACAAAAATGCACACACACACAAATGCGCACACACACACAAATGCACACACACATACAAATGCACACACACATACAAATGCACACACATACAAATGCACACACACATACAAATGCACACACACCCACAAATGCACACACACACAAATGCACACACACATACAAATGCACACACCTCCAAATGCACAAACACAAACATGCACACACCCACAAATGCACACAGCCACAAATGCACACACACATACAAATGCACACACCCACAAATGCACACACATACACACGCACAAATACATGCACACACAAAAATGCACAAATGCAGGCATGGGAAAAACACACAAATGTACACACACACACACACAAATGCACACATGCAGGCACACACTCAAATGCATGCAGGCACACAAACAAATGTATGCACATGCAAATGCACACAAACACAAAAGGACACACACACAACCACCCTTGTACATGCAAAATCACACACACAAACACACACACCCACACACAAATGCACGTGCACGCTCACACAAATGCACCATGAGCTTTGCACACAAGCAGTGGAGAGACCACATCCGAAGTGAGACACAAGCAGAGTGAACGTGGTTGACACAGAAAACACACACAAGCAGACACACATGCACACACACACACAAAAATTCACATACACATACGCACATACAAATGCACAGATGCACACACACACACAAATGCACACACACAAAATGCACACACATACAAATGAACACACACAAAAATGCACACACACATACAAATGCACACACACAAAAATGCACACACACATACAAATGCACACACACAAAAATGCACACACACACACAAATGCACACACACACAAAATGCACACACACATACAAATGCACACACACAAAAATGCACACACACACAAATGCACACACACACACAAATGCACACACACATACAAATGCACACACACATACAAATGCACACACACCCACAAATGCACACACACACAAATGCACACACACACACAAATGCACACACCTACAAATGCACACACACAAACATGCACACACCCACAAATGCACACAGCCACAAATGCACACACACATACAAATGCACACACCCACAAATGCACACACATACACACGCACAAATACATGCACACACAAAAATGCACAAATGCAGGCATGGGAAATGCAGGCACACACTCAAATGCATGCAGGCACACAAACAAATGTACGCACATGCAAATGCACACAAACACAAAAGGACACACACACAACCACACTTGCACATGCAAAATCACACACACAAACACACACACACCCACACACAAATGCAGGTGCACGCTCACACAAATGCACCATGAGCTTTGCACACAAGCAGTGGATAGACCACATCCGAAGTGAGACACAACCAGAGTGAACGTGGTTGTCGGGAATTCGGACACAGCGGGAAGAGGTGCTTCTTGCTTTTTCTCCGTGCTTTGTTACTTTTTAAATCGTCAGTGAGTGGTCTTGCCCTGCTGCAACAGTTGAGGCTACAAGGGAGAGAGCTGATTGGTAAGTAGTGGGTAAGGTCGGTAAGTCATCACTACTTTTATCATCCTTTTTCACGTGGAGATTTAAAAAGAGCAGGAGCAGAGAGTCAACGCAGAGATTTTAAAAAAGTGGTAGCTGAGAGACAACAGAGATTGAAAAAGAGCGGGAGCTGAGAGTCAGCACAGTGATTTTAAAAGTGCGGGAGCAGACAGAGAGACCTCTGGGCAGCGGGCTGAGTTTGAAAGACAATCCATGAGCGACGTCTGAGAAAAACAGAAAGTTAATTGGCTGGTAAGTAACTGCTAATTTGCATTACTTATTCTAAATTGCTTCAGATTAAAGGTAAAAAGAGAAATATTTTACAAATTCTAAAGTCTAAAAACCAGTTGTAAATTTAACCAAAAGCAAATGAAAACTAATTGAATAAAATAGAGATGCAGGGCCAGGCAATGTGTTGCTCCTGCGTGACATGGGAGCTGGTGGACCCCATTGAAAATCGCTTATTGTCACGAGTAGGCTTCAAATGAAGTTACTGTGAAAAGCCCCTAGTCGCCACATTTCGGCGCCTATTTGGGGAGGCTGTTACAGGAATTGAACTGTGCTGCTGGCCTGCTTGGTCTGCTTTCAAAGCCACCGATTTAGCCCTGTGCTAAACAGCCCCTGTGGTTCTTAGTGAACACATCTGTGGCAAGTTTTGGTTGCTTGGGGAACTTCGGCTCAGAGTTGATGAGCTGGAGCCTGATCTTCGGATACTGCGACACATCAGGGAGGGTGAGAGTTACCTGGAAACTGTGTTTCAAGAGGCAGTCACACCCCTGAGACTAACTACCTTGAATTCAGCCAGTGGTCAAGGACAGGAGGTTGTGACAATGAGTGAAGTAGGTCGAGGGATTCAGGAGGGAGGGTTGCAGGAGCCTCAGCTCTTGTCCTTGTCCAACAGGTTTGAGATTCTTGCTCCCTGTGTATTAGAGAAGGGACTGTGGGGAGGAGGAGCAAATTGACCACAGCACCATGGTACAGGGAGGGGGGGGGAGAGAGTAAAGAAATGTGGTCGTAATCGGGCATAGTATAGTTAGGGACATAGACACCTTTCTCTGTGATAAGGATCCAGAGTCCCAAAGGTTGTGCGCCCACCTGGAGTTCAGTTTTGGGATATCTCATCTGGGCTGCAAAGAAACTTGCAATTGGGCGGTAAAGACCCAGTTAGAGTCCTGGAGTTTAACAGCATGGAAAGAGGCCCTTTGGCCCATTGCCTCCACACTGACCATCAAGCACCTTAGAATCGTAGAATTTACAGTGCAGAAGGAAGCCATTCAGCCCATCGAATCTGCACCGTCTCTTTGGAAAGAGAACCCTACCCAAGCCCACACCTCCACCCTACCCTCATAACCCAGTAACCCCACCCGACACTAAGGGCAATTTTGGACACTAAGGGCAACTTATCATGGCCAATCCACCTAACCTGCGCATCTTTGGACTGTGGGAGGAAACCGGAGCACCCGGAGGAAACCCACGCACACATGGGGAGAATGTGCAGACTCTGCCCAGACAGTGACCCTGTCCTGCTGCCTTCAGAGGTCTGTGAAGCTGCACACCAAGGTCCCTTTGATCCTCAGTACGTCCTAGGGTCCGGCCATTCATTGTATATTCCCTTACTTTGTTAATCTTGCCAAAATGTATTACCTCACACTTTTCATGGTTAAATTCCATTTGCCACTCTTCTGCCCATCTAACTAATCCGTCTATATCATCCTGTAATCTGAGGCCGTGCTCCTCACTATTTATCACACCATCTGCAAATTTACTTATCACAAATTCACATCCAGTTCATTAATGTACACTACAAACAGCAAGGGGACTCAGCACCGATCCCTGCGGAACACCACTGGGCACAGGCTTCCAGTCACAACCTTTAACCATCACCCTCGGCCTCCTACCACAAAGCCAGCTTTGAATCCAGTTTGCCAAATAGCCCTTGATCCCATTGGCTCTGACCTTCTTCATCAGTTCCCGTGAGGGCCTTGTCAAAAGCCTTACTGAAGTCCGTATAGACGACTCCACCACACTACCCTCATCCACACTACTAGTTAAAAAATTCAATCAAATTTGTGACACATGGGGCGTGATTCTCCGGCCTAGTTGAGCTCTTGCTTGAATGGAGGGAGAAGCCAAAAACAAGAACCGCGCCAGGCGCCAAACAGTTTGTGATGCAACTGCCCCCTCCGGCGGGATTTCGCCGCAGCGTGGTGAGAAACCAATTATTGCCACTGAATCCCACTTTCCAGACATTTAACGAGAGCCATCCCATATCCATCGGCCTCCCCCAGCAAGTGGTCACGTTGGTGACTATTTGTACTCCTTTTGAAAAACATGAACCTGGTGGAAGGGCTTCTGTGGAAAGCCAAGGAGGTGAGTAGCCATCTTTACTCAGTTTAGGAGTGAAGGGCTTGCCACCCCAGTGCCCAGTGAGGACTGGGGGACTCTCGGCTGGGGCTGGGGGTGGCAGCACATTCTGGAGGGGTGGGACACCATTGGAGGGGGTATGAGGGAGGGGGGAGGCGCTGGGCGAGGCAACCATGCGTGGCACCACCATGGCAAGCCCTGGATCGTGTGTACCTGTTCCGGGAGCAACCCTAGCCCCTCCGCTGTGGGAGGCAGAATCACACACGCAGCAGCCAACATTCGGACTCCCACAGGATGAGACACAGCACCGGGGGCAAGTCCACAGCCGGAGGGTGGGTGATTGCTGTGGGGAGGGGGAGATGCCTGGAGAGATGGGCTAAGGGTTCGGAAGTCGGCCCGCATTGCGGAAGAAATGATAGAGGCGTCATACTGCTTGTGCACACGTGTTGTTAATGTGTCGCAGGTGTCATTCAATTCCCCACTCTCTATGGTGCTGCCACACTCTCCCCACTATCCCCTCACCCTCTTCCCCCCACACCCCCTACCAACCACCTCCCCCCATACTTTCCCCCCTCCCCCGGTGCCCTCAATGATCATTGATGTGCTTTGCCTTCCTATCTCGTACTGCTACACATAGGTGTGTCCCCAGGATGCACATCTGAGGTGAAGGCAGCCAGCTCCTTACCTCATCCCATGGCCTTCGATGCCCCTGGCGGGTGTCCTCCAGGGACTCTGGAGCCAGAGGGCCCCGGCTCACTTGTCAACGGACATGCACAGCCATGCCACCCTGTTCCACGTGCTGACCTTGAGACGCAGCCTCATCAGAAGGGTGGAACTCGGGGGAAGCTGGTGGCCACCATCCCCATGTCCGCACCATCGTGTCGACGCCCTCAGCAAATGCTCCTTAGTAATTGGGACAAGCTTCGCAGCACCTCAGCCAATCCCATCTGAGAGCGGGGCATGTCCCGCAGAACCTCATCAAGGTCAGCCTGATATTGGGTGACATCGGCGAACCTTGGGGTCAGTCTTCTCACTGCCATGGCTGCGAGCCGAGTGGGGTTGGCTGTGCAAGTGCTGTTTGAGTGCTTCTCGGCCTTGTTAGTGTGGGGCTGGCGAGCGCGGCCCCAGCGAATTAGCTGGGGAGCCTTCATTTGTGGCGTGAAGCCTGTGGGGCCTGGTTGAGTGGACCAATTAACATTGAATAACCTTGCCAGCCTCACTTGGCCGAGCACCGGGAAGCTTACGGCAGTTCCTGTTCGCTACCACATTTAAACATCTTTCTGGAGAATTGTGTCCTTCAAAAAACCACGCTGACTTTCCTTGATTAATCCGTGCCTCTCCAAGTGGAAATTAATTCCGTCCCTCAGAATCTTTTCCAGCACTTTCCCTACAACCGAAGTTAGAATCATTGGTCTGTCATTTCCTGGTTTATTCCCACTTCTCTTCTTGAATAATGGCACCACATTGTCTGTCCTCCAGTGCTCTGGTACCTCTCCTGTGCCCAGAGATGATTTGAAATTTTTTATCAGAACCGTTGTAATTTGCTCCCACAGAAACCTGGGATTCATCTCATCTGACCCCGGAGATTTATCCAGTTTCAGGCACGTTAAAACTTTTAATACCTCCTCCCTCTCAATGTTAAGTCGTTCAAGTAAATCACAATGCACCTCCTTGATTTCTCTTCCTACATCATCCTTCTTCGTAGAGAACACAAATGCAAAGCATTTAAAACATCTGCTAGATCTTCCAATTCCACACACAAATTGTCACATTGGTTCCTAATGTAATCCTACCCTGGATAACCTCCTGCCCTTAATATACTTATAAGACACCTTTGAATTTTCCTTTATTTTACCCACCAGTGCTCTTCACTCTCATCACCCTCCTAATTTCTTTCTTCAATAACCCCCCTGCATTTTCTATTCTCCTCTGGGGCTTCTGTTGTTTTAAGCTCTTGGTATCTGCCATAAGCCTCCCTTTTTTTCCTTATTCAACCCTGGATATCCCTTGACATCCAGGGTTCTCTGGACTTATTGCTCCCAACCTTCACTCTGATGGGAACATGTTGCCACTGTACTCTATTTCATTTTTGAATGAATCCCACTGCTCTGATGTCAGGTTTCCAACAAGTAACTGCTCCTGGTTAACTTAGGACAGATCCTGTCTTATTTATTAAAATCGGCTCTCCCCCAATTAAGAACCTTAATTTTCAGTCTATCTTTATCTCTTTCCTTAACTACCTTAAATTCTACTGAGGTATGGTCACTGTTTCCAAAATGCTCCCCCACTGAAACTTAATCCACTGGCCCGGCTTCATTCTCTAAAACTAGATCCAGCAATTCTACGTATTGGCATGAAAAGCTCGCCTGGATGCATTTTAAGAATTCCGCACCCTCGAAGCCTTTCACACTTTGACTATCCCAGTTAATATTGGGGAAGTTGAAATCCCCGACTGTTACTACCTGATTTTTCTTACAATTTTGAGAAACATACCAACCATGATTGAATGGCAGAGCACACTCAATGGGCCAAGTGCCATAATTCTGCTCCTATATCTTATAGTACAAATGCGTGCACACAAATGCATGCATGCACACACACACAAAACACACACAAACAAACACATTCATGCACACACACATACACATGCACACACACATGTGTACATGCATACATATACACAACACATACATGAACACAAATGCATGCATACACACACATGCACAATTATGTCCATGCACACATACAGAACACATACTTGCACATATGCATGAACAAATGCGGCATGGTAGCACAGTGGTTAGCATTGTTGCTTCACAGTGCCAGGGTCCCAGGTTTGATTCCCGGCTTGGGTCACTGTCTGTGCGGAGTCTACACGTTCTCCCTGTGTCTCCATGGGTTTCCTCCGGGCGCTCCAGTTTCCTCCCAGAAGTCCCGAAAGATGTGCTGTTTGGTAATTTGGACATTCTGAATTCTCCCTCAGTGTACCTGCCCAGGCACCAGAATGTGGCGACTAGGGGCTTTTCACTGTAACTTCATTGCGGTGCCGAAAACAATCATCAACTTTCCCTTGCAATTTGAGCTTCAGTTTGTTTAGAATTGAAAAGATGCCTGCAAGTTAAGACATAGTCAGCATCCAAGTTTCATCCCCAAATGAGTCAGCCTGAGGCAATCACTTCTCCAGTAGGAAAGCGTGGGTTTCATACCTCAATTCGTAAACTTTGCCAATTACCCGACCCCTTGACAGCCAATGTACCTCGGGTCTGGAACAATAAATGTGCGGGCTCGGCCCTCGTATCGGAACACAGAGCCTGTGAAAGTCTTGTATTGAGCGCATAGTGTTTAATCATAGAATCATAGAATTTACAGTGCAGAAGGAGGCCATTCAGCCCATCGAGTCTGCACCCTTGGAAAGACCACCTACCTAAACCCACACTTCCACCCTATCCCTACACCTCCATCCTATCCCCGTAACCCCACCTCACTTTTTTTGGACACCAAGGGCAATTTAGCATAGCCAATCCACCTAACCTGCACATCTTTGGACTGTGGGGGGAAATCGGAGCACCCGGAGGAAACCCATGCAGACACGGGGAGAACGTGCAGACTCCACACAGACAGTGACCCAAGACAGGAATCGAACCTGGGACCCTGGAGCTGTGAAGTAACTATGCTAACCTCTGTGCTACCATGCTTGCCACATGGACAGTTGTGAAATTCACAACTTTCACAATTCCTTTCAACATCACTTCAAGATCGGATGGAATTCTTTTTGATGCCAATGCCTCATGGTGAATGAATTAATGATCCCAAAGCTGCCCATTTCTCCCCTCCTTCCTTCTTCCCCTCTTTCCCCTTACCCCACCTTTACCCCTCCCCCTCCCCTTCCCTCCTCCCCCTCCCCCTTTTCTCCCTCCCCCCTCTGCCTCCTTATTATAACTCTGCTGTTTTTCTCAGTCATGTTGGCTGCCCAATCGCTTACAGTTCTTCTGCAATGAATCCTGTCGGGCCGTAGGGGCTGGTTTAGCACAGGGCTAAATCGCTGGCTTTGAAAGCAGACCAAGGCAGGCCAGCAGCACGGTTCAATTCCCGTACCAGCCTCCCCAAACAGGGGCTGGACTGTGGTGACTAGGAGCTTTTCACAGTAACTTCATTTGAAGCCTACTTGTGACAATAAGCGATTTTCATGTCATTTCATTTCACATTCTCCAAACACGTAACCATTCGACACTTCAAAAATCCATGCGCCAGTCGTGCTGGTTGATAATGTCAGGCAGCACAGGAAATCCTCAACAAATTAATTGTGCCAATCATAACTAACATAAACCTGGTAGGCTGCACAATGTGAAATGTTTTTACTTTCATCCAGTTATATTGAGAACTCCTGTGCTGACTTTAAACATGAAATAAGCTGGAATTCTAAATTCTCGCCGATATCACAAATTTGGCGAACCACTGTGTTACCACGAAATGAGATGCATTTTATATTTTCAGCTTACCTCTCATCTAGGAACTTCTGAGCCATGTCTAATGCTACACGGAGAGTAATCTCTCTGACATTGTGTGGGGCGTTCTTTTATGGGTCGATGGTAAGCTACTATGTAATAGGCTAACTGTGCTTTATCATTCAATGTTATATTTCTGCTAAGGACTTCAGCTGATGGTTTAAGTTTTCTCTGTATCCTTTGAAAAAAAAACAAGAGGTTTGTTTTCAGCTCCAGTTTTAGATTCTTTTGCAGTTTTGATGGTTTTAAAAATACATTTGAAGTAGCCAATTCTTTTTTCCACTTAAGGGTCAATTTAGTGTGGCCAATCACCTACCCTGCACATCTTTGGGTTGTAGGGGTGAGACCCACGCAGGCACGGGAGAATGTGCAAACTTCACACAGACAGTGACCCGGGGCCAGGATCGAACCTGGGTCTTCGGCGCCGTGAGGCAGCAGTGCTAACCACTGCGCCAAATTTTGAGGTTTCAAACTCTAATTCACCAGTACTTCCCTGCAAATAACACAATAGGCTTTGCATCCTGACTTGCATTGGCACAATTAACAAAACCAAGGACTCAAGTTATCATCTTTATACTGCTTTGTTCCTGATTTAAGTTTCTTTTTTGTAGGCCGTTCTCCCGAGGCCCTAAAGCTGTATACACTCACAGAGCGGACACCAGAACTGCTCTGTCTTGCCTTGGACTCTCCTGTACAGCTCTCTCCAGCAGATTCCAATGTGAGATCCTGGCCAGTAGGTACTGGCCCATTTGTGTCTCTGACCACCTCTTTCTTGGGACAAAACAATCCATCTTCACATTCCTCTTGTTTGTTTGCAAGCAGCTAGAAAATGGAAGAAGCTCACCTCTGTGATTTCGCAGGCCGAATGATCTGCTCACCGTTGCCTCTTATGGTTGGAAGACTGTATGGCTGAAAGTACAGGCATTTCCATTTTAAATGTTGGTAGCAGCTGCCATCCTCGTTTTAAATGCCAGTAACGGCCGTCGGGCAATTCTTTCGGGATTGGAAACATTACGTGAACACCACAACCGATCGATCCTTAAACCTTCCGACACATGCCCGTGACCCATGTGCCACGTCCCACACTTTGAAAGACCCTGTCCTATGTCACCCTGTCCGGGTCCAGCTGCTCGCTCTTCATTGCCAGAATGTGCAGGGCACAGCAAGTACTACGATGTGGGACACCCTCAGGGGGCCGTATTGTAGAGCTCCCCCAGACTGGTCCAAGCACCGGAATTGCATCTTGAGCAGTCCAATCGCCTGCTTGACCAGCGCATGCGTTGACACATGATCCTCGTTGTAGTGAGTCTCAGCAGGTGTTTGTGGCCTAAGCACTGGCATCATCAGCCACCTCCAGACTGGGCACACCCTGTCCCCAAGGAGCCATCTGTCCAGCCGCTGTTCTCTCTCAAAAACGGCTGAGTTCTGCGCGCACCCAAAGATGTAACTATCATGGACGCTAGCCAGGAAGTGGGCATACACCTGCATGATTGACATTGCATGGTCAAAGACGAGCTGGACATTGAGGGAGTGTATCACTGGCACATCAGAAATAGTGCCCCAAGCCACCATGGAGAACTGTACATCTGACGTTTAGAGGTCGGGAGGTCTACGTCGGAACACCCATGACCGTTAGTGTCTCCTCCGAGACACGGCAACCTGTGGCCCTGCTCCAGGAAGAACAATGGGACCTGTCTCCACCTCCTCTGAAGAGTGCCTGTTCTGGCTGCGTACAGCAGCACATCTCTGTCGCTGCTGCACCTCGATTGCAATCAAAAGAACCGCGATCTCGACTGGCTCATGATTCTCCAGATTCTTCACATGAAAGTGAGCGATGAGGAGGCCTGACAATCTCCTGAACCTCAGCCTTCTCAGGATCTGGCCTATCCACCTATGCGCATCCCCCGTGGGAGCACCTTTCCACTTTGCTTTACTCCCTCCCTTGCCACACAATAGCCAATCCACCACAATTGCCCCTCTCAATTCCACCTGAATGAAATATTTTGATGCTTGAGAGCCTTGGCTGTGTGCGTGCTTCACAGCCCCCCCCCCCCCCCAACCATGGGTGAGGATTGTGGGCAGTTGAGTGCATTCAATGGACCTGCGTTCTAACCTCACAGGAGAACAGGACTCTGACCCCCCTGTCATCAATTGAACGGGGTGACTGATGAGCGAATGTTCCATAACGCTTTGCATTTTGGGCCATATCTGTGTCAACTCTCAGTTATGTAGATGTGATTACGACCATTGGAGTTCAATGTATAGGGTTAAAAATTGGACGCCAATCAGTGGCACCACCCCCCACCCCACCCCACCACCACCGCCCCCAGCCCAAGTTGAACATATCTGGTACCCCTGTGTCCTCTCCACTGCCCCCTCTGCAACTGGCTCCTTGGAGGGTGATGGCGACCTGCGCTCACCTCTGACATCCCCTTTGGAGGTGAGGTTGGCAGGTTCTCGTTTTAATACAGCTGTTGTAAATCGCATTGGCGTGATTCCTCATCACCGACTGATGGATATTCAGTGAAGGGTGAAGTCCCGGCAGGAGGGCTCGTAATGATATTATAACATATCTAAATACGAGTCCCGACCTTCCGTGGCAGGAGTCTCTTAAGGCCGTGGTGAGTTGCCTGGAAAATCGGAAAACCCGATATCGCCGATGAGATTTGCGTTTTGTTGTGGTGCTTCTCCAACACCCAACAGAAAATGCTTCCTGCCAAGTATTGCAAGTACCCCTGTCATCAATTCCATTTCCTAACCATTGACTCCATTCCCCTTTTGGTCACTGCCTGAGCCGGAACTACGCTGTTTGCAGACTTGACATCGTATTTGTCCATGAGATGAGCTTCTGGCCCCGTATCAGCTTCATCACCTTGTCTTCATACTTCCACCTCCATTAGATACCCCATCACCACCAGTCCCTTTGTTCATCTGCTGTTGAAAGTCTCAGCTATGGCTCTTTGAGACCAAATTTGTGTTTTCAAGACCCATAGAGGTATGAGCCCAAAGTCCAGGCTGCAACAGAACACTGGCCCCTCCAACGTCACATGGCCATCACCATGGTACAAAGGATCAGCAGATACAGAAAAAGGAAGAAATGAACGACAATAACCAACACAACTTTGCATAGATTGAATAATGAGCAACAGGTCGAGATATTCGGGCATATGACCAAAAATGTGGTCCAAGATGAAAATGTAGTTAAGGAGTATCTCAAAGGCAGAGAGAGTGAAACAGAAAGAGTAAGCGTATTTTGGAGCTTAAGCCCTTGCAACACTGCAGTGAAGGACAAAGTGTTAAATAAAGGCTATTCATCAAATCAGTTGGATGTCAAAGAGGCCTAAGGGGCTATGCAAAGAAGAATAACGACATCCTGTCCACGATTTATCCCTCAAACAAACATCTCCAAAACAGGTTGTCTGGTTATTTATCATTTCCTCTTGATGCAAAATTGCTGGGTGAAAAATCTGGTTGCCTATTTTCTTACAGTAGCTACACTTCAAAAGAATATCATACACTTTGAGAATCCTGAGGTTGTGAAAGTCACTCTGTAAATGCAAGTATCTTTTTTCCATTTTTTTATCAGAAAATACAGTAACTTGTGGTGTTTGCTAAGTAAGGTGCCCGCATTTTCTGAACTGAATCTGGGGACACAGCCCGAAACTCATTCACACCATCTGAGGTCGCAGCGCCTGTTCTGGGCATCCACCTGGTTCAGCATTGGTCGCCGCTTGTCAGTCTGGTTAACCCGTTGTCTCGTTACTCAGCCAGCTGCTCTCCCAGCGATTTCCTTGGGAAACCTGCTCACAATCCAGGGACTATCCAGGGATTCCGTGGAAAGTGTTGGGAATTGGGCAGATGGATGGGGGGGGGGGGGTGTGTGTGTGTGGGGGGGGGGGGGAGAGGCAGAGTGTGGCATGTGGATGCCACTCAGCAGGTGAGACATGAGGTAACTCCCTTGGTCCTGAGGTGGTAGATAATGGGCGGGACTTTCTCCACTCCCCACGCTGGGATTTGTGGCGGCCGAGGTCACCCACCATTGGCTGGCAGTGGGATCTTCTGTTCCCGGCCTTGTCGATGGCGTTTCCTGTTACCCTCTGCCGCCGGTGGGACCCCAAGATCCCGCCCAATGATTTGATAGCCAGAATATCGCCTGCGGCAGGCGCAGCCAAGACACCGTGACAACACTGCTCAATGAAGAGCTGCCATAAAGGGGAACAATTCAGATCCCCAGAGAATCCACAAGAGATTGAGACTGACAGCAGACTTTTAAAGGTGCCCGTATCGAATCAGTCAGCCATCATTGGATGAAGTCAACCAGTCTCTGACAAACGTTGCAATCCAGAAACGCAACTATTCAATGGCCATCAAAATACTAATTTGTCTCATAAAACAAAAGGAAATTATAATATGTTCCATTCACATCAAGAGCTGTGCATTTGTATTGTAAAGGTGCAGTTATCTATATGGAAATCGGAATAAAATATTTGCATTTTTAGTTCCTTAGGCCATTAAAGTGTCTGAAAGAGCTTCATAAAACAAGATTGTCCTGAGTGCTGTGGATGTCTACAGCTGCCATGTGCCTGTTGTAACTTACAGGAAGTCTGCTTTGTGGTGTGCAGAATGGAAAAACATAACAAATATGAACAGGAGGAGGCCATGCAGACATCCAGCCTCCTCCGCTCTTCAATACGATCATTGCTGATCTTCAGCTTCAATTCCACTTTCCTGCCCACTCCCCATATCCCTTGACTCCCTGGGAGACCACAAATCCCAGACTATCCCTCTAGGGTAGAAGAATCCAAAGGTACACAACCCTCCATCTGAAATAATTACTCGTCACCTCAGTCCAAAATGAATGGACCCTTTTCCTGACACTGTGTCCCTGAGCCATTGATTCCCAACCCAGTAGAAACAACCTCCCAGTGTCTACCCAATCAAACCCATCCCAGAACCGTGTACGTTTCAATGAGATCTCCTCTCATTCTTCCAAACTCAGAGAACGTTGACCCTCAATAAACATTATCCCACGGATGCACCAAGAAAATCTTCCTGGCTAGTTCACTAGGGAAACCTTCTCCTCAGCGTCAAGGTCCAAGGTTCGATTCCCGCTTGGGTCACTGTCTATGCGGAGTCTGCACGTTCTCCCCGTGTCTGCGTGTGTTTGCTCCGGGTGCTCTGGTTTCCTCCCACAAGTCCGGAAAGACATGCTTGTTAGTTGAATTGGGCATTCTGAATTCTCCCTCTGTGTACCCGAACAGGTGCCGGAGTGTGGTAACTAGGGGCTTAGAACCATAGAATTTACAGTGCAGAAGGAGGCCAGTCGGACCATCGAGACTGGCCCTTGGTAAGAGCACCCCACTTAAATCCACACGTCCACCCTATCCCCATAACCCAGGAACTCCACTTAAGCTTGCTGGACAGAAGGACAATTTAGCATGGCCAACCCATATAACATGCACATGTTTGGACTGTAGAAGGAAACCAGAGCACCCGGAGTAACTTCACAGTTACTATTGCATGTTAATGTAAGCCTACTTGTGACAATAATAAAGATGAGTTATAATAATAATTGCTTATTGTCACAAGTAGGCTTCAATGAAGTTACTAGTCGCCATATTCCGATGCCTGTTCGGGGAGGCCGGTACGGGAATTGAACCCCCGGTGCTGGTCTTGTTCTGTATTACAAGCCCCTAATATAAGCAGAGAAAATTAATAATAATCTTTATTGTCACAAGTAGGCTTATATTAACACTGCAATGAAGTTACTGTGAAAAGTCCCTAGTCGCCACATTCTGGCACCTGTTCGGGTACACAGAGGGAGAATTCAGAATGTCCAATTCACCTAACAGCACATCTTTCGGGACTTGTGGGAGGAAACCAGAGCACCCGGAGAAAACCCATACAGACATGGGGACAACGTGCAGACTCCACACAGACTGTGACTCAAGTCAGGAATCGAACCTAGGACCCTGGCTCTGTGAAACAACGGTGCTAACCATGATGCTCCCTCTCTGCCCGTGCTTATCCCGATTAGTACCCCCTGTCTCCTAGTCATTGACTCCATTCCCCTTTTGGTCACTGCCTGAGCCGGAACTACGCTGTTTGCAGACTTGACATCGTATTTGTCCATGAGATGAGCTTCTGGCCCCGTATCAGCTTCATCACCTTGTCTTTGTACTTCCACCTCCATTAGATACCCCATCACCACCAATCCCTTTGTTCATCTGCTGTTGAAAGTCTCAGCTATGGCTCTTTGAGACCAAATTTGTGTTTTCAAGACCCATAGAGGTATGAGCCCAAAGTCCAGGCTGCAACAGAACACTGACCCCTCCAACATCACATGGCCATCACCATGGTACAAAGGATCAGCAGATACAGAAAAAGGAAGAAATGAACGACAATAACCAACACAACTTGCACAGATTGGATAATGAACAATGATGGAAATATATATAATCTCTTTTCCTCATCTAAAGTCTTGGAAGATCTGATGACATCCTGATGGGACTCGACTGCACTGCTTACCAGGCTAATTTTTGAAGAGTGATGCCCAAGGCATATGGCGAACAATGTAGTTGAAGAGGTGGCATTTAGGAGTATCTCAAAGGCAGAGAGAGTGAGACAGAAAGAGTAAGGGTATTCTGTCCTCCATTAACCCTTAAACAAACATCTCCAAGGTCACAAGTAACTTCAGTGATTGGACTTTGCTGTTCTTCACATCCAGTTAGAACTGTTGCTTCACAGCGCCAGGGTCTCGGTTCGATTCCTGACTTGGGTCACTGTCTGTGCGGAGTCTGCACGTTCTCTGTGTCTGTGTTCATTGGGGTCTGTTTGTTCTGATGTGAATAAACTCCAGCCCCGTTATAGGTGCTAATCTTCTGGGTAAAAGTCAAATAAATCAGTTATGTGTTAAAAAAAAATGGTGGCACGGTGGTTAGCACTGCTGCCTCACAGCTCCAGGGATCCAGGTTCAATTCTGGCCTCAGGTGGCTGTCTGTGCGGAGTTTGCACTCTCTCCCTGTGTTTGCGTGGGTTTCCTCCAGGTGCACCGGTTTCCTCCCACAGTCCAAAGATTTGCTGGTTCAGTGGATTGCCCCTTAATGTCCAAATGGTGAGGTGGGGTTATGGGTATAGGGTGGAGGTGTGGTCTTAAGTCGGGTGCTTTTTCAAGGGCTGGTGCAGACTCGATGGACCAAATGGCCTTCTTCTGCACTGTAAATTCTATGATTCTGAAACAGGTTGTCTGGTTATTTATCATTTACTCTTCATGCAAAATTGGTGGGTGAAATCTGGTTGCCTACTTCATTACAGTAGCTACACTTCAAAAGTATATCATACACTTTGAGAATCCGAAGGTGTGAAAATCACTCTGTATTTTTTTGCATTCCTTTATCAGAAAATACTGCATTCTGCTTTACACAGTAATTTGTGGTGTTTGCTAAGTAGGGTGGTGTCCACATTTTCTAAACTGAATCTGGGGACACGGCCAGAAACTCATTCACACCATCTGAGGTCGCAGCGCCTGTTCTGGCCATCCACATGGTTCAGCAGCGGTCGCCGCTTGTCAATCTGTTTAACTCAGCCAGTTTCTCTCCCAGCAAATCTCACGGGAAAACAGGGACTATCCAGGGATTCCGTGGATGGCGTTGAAGATTGGGGAGATGGTTGGGGGGGGGATGAGGTGTCAGAGTGCATCATGTGGATACATGATGTGGTAACAGAGCATAATCGCTTCACAGATTTAGGTCTCTTGTTGAACCTACCCTACCTGATGGTCAAAACAGGGTGTTGGCATCTCTCCCAGCAATCAGAACCAACTCTGCCACACAACCTTGCCCACTTTATTGATAAATTAAAGGGCTGCTTCCGATCACAGCGCCCCCGATGCCACTTGGACACCTTGGCATTGCCAGCCTGGCACCTTGGCTTTGCCACATGGTTGCCTGGCAATGCCATCCTGGCAAGGGCAGTACAATGTTGCCCAGGTACCAGGTTGCCCATGTTGCAGATCGAACCCAGGGGTGCCCTGCCCTTGTGAGGTGGGCACAGTAAGAAGTCTTACAACACCAGGTTAAAGTCCAACAGGTTTGTTTGGAATCACTAACTTTTGGAGCCCTGCTCCTTCTTCAGGTGAGTAATGAAGGAGCTGCGCTCATCACCTGATGAAGGAGCTGTGCTCAGAAAGCTAGTGATTTCAAACAAACCTGTTGGACTTTAACTTCATGTTGTAAGACTTCTTACTGTGCCCACCCCAGTCCAACGCCGGCATCTCCACCTTATGAGGTGGGGAGGGTGGGCCCAAGGACCCCCTAATCGGTAAGTTGGAGGGGTCCGGAGGCAGAGGTGGTGGTTTGCGAGATCGAGGCAGCATTTAAAAATGGGTAATGAGTAATAGCATTTCAAAATGGCTCCCGATCTCTTCCTGTAATGACCAGATGAGCTCGTCGGTGCAGGAAGAGAAGTAAGTGCAGCCTCAGTGGGTCATTCTCCGCAAATGCCCCCCAAAAAGGCAAAATGCTGTTTGATAGCAGGGACCGGTAGCACCGGTTCCCGGTGATACCGGCTCCGAGAAACAACACACTAATCGCGTCCAAAGCGGGACTTTTTCCCCATTAAATCGTGCCCCACATCAGTTTTAATGAGCTTTAACCTTTCCTATTTCAAAGTGGACAAGTAAGGTTCCCATATTGTCATTAGAAAATCATGAAAATTCCTAAATCTCCCCGATGGAACTGTTTTAAAATGTATTGGGCAAGGTTCTCACTTTCTGAGACTAAAGTGTTGACGCCACCGGAGAATCCGGTGGACATTTACGACAGAAAAACAAACCCGTTGGACTTGCCGTCGCACCTGGACCGATCCCACTGCCGTTGAAGGTCTAGCACCGCGTGGAACACAATCGATTCCAATGGGAAACGGTGCGGGGTTCGCTGGTTCCGTGATTGACACTCGGGAGGTTGACAAGCTGCAGCCGCACATACACATTACACTCCCCGCACACACTCATCCCAGCCAACAAGATGGCACTGGTTGTGCTCGAGCGCGCCCATACAGCTGATGGGTTGGCTGGGACCAGTGGGCATCCAGGGGGGGTGCCCTAGGGGGACATCTACACGACCCTTGGCACTAGGTCAAAGTGGACTGTTAGCAGTGTGCGCAGCTGTATGGCTGCCTTGCCAGCTGCGACAGTGGTGTTTCCTGTCCATCCACCCTGACCCCACAGCCCACCTCCTGACCACCCCCCACTACTTTCCCCAGCCCTGGCATCCGCATCCTCCTCTCTCTTTCCTTCAGCAGCCACAACGCTGGTTTCACAATTTTTAAAAGCACAAGTGAACCACACCATCAAAAACTCGGCGTGAAATCGGCAACCGCCACGATTTTGCCGTGGGAACCTATTCTCCGTCCAATTGCGTTTCCCGAATTCAGGGTCAGCCAACGGAGAATCCCACCCAGTATTCTTAATAATATTTGTTTCCCTTTGCTGTTATTGTCTTGACGAGCCCCCTCCTCAGGGCCCTAACTGCAAAAAGAGGAAGTCAGCACCTCATCACCCAACTCAGCCATATATTTCACTGCAGACAAATGAGTGCAGTAGAGCTTTGAAAGCCGACCCTAAAACAAGTGCGACCCTATTCATAGTCATTGCAAAGCAGTCACATGCACACAACTAGGTTGCGGCCTTCAGTGGCAAGTGTGGCATGAATAGGCTGCAAATGGGTTCCCATCTACCCTACACACAAACCAATAGCAGTGTGCTGCACCATTTGTACAGGAGGCATACGCACTTGTTTGAAATCTCTGTTGCAACCTCACTAACTATGCCTCAAAATTCTTCATTATATGTGAAGCGCTGAAGGGCACCCTGGCTGGATTCTTCACCCTGCCGCGCCACATTTCTGCCCCGACCCGCCAGTGGATTCTCTGTTACACTGGGGCTGGTTTAGCACACTGGGCTAAATCGCTGGCTTTTAAAGCAGACCAAGGCAGGCCAGCAGCACGGTTCAATTCCCGTACCAGCCTCCCCGAACAGGCGCCGGAATGTAGCGACTAGGGGCTTTTCACAGTAACTTCATTGAAGTCTACGCGTGACAATAAGCGATTTTCATTCGTTACGCCGGTTGGTCAATGGGGTTTCCCATGGTGGGGCAGCCCCACGCCATCGGGAAACCCCTGGGCGCCGGCAAAACAGAGAATCACGCCGGCAGAGAATCCCGCCACCTACGTTTGTGAAAGGTGCAATATAATTGTGAATCTTTCCTTGTTTGCAAGATCAGGCGGACTGAATGGAGTGTCCAGTTGTTAGTCTAACATCTGATATATTATTTAAACCAGCAACAAAATGATGCATGGTAGCACCACAAAATAAACGTGCAATGCAAGTTCCAATAGCCATGCCACACCCCATTTATTACACAATTTGCATTGCAACTCAGTGAGTTTGGGGTCTGAGAGGTTTTCTAGGAATAATTTATTTGAGACGCAGCCCGATGAAAGTTGTGGGGCTGGACTCTCCGATTTTGCGGCTAAATGCCGACACGGCATGGGAACAGCAGCATTTTATGATGCCACAATCAGCGCCGAACCCTCACCGAATCTGGGACCAGTGGGGGGCTAGCGGCGCCACCGGGTAAAAGTCCCAGCACGCGTGCCAATAACGGCCGGGTCCGTGGCCGTGCATACGCACGGTGACGACCTGCAGCGGTGAATTTATATTTGTTTGTGGGTATTAGAAATAAGCCAGAAGTTAAAATTAAAGCTTAATTTGTGTCTCTGTATGTGTGCTAAGGAATGGTTAGCATCATGTTAAACAAAGGTGCCTGCATATCAATAGGTTTTAGTTTCACTCAAACTTTGCCTGTATTGTAATTAAGGAGTCTACAATGTATAATTAAGTACAGAGGTCAAAAGAAAACTAAATTGTTGTTTAGCAACAAGCAGTTCACATTGAACAGCAGCAAAATTTTGAGTTCAATCTGGAACCAAGTCACGGGCGGCGTGGTTGCTCAGTGGTTAGCACAATTGCTCCAGGATCCCAGGTTCGATTCCCAGCTTGGGTCACTGTCCGTGTGGAGTCTGTACGTTCTCCCCGTTTCTGCGTGGGTTTCCTCCAGGTGCTCCGGTTTCCTCCCACAGTCCAAAGGTGTACAGGTTAGGTGGATTGGCAATGCCAAATTGCCCCTCAGTGTCCAAACGTTTGGGTGGGGTTGTAGGGTTACGGGGATAGGGTGGAGGTGTGGGCTTGGGTAGGCTGATCTTTCCAAGGGCCGGTGCAGACTCGATGGGCCAAATGGCCTCCTTCTGCACTGTTAATTCAATGAGAAGAAGCCAGAAGGAAGAGACTGTTCACAGCGTCAGCCAGGACAGGCCAGACAAAAGGGCAAGGGGCAGAAAAAGAAGCATCGGGAGCTAAAGAAGATAGTTCCAAAAACCAGGGTATGGAAAGGGAGGGGGAAGCCCCAGGAAGATGAAAATGAAAAAATGAAAATCTGTTATTGTCACAAGTAGGCTTCAAATGAAGTTACTGTGAAAAGCCCCTTGTCGCCACGTTCCAGTGTCTGTTCAGGGAGGCTGGTACAGGAATTGAACCCGCGCTGCTGGCCTTGCTCCGCTTTACAAGCCAGCTGTTTAGCCCACTGTGCTGAACCAGCCCTTTGACCATTGAGGTCAAAGGGACAAAGAACTGGAATCTGAACAAGGTACCGTTTACTGGAGTTAAAAAGAGGAGCAGAGAGAGAGGTTCACAATCAAAGGCAGGGCTGTAAGATGAGGACCTGATTAAGTCATCTAGTGAGAAGCCAGACCCCCCGCGTAATACTAAAGTTGGTGAATCCGTAATACAGCTTGTGAAGCAGTGTCTGGGAACCAGAATACACCTGGCAATCCAAGGCAGAGGAATATCTGAAAGGCAAGGTTGAAACCTTGAATGGGGATCCTTAGTGCAGGCATCGAGAGGAAGCATTGTCTGAGAGAAGATTCCAAACGTGTTCTTGGAGTGGCATTTGGGAAAACCCGTGTCAGGTTTTCGGTGTGACCAGTTGACTCACAGGGTGGCAAGGATCTGGGGCCTTGTATTGGGTCGCACCTGCCACTTGGTTTCAGAGTGTGGTGTGTCTGACCACAGTTGTACTGTTGGTTTACATAGACTGTGTACTTACTGAGAACATTACAGTATAAAATAAATTGTGTTATCCTTATAAATCTATGTATCTATAAAGGTATAGCTGGGGTGAAGGATTATTGTATTATAGTTAATCCTTACATGTTTAATAAATGGTTTATTCTTTTCATAAAATCACACAATCCCTACAGTGCAGAAGGAGGCCATTCGGCCCATTGAGTTTGAACTGACCCTCTGAAGGAACATCCCACCTCGGCCTGAGTCCCCACTCTCTCCCCATAAGCACAGCTAATCTTTTTGGACACTGACGGGCAATTCACCATGGCCAATCCACCTAACCTGCACATCATTGGACTGTGGGAGGAAACTGGAGCACCCGGAGGAAATCCAAGCAACACGGAGAGAATGTTCAAACTCCACACAGGCAGTCACCCAAGGCTGGCGTTTAACCCAGGTCCCTGGTGCTGTGATGCAGCAGTGCTAAGCATTGTGCCACCGTGCCGCCCTCTTGTTAGAAGTTAATTGGCAGTCCTGAGTATCTGTTCATCCACATCTCTAAATCAAAAATAAAAGTTAGGGGGCTGGATTCTCCGCCCCGCCGCGCCACTTTTCTGCCTCAACCCGTCGGTAGGATTCTCAGTTATGCTGACCGGTCCATGGGGTTTCCCATTGTGGGGCAGCCCCACCCCATCGTCAAACTCCTGGGTGCCGGCAAAACGGAGAATCCCGCCGGCAGAGAATCCTGCCCAGGGTCTGTCGAACTGGGTTCCACTCTGGCACCTGACTGTCCAGTAGTAACATCAGTTGGAATCATAACAGTACTATTGCCGGAGTATTGTCAGGGCCCATGGTCTTTGCAGTATCTGGTGCCTTCAGCCGTTTCTTGATGTCATGTGGAATTAATCGAATTGGTTGAATTGACATCTGTCATGCTGGGGACCTCTGGAGAAGGCCCAGATGGATCATCAGCTCTGACTGAAGATGATAGCAAATGCTTCGGCCTTGTGTTTTGTACTGAAATGCTAGGCTTCCCCATCATTGTGGATAAGAATTTGTATGGAACTTCCTCCTCCAGTGAGCTGTTTAATTATCTGCCATCATTGACGACATGACGTGGCAGGATTGCAGAGCTTAGTCCTGATCTGTTGGTTGTGGGATCACTTTGCTTTGTTCATTGCATGCAGCTTATGCTGTTTGGCATGCAAATAGTCCTGCGTTGTAGCTGCATCAGGTTGCCACCTTATGCCCGGAGCTGCTCCTGACATGCCCTCTTCTTTGAACCAGTGTTGTTCCCCTGGCTTGGTGGTAATGGTAGAGTGGGGGATATGCTGGCCCATGAGCTTGCTGATTGTGGTTGAGTACAATTCAGTGCTGCAGATGGTCCACAGCGCCTCATGGATGGTCAGTCTTGAGTTGCTGGATCTGCTCTGAGCCGAACCTGTTCAGCACAATGATAGTACAACACATGATGGAGGGTTTGCTCAGTGTGAAGACAGGGTTCCTTCTGCAAAAGTACTTTGAGGTGGTCACTCCTACCAATACTGTCATGGGCAGAGGCATGTGGGTCAGGTAGATTGGTGAGGACAAGATCCAGTAGGTTTTCCCCTTTTTGTTAGTTCTCTCACCACTTGCTTGAGACTCAGTCCAGCAGCTATGCCCTTTCGGACTTGTCCAGCTGAGTCTGTAGTGGTGCGACTGAGCAACACTTGTCGATGAACGTTAAACTCCTCCAGCCAAAACACATTCTGTCCTTGCCACCCTCTGCGCTCCCTCCAAGTGGTATTCAACATGGAGGAGTGCTTTTTGGTACGATTGGGTGAGTATGACTATGTCAGGCTATTGCTTGACTCGTCTGAAGGAAGCTTTCCCTTGGCAGTGTGCGCCATTGTTGCTTCTGGTGCCTGTGTGAATACAAGGTGGTCCATCCGGTTTTATCCGTTTGGACTTTTCACCCATAGTTTGGCGTGATTGAGTGGCTGGCCAGGCCATTTCAAAGGGCAGTTAAGAGTCAATCACATTGCTGCAGATCTTGAGCCATGTGTAGGCATGGACTAAGTAGGGATGGCAGATTTCCTTCCCTATAGGACTGGACTTGCAATTTCCAGCCTCCGGCCTGTTTACAGTCCAGCTTGCTGTTTTCTTCACAAGAATTCACCACGAGCAACTTTCCAGCAGAGGTCACTGGATCAGGGATAAGAGGAGGAACCTTCATTGACTGATGTTTCACCTTCTCATCCTGCAGATAATTGGAACTCCCCGACTATCTGTCCCTGACCTTCCACTTCTCTCCTGGGGACCTTCCTGCTTTCTGTGCATTTTTAGTCTTGGTTGTGCCACTGATTTTGGGGAGACAATCACAGGGAACTAACAGCAAGAAATGGTGAAGACTAGGTGAGCAAACTTGTAAATCTAATGCAACCACACAAAGGGTGTGCACCATATGTGGTTAAACTGAGAGAGAACTGAAGGGAACTAATTCCGTGTTCAAGGCTTCCTGCGAGAAACATAGCACTGTTGCAAAATAGAATTTTGTTTGCCGGGGTGTTCATTGCAGATAAGTTAACTCCAAGGCGCAAAATCAGCACAGAAAACTTGGTTGAAGGCGTGATTCCGTCAGATCAATTGCGCCTTTCTATTCCATGTTGTTGTTTTAAATATATCTTCACTTATGGACAACTATTGTTTTGAAAGGGAAGAGGGATGAATTGCAAAAAACCCATTAAAAGTGCCAGTTTGAAATTTGCGTGTGGGGTTTAACGATCTTGAGCTGAGAGAAGCCAGGAAATCAGGCGTTTCCTTCTGAAGCGTCATTTCCTGTGGCAGGTATGGGTACAGCTTTCAAAAGGATCACGCAAGGGTGCAGAGATGTTGCAGTTCTATCGCGTGCCAGTCAGCCTCAGACTTGCTTGGTGAGTTATCCAGCAGTTTACTCTCTTGCTGCATGTATTGTCTGTCAAGCTTTCTGCGTTCATGTACCTGCATGTACACACATCGACACAACCTGCATTTCTGCTCTTCAAATGCCTTATTAACACCGTTTCATCACGTTATGATAAATTACAAATTTGGCTGGTGGAGAGAGAGAGAGAGACAGCACATCTCATGTGGTGTTTCTTCAAATTAAATTTACACACTGAGATTTGCGCTCTATCAGAATAGCAGATGGAAATAGCAGCACAAATTCCTGTTCAGCTGTCCACCTGATGAGGCAAAGTCTCAAGGGAAGGGCAGAATGTAGTCTCTAACGTAAAAACCGTTGTTAGCTGTTTGTGGTCGAGAGACTCTCAGTAACACATAGCAGACTCGGCCCACAAGTACCTTTTATTCGCAACTTTGAACTTCTTTCGTCTGCAAGTTGGACAAAAATATTGTTGCACAGCAACCACATGGCAGGGGAGGAACCAGCGATGTACAGACCCGGTTGCCGGGCGAATGGAAAGAGTTCAAGTTGATGTTAGCAAGCTGGCAATAGTTATAATCATAGCTACGATGTTACAATATTAATTGCTATTTACTAGATTGTTCACTTTCTGTCACGTATTAGTGTCAAGGCTGCTCGATGGAGGTTTTTTCAATGTGCTGGACTTTGTCGCCAAGACGTCATTGCTCCCGACGCGGAGCACTGCCCAGGGCTTTGGACTCAGCGTCGCGGTTATGTTGCGATTCTTGATCAGTTTTCCTGAGCAAACCGCTTTTGCTGACAGAGGGGGGGTAGCTCGCACGCTTGCCCTCCCCACAGCTGCAAGGGAAAGTGCGCAAAGTCACCACTATGCTGTCCACAGCTGCAAACCCAAGTCCTCAAAAGCTGTCACACAAACATTCTAACAAGTCTCAATTTTGACGTGTGTCTTCTCTGCTATCGTTTATCCATGAGTCCATGAAGGATGTGCCTGACGAGCATCCACTGATGCTCTGTTTCGTCCCTGGTTCATGAGGTAGGCTGCTTGCTCCGGAGTCAGAAGGTTGTGGGACACTGAGGGACTGCTGCACCGTCACAGATGCCCTCCTTCGGCCTATCGCTCTCGGTTGGGCATGAAGGATCCCATGGTGCTGTTGCATGCAAGAGTGGGGGAAGTCTCGCCTGCGTCCGTGTCAGTGTTTATTCCTCAACCAATATCACTAAAAAGCCTGTTATCGCGTCATTATCTCAGCTGTTGTTCGTGGGACTTTGTTGCGCACAAATCGGGTTCCTGCGTTTTTTAACGTTACAACAGTGGCTCAATACCAACAATAGTTCTCGTGAACTGATTGATGGTGCTTTACAAAATGGTCCGTTTGCGTTTGGTTTCGCCAATGTAGAGGAGACCACGTTGTGAGTAGCAAGTACAGTATTGTCGGCATGCTTGCATGCATGGTACTGAGCTTACAGTTGCCTGTCATTCCAGTTCTCCACAATGCTACCACCCTGACCTTTCTGTCCCTGACCTGCTGCGCTGTTTCAGTGAAGCTCCATGGGCGGCACGGCGGCTCAGTGGTTAGCACGGCTGCCTCACAACATCAGGGTCTCTGGTTCAAATCTGGCCTTGGGGGACTGTCTGTGTGGAGTTTGCACTTTCTCCCCGTGTCTGCGTGCGTTTCCTCCGGGTGCTCTAGTTTCCTCCCACAGTCCACAGATATGCAGGTTAAATGGATTGGCCACACTAAATTGCCCCTCAGTGTCCAAAGATGTGCAGATTAGGTGGGGTTATGGGGACAAGTGGGGGAGTAGGCCTCGGTAGGGTGCTCTTTCAGAGGGTTAGTGCCAGCTCGATGGGCTGAATGGCCTCCTTCTGCACTGTAAGAATTGTTTTTTCTAAGCTTAACACAAGCTCACGGAACAGTACCTCCAGCGCCGGCTCTAGGGTTGCTGGCGCCCCGGGCAAGCTGAACTTCGGCACCCTTGGGGGGCGGGGCCGAGGGGGGGGGGCCGAGGGGGGGGGCGGGGCCGAGGGGGGGGGGGGGGGGGGGGCGGGGCCGAGGGGGGGGGGCGGGGGCGAGGGGGGGGCGAGGCCGAGGAGGGGGGGGGGCGAGGCCGAGGAGGGGGGGGCGAGGCCGAGGGGGGGGCGAGGCCGAGGGGGGGGGCGAGGCCGAGGAGGGGGGGGGGGGGGCGGACCCGAGGGGGGGGCGGACCCGAGGGGGGGGGCGGGGGGGCGGACGCGGGGGGCGGACCCGAAGGGGGGGCGGACCCGAGGGCGGGGCGGGGGGGGCGGACCCGAGAGGGGGGCGGACACGCGGGGGGGGCGGACGCGGGGGGCGGACCCGAAGGGGGGGCGGACCCGAGGGCGGGGCGGGGGGGGCGGACCCGAGGGGGGGCGGGGGGGGACTGAGCGGGGGGGCGGACAGAGCCGGGGGACCGCCCTAGGGGCGGGCGGCCACCGCGCATGCGCTGGTTGGCACCGGCCCAACTGCGCATGCGCGGGACCCGAGTCTCTGGCGCCCCCGAGCACATGGCGCCCCGGGCGACTGCCCGAGTTGCCGGTGCCTTGAGCCGGCCCTGAGTACCTCAGACACTCCATTGTCTCTTCTGGACTCATCATTAATTTCAACAATTTTAGATCATAATCTCTGCCCCCATTCTGTTTTTTTTGCTGGTTTGATTTTTTTGTTCATTTCTGTCTGCTACCCAGCCATTCACACCTCATCTAGATATATCTTTTGTTTCTTTACCACCCCCTTTGGCTTTTGAATCACAAAACCTTTTGTCATTTAACCTCTCCAAACATCAACCCTATCACAGACCTTCCCTCTTGTTCACCCTTCCCCCTCTCATTTGTTTGAGGCTCCCTATCTTTATTCAGTTCTGATGAAAGGTCACTGGGCTGAAATGTTGGGCGCACTTTAGCGGAAGAAAGTCTAGCTTTGGATGCGAATAGCGGAGTGTTTCTCGGAGCCCGCAGCACAGAGAACGACCCCGCTATCAAATGGGACTCTGCTTTTTTGGAAGGCCTCTGCGGGGAACATCCCACCGGGGCTGTACCTACCTCACTCCCTGCATTGACGAGCTCAGCTTGTCAATGGAGGAAGAGTTCAAGGCGCCATCTTTCAACGCTGCCCCGATATGTCCAGCCTCCCACCGGGGCCTCTGGACCCCCCACGCCCAAAGCTCCAACTTACCGATTGAGGGGTCCATGAGCACCCCCCTCACCCCACTTCATGAGAGCAGGGCACCACCCCCCCAGGCTCGGCCCCCGTCATGGGCAACCTGACACCTGGGGCACTGCCAGCCTGGTATCTTGGCAATTGCCAGGCCAGCCTTGCAGTGCCAACTGGGCACCCTGGCAATGTCAGTGCGGTCCTGCCATGATGGCCAGGTGGCTGTGCCAATGTGTCAGGCTATCAGTGGCAAGTTTGCAGGATGACAGCGCCACCTTTCCCAGGTGGCATCAGGAGTGCAAGGGACCACCCTTCCCAGAGCCCGGCCACCTGGGGGTCTCCGGTCGCCTGGGAGACCCCCTCAAGTGCCGTTATGCCTGGTCCACGTTTGTGGAAACCAGTGCTAAACAGCGCCACAGCGAGGTCCCCCAGGCACGGCCGTTCAATCCCCGGCCTTAGGATACTCCGGTGTAGCCATGTTTAGGTGAAGGTAACTGCTCACTTAAATATGCAAATCTGGACCCTGCCCAGTGCGGGCAAGATCCAAACCACGATGTCTTGCGGGACTGCGCTAGCGTCCCGAGCGTCGCAAATCCCGCGAGAGGGATTTAACAGCCTTGGCGTGTCACCGAGCCGGGCGTGGCGAGGCCGGACATTTACACCCTTTAACTCTGTTTCTCTCTCCATTGAGTTGCTTGTGTTTCCAGAATTTCCTGTGTTTAATTCCCTTCTGATTACTGTCCATGAGGAGGAATGGGATACATTACCAGGCATGGGGTATCCAAGCTGGCGCTATCCTTCACCTCACCCAGCCCTGAGCAGCTGAGGCAGATTGCAGCAGGTCGATAGCTACCTTGGCTGTGACCATTGTGTGTAAGGCAGCCACCTGCACCGTGACCCAGTGACCTGTGGCTGGTTTCTCTTTGTTGCATCTTAGCAACTTACCGCTTGATGTTCCCAATTGTTTTGTTTGCGGTAGTGGGGGAAACGTGTCATTGATGTGAGCTTGTGCGTGTGTGGGCTCAGGTAGCTCTCAGCCTTTTACTTGTGGTTGGGTTGGTCCAGCAGGTGCACTGTGGCTTTTCACAGCTGTCACTTGGTCGGAGGTTGGAGTAGCGACTACCAATGTTGCTGTTAATAGCCAGATGCAATCCCGTGGAGATGTCTCTTCTGCAATGCAACACTACCAGGCCACCAGCATCTAAATGAAAACTGTTCCGAGAGAGTGGGGTAGGGGCTCGGGGTGCGCAATACAATGCGGTCCCCCCCTGCATTGCTATATTGTTGATTGTTGTTGGCAGAGATCATAAGTTTGTCAGCTGTTTGATGGATGTTAGGGCACGGATGTGAGAGGAAGGTGAGCCCATCCCCGCCGTCCTCCGAGTTCTCCCGCCACCCAAAAACCGGTCCGGCGTGCGTCACGCTGCCCGCTTCGGAGAATGGCAGGGTCCGGCGCGATTCAATGGGCGCCGGGGCTGCCCGAAATCTCCGGCCCGCGATGGGCCGAAGTCCCGCCCATCTGTTGCCGGTCCCGCCGGCGTAAATTGGAGTAGGTCCCTTACTGGTGGGACCTGGCGGCGTGGGCGGGCTCCAGGGTTCTTGGGAGGGGCGCAGGGGGATCTGGCCCCGGGAGGTGCCCCCACGGTGGCCTGGCCCGTGATCGGGGCCCACCGATCCACGGGCGAGCCTGTGCCATGGGGGCACTCTATCCTTCCGCACCGGAGGCTGTGGTCCTGAGTCAATCCTGATGCGGAAGCAAATCACTCTGCGCATGCGCGGGGATGATGCCAGCACTCACTGGGGCTCCCGTGCATGCACCGACGCGCGCCGGGCGGCGGAGACCCTTTGGCGCAGGTTGGCATGGTGCCAAGCCCCTTTCCCCCGGCCGGCACGGCGCAAACCACTGCAGGGCGGGCCTAGCCCCTGAAGGTGCAGAGGATTCTGCACGTTTGGGGCGGCCCGACGCCGGAGTGGTTCATGCCACTCCGTCCCGCTGGGACCCCCCCCCCCCCGCCCCGCCGGGTAGGGGTGATTCCCACCCCCGGGTTCGATTCCGATCTTGGGTGATTGTATGGAGTTTGCATATTATCCTCATGTCTACATGGGTTTCCTCCGGGTGTTCCAGTTTACTCCCAAAGTCCAAAGATGTGCAGGTTAGGGTGGTTTGGCCATGCTAAATTTCCCCTTAGTGTCCAAAGGTTAGGTGGAATTTCAGGGGTCGGGTGGGCAAGGTGCTCCTTCGGCAGGTCGGTGCAGACATGATGCGCCAAATGGCTTCTTTCTGCACTGTAGGGATTCTGATTCGGTGATTTAATATGCACAGTGTTAAATGTGGGGAAGAATGGTAAATCGCTGTTCAATTGCTAGTCTATCGGCCTCCCATTAACGAGAGCTCGCCATCAGGCATCCTATGAGTTTCATGAAATTGATGGATTGACAGGGCAAACAGGGATTAAACTTTCCGCAGAAAGATAGAGCTGGTACTTCATGGCGCAAGGAGTGAATTACTGTGTGATGTAATTCCATTGGAGGTCCAAGGTTCTCATACCTGGGACGAGTAAATTGTTCCTCAATATTTTATTTTAAAATGACCTTTTTAAATGCTTCCCTCTGCCCTTTTTTTTCTCTCTCAATCCAATTTCAATCTCCCTTCTTTCTTTTGCTCTGGCTGATATGATTCTGATTCATCCCATTTCCTTCCCCCATCATTTCTGTGGTCTTTAAATTCCATTGGTTAAGTGTGGGACTTGGGGTTTTCTCTTTTTCCCTCCTGTAACCTTATTGGTACATTAGTAGTTCTTATCCCGCCTTGCACTGACTCCCAAATGTTAGCTCCCTCACAAAGAAGTCACCTAATTTGTCTCCAAATTCCATTGGATGAAGGTATTGGTATCCTCACCAGTACCTCACCAATACCAATACCAACACCAATACCAATACCAACACCAATACCAATACCTCAACAGGAGACTGGTTTACAGATGGTGACTTCCCCACGACCCACTGAAGTACCTTCACCCAACCATAGATTCCCCACCCAAATTATGGAGGCAACCTCATCTTGGCTTTGCCCCCTACTCATATGCAACAATCCTCATGTTCATCGTTCCCACGTTCCCACGTTCATCCCTATCTCCTCTTACTAAAAATAATTGCCAATTACCATTCCCCCCCAAAGAACTCTGTGAACCTGTACACTCGGATCCTGGGCCCAATTCAGTGGACTTAAGTTAACGTTTGTTGAATGGCACATTTAACTGAGAGTTTCTCCCTTCCAAGGAATTTCCTGCTGGTGAGCTGATCTTGCCAGCTGGAAAGGCTCCTCGCAGATCTGGACGCCATTTTATCCGGCAGCCCTGCATCCTCCCCCCCCCCCCCCCCCCCCCCCCCCAGATTTCGGGCCCCCTCACTTTTTTGACCCCTTCCCCCAACCCTTCAAAGTTGGGGAAGCCCCTGGGAATCCCTCATTCACCTCCCCTCCTCCTGACAAAGCCCCCCAGGACCTGACACCTGGCAGTGCCAATCTGGCATCTGGATTCCTTGGCAGTGCCAGCCTGGAACCCTGGTTGTGCCAGGGTCGCACTGCTAGGATGCCTGGGTGGCAGTTCCAAGGTGAATGAAATGAAAATCGCTTATTGTCACGAGTAGGCTTCAAATGAAGTTACTGTGAAAAGCCCCTAGTCGCCACATTCCGGCGCCTGTTCGGGGAGGCTGTTACGGGAATCGAACCGTGCTGCTGGCCTGCTTGGTCTGCTTTCAAAGCCAGCAATTTAGCCCAGTGCGCTAAACAGCCCCACGGGCCACGGTGTCCAGGTGCCTGGGGAAGTGCCAGGGTGCCACCCTGCCCCTGCCCCTGCATCAGTATTTGTGTGGACCAGAACTAATTGGCACCCGAGCGAGGTCTCACAGGTGCGGCCGGTGAGTCCCGGGATCCACAAATGTGGACCTGGTGTAATGGTGCCTCGGAGGTCTTCCAGGCCGTTGAAGACCCCTGCTGGTCAGGGGCAGGGCAGGGTGCGCCCTGTCAAGTAAAGAAATCTGGCAGCCTTAACTAGTCCGACTTCCACATGACCCTGGATCCATGGCTGACAGGCCGAGGAAACTATTCAGTTCAATGGCAATTCGGGGTAAGGACTAAATGCTGGACTGTGAAAGGGTAAAGGGAAAATCCAGAAATCTTTCTTGTGTTAGTCAAAGTGGAAAGAACCAAGGGTCCAGTGGCTCTGCATCATCTTCTTCTCAATTACACAAATGAGACTCTTGGGGAAAGAGTTTTCAAAGTCTGGACTGCCCCTTCACCACAAAGTGGTTTGGATTAACAACACGACACCACGACGGCCGCACAGTTAATAACTGGAGTGAAACCTTTCTCATCTTGCATTTGCAGTTAAAAGTGGGCAGTCTTTAATCATCCAGTAAATGTGCGGTGTCATGGTGCCATGCCAGAGATTCCACAAACATGAAGGTGTGTCCACGTCGAGGTTGTGAGCACAACATTCATAGCCATAGTGCCACCTCTGCCCCCCTGTGGGTGGGTGCTGCACTGCCAGCTCCTTCGGGTGCACAGTGGACCCTTTTGAAAAGATCATTCACAGAGGCATTCCCTGCATGCACTGGAAGCAGTTGGGCCATTGCAATCCCAATGTCACACAATCTCACTGCCTGATGCGATGTCCATTACCCTAATTTGGGCCACGCCAGTGCATTCAACAAATCTGTCATTCGCACCGTGGTTAGCAATGTTGCTTTACAGCACCAGGGTCCCAGGTTCGATTCCCGGCTTGGGTCACTGTCTGTGCGGAGTCTGCACGTTCTCCCCGTGTCTGCGTGGGTTTCCTCCGGGTGCTCCGGTTTCCTCCCACAAGTCCCGAAAGACGTGCTGTTAGGTGAATTGGACATTCTGAATTCTCCCTTTATGTACCCGAACAGGCTCACTAGAGTGTGGCGACTAGCGGCTTTTCACAGTAACTTCATTGCAGTGTTAATGTAAGCCTACTTGTGACGATAAAGATTATTATTATAAGAACAGCACTGTTATTTAAGTAACCGGGCAACTTAGCAAGGTGGTAAGGTCATTTTGAAGACCTTCTCCCATTACGAAGTGCGTGCACGTTATCTGGAATGTTTTTGGAGTTTGGTTTTGAGAGCTGGTTCTTACCGTTGGGGAGGTCATATGAATACTTGACCCAGGTACTGGGGCTGCAATGGCATTAATTCCTACTATGCAAAGTGGCCAGTATCGGAGAGAGCACGTTCAGAAGGTAAATTGCAAAGAAAAAGGAGGAGCTGGTCGAGTGGAGGCACCCTGGTTTCCATATAACTGGACGAGGCTGTCAGAGAGAAGATTATCAGGTCACCCCCCCTGACTAACATTTCCCCACCTTTCTCCACCCTTACATCATCCAATCGCACTGTTCCCCTTCACTGCTGACTTTCATTGTAGCCGAGGCAGGTAGCTTTACAGGGGCCCTCAAGCAACTCTGGGCCCTGGGGTCAGCTTCAGACTCCACCATCTCAGCTTGTCTGGACTGGCTAGCCGAGTGGCAATGGCAAGGGCACCGGTGTGGTGGCCATGGTGGGAGTCACACAATGTAATCCTGAGAGATAGCAAGAGCTCTATGCTTCACACTGCCACTCCCTCTTGTGTTGTAACCCTCCCCAGACCCTGCGGGGATGACCCGACTGATCTCCCCATGGGGCTGGTGGAAGAAGAGTTCACCCACTGGAGGGACAGAGGCCCAACAGTGGGACTTGTCAATTTCACCCAATAACAGCCGTCCCAGAAAGGGGCCAGTTGTTCACTCCACTGCTGTACGGCTTACCTTTGTAGCAGCAATAAAACTTCTTGGACTGACCTTTTCAGGACTCCTCGTGACTTCTGTACTCTGCAAGTGTAGTCAGAGGCAGTTTGCTGGCCTGCAGCATGAGTTTATGAATGCCCCTTTGAGTACTGAGATCCAGAGTATTGATGGGAATAATCGGACACTGCAAGGCATCCAGATGGCAGGAAGTACGGATTTCCTGACTTCAGTCTGAGCTTCCATCAGACATGGTCTTGAGTCACAGTCATAGAGTTTTACAGCACAGAAAGAGACCATGGTGTCTGCCACGGCCATCAAACACCGATCTAACCTAATCCTTCACTATCTGCCGGTTCTGACAGTGCAGCCGTGGAAGCTGGTTCACCAGCTGCTTCATTACATTGTGGGTCAGCCATGGAGCTGGTCACAGATTCCATGGTGCAAAGGATAGGCTCCAAAGGGCTTTGTGATGCCATGTTAGTGCCAGACCCTCCTGGAGGTTGCCCCATTGAAGTCCTTGTGCGGGTCCCCAGCAGTGGCCTCGCTCTTCAGAGAGCTGGCAGAAGAGCTACCCCTTCCATCTAGACTTGCTTCAGCCTACTTGTGCCAGGTAACTCGCCATGTGCTGACAGTGACCCTCTTCTCTCCTCTGAGATACACACAGTTTAGGCGGTTGGATGCGACTGCCTGACTGTCTGAGTTCGACAGTTGGTCATCCACAGGACCCGATTCAATCTGTAATCATTAATCCATTTACCAATGTCCCTGTTACTCCCTGTGGGAGCATACAGGAGCTGATGCAGAGTATGCACATTGTGGCCATAGAGCGTGATCCTTGTGTTCAGTAAAATCCATTGGGGAGTCCACACTCTCTACGAGTTGAAAGGGCATTGACATCCCTCCCAAACATCAGAAGCTACCAATATCCAGCCCTGCCCACATGATTGACTGACAGCTCAGCAGCTCGGGGTCCTCTGATCCATGATTTGAACCTGATGGCCTTGAATGGTTAGGAAGTTCATTCCCGAGAGGACTTTGTGAATCACAAATTCTTCCAGGGACATGCGCTGGGTGCACAGTACCTCATCTGGGAATCATTCCTAAAAAACTATCACTTTAATCTAATGGATAAAAGTTTCCTCCCTGGGCCTATTAAGATCCTACGAGTTGCAAGCCAATTACCAATAGGGACGGAGGGAAATATCGAAATATATAGCAACATTTATTCCATCCTTTCAACTTCTCCCTCTTTCTCTAAGTTTGCCGTCAATCTTTTTCATTTTGCTTTTAAAGAATCAAAGTTAGACATAAGGGCGGAAATTCTCCAGCCGTTTGTCGGCTGCACATCCTTGTCCGTGGCTACACTTCCAAAGTATTGAATTGACCGGAAGGTGCTTTGGGACATCCTTAGACGGTGAAAGGCTCTATATGAATGCAAGCCACTAGGTAAGGGTCTAGAAATCGGTCTGATCAGTACCTATTTATAAACAGCTTCCTATGTCTCGATTGCGATGACAGGGAAATGGGAATGTACTGCATTCCATATTAGTAAAAAGCAAAATAAATCAGCAATGTAGTGTCCATGTGTGAAACAGTTATTAGGCTATTCGCCCATAAGGAGCATAAGGTCTGTTAGGGACCCTCACTGCCAGGAATACTGGGGGCGATTCTCCAAAATGGAGACGATGTGTTCGCGCCGTCACGGGGATGACGGATTCTGTCCCTCACAGGGGGCCAGCATGGCGCTGGAGTGGTTCACACCGCACGAGCCTCCCTTCCCGGCGCCAAATGGGCACCGCGCCAATCCATGCATGCGCAGTTGGGCTGCGCCAACCCGCACATGCGCGTGGGACTTCTTCAGCGCGCCGGCCCCTACGCAACATGGCGTGGGTGTTCAGGGGCCGGCCGCACAACAAAGTAGGCCCGGGTGGGGGAGAGGCCGGCCCGCCGATCGGTGGACCCCGATCGCGGGGCAGACCCCATCGGAGCCCCCCCCCCCCCCCAGTGAAAGAGCGCTTTTGCCCGCCCCACAGGCTGCTCCCCCGGCCCTTCGCGCAGAGTTCCCGTCTGCAGCGATCAGGGGTGAACGGCACCGGCGGGACTCTGTTTTTCCACGCGGCCGCTCGGCCCATCCGGGCCCGGAGAAGTGGTGGCCACGCCGAATCCAGCGGCCGGCACGGCATCAAACACACTGCCGCAAATGGCGCTGATTCTCCGCACCTCGGAGAATCACTCGCGACATCGAGCGTCATGGCACGGTTGCGGCGATTCTCCGGCCCGGTGCGGGGCTCGGAGAATCGCGCCCACCAAGTTTCAGAAACCAACCAGGTTACATACGTGTTTCTCTGTGATGGGGGATGGCACGCCATTGGCTGGTAATAAGGATCTTCTGGTCCACCCTCAGCCAATGGTACTGTACTCATTGGAATTTAGAAGAATGAGAGTCAACTTTATTGAGACATAAAGGATTGTTTGGGGACTTGACAGAATAGATGTTGAGAGGTTGTTTCCCCTTGTGGGGGAGTCTAGGACCAGAGAGCAAAATCTCAGGTTATCCCAGCAGATCGCGGCGATGTGAACAGCTGTGAACATCTCACCCAAAGGGCGGAATTCTCCCCCTAAAAAATGACAAAGAGTCAGGTTCTGAATGAAAACTGCCATGTTTCTCTCAGGTTTTCTGTCCAGATCTTCTGACACTCTATTTGTGCCATCGCTTTGATAGGGTGATGAAGCCGGAATGGCCGGCTAAACCATGATCAGTATGCCATCTTTAAAGGGTGAACGGACCCAAGGAATCGTGCCCACAAACTTAGAAATTTCCATTGCCGATGTTATCATTGGCACATTTGATGAGATAGTATCACAATTTGCTTTCTCTCCCCCTCTCTCTCTCTCTTCTGCTTTTAATGTCCTCATTAACATTTGGGAGAGGCAATCTGGATTGGAGCACAGGTGCGGGCAATTTATTCCAACCAGATCGGTCTTGTTTCACCTTAAAATGTACCAATACTACTTGTTTCAGCCACTCTCTGTGGTAGCAAGTTCCACATTCTGGCCACTCTGGGTAGAGAGGTTTCTTCTGAAGTTTATGAAGGGAATGGAGTTTTGAGGGCCGGCATGATGACGTTAGCGACTTTCGCTCCAACCCTGCAGACGTTTTTGGGGCCCGGACTTTAACTCTGTGCAACAGTGAGTGGATTTTGAGAGAGTTAAAAGTCTCTCCCCCCCCCCCTTGTTAATTTCTTCATCCTTGTACCTTCCACTTCCAGGACGTCACTGCAACCTCAGAGCGTTGTGTAACATTTTGTGAGTGTGAGTAGCTGAGAAATAATGCGCAACGTTGTTGGCATTTTACCAAACTTCTCAGATGGAGATGGCTTCCAGACCTCTGCGTTGCGCTTTCATGGACTTGTCTGTACCCAAGGGAGACGCTCATTGAAATGCGAGCAATCCCAGATCTGGTAAAGGAATGACGTCCTCCAATTGTGTCACTTTGGGCAATCTCTGTTTGTCAACTCTTACAAAAACGATTGCAATTATAAGGGGGCTGCACAATGGCTCAGTGGTTAGCACTGCTGCCTCGCGGTGCCAGAGACACGGGTTTGATTCCCACCTTGGGTGACTGTCTGTGTGGAGTTTCCACATTCTCCCCATGTTTGCGTGGGTTTCCCCCAGGTGCCACAGTCCAAAGATGTGCAGGGTAGGGTGGATTGGCCATGCTATATTGCCCCTTAGTGTCCAAAGATGAGCAGGTTAGTTGGGGTTACAAGGATAGGGCGGGGGAATGGGCCTGTGCAGGGTGCTCTCTCAGAGGGTCGGTACAGACTCTGATGGGCAGAATGGCCTCCTTCTGCACTGTATAGATTCTATTCCATGATTCCGCTGCAGGAATTAATTAGTTGAGCTGACAGGGCTTCACTGCTGCGAGATGATTTGGAGAATATCCTTTCCTGCATGCATTTTTAGCACATAATAAACTCCAGTCCTCAAATTCCTGGGATTGGGGCAGTCAAAAAAGGACACTTCCTGCCATGAATAAGGGCAGGCACTAGGAATTTTGGGCACATCGCACATATTCTGGGTCATTAGCTGAATCCATGCTGGCTGGTGAAGTTAAAATGAGGACACAATGGCTTGTTTTGTGGGAGAGAGTTTATGACTTAGTTCACAGTCAATATTCCTGCAACCACCCAGTGTCCCAGTTAGCCCCATTTATAGGTGTACAAATACCCAGCACCTGTTTAACAATGTACCTGTCATTAAACCCCAACAATCTAATCAATATTGACATGGAATTCTCTCTGTCTCACCTGAAACGCCTCACAGGGCCAGTGAACCGGGCTCAATTCCGGTCTTGGGTGACTGTGTGAAGTTTGCCCTTTCTCCCCGTGTCTGCGTGGGTTTCCTCCGGGAGCTCCAGTTTCCTCCCTCAATCCAGAGATGTGCAGGTTAGGTGGATTGGCCATGTCTCTTTGGGCCTGAGGATGTGTATGTTATGTGGGGTTATGGGATTGGGGAATAGGGCGGGGCAGTGGGCCTAGGTAGGGTGCTCTTTCAGAGGGTCAGTGCAGACTTGAGTGGCCAAATGGCCTCCTTCTGCACTGTAGGGATTCCGTAGTTCTAAAATCCTCACTTAGGCCAGAATTTGACACTCCACTGATTCAACTCTGGCCTTGATTCGAGAGAGGATTGGTTGACTTGCTTGAGAGGTGGATCAAAAGCTTTTGCCAGCCAGCCCTTTAACCTTCAATAGATTGTATGGCTCCAAACAAGGCCATCATAGGATCTGGTTTAATTGTTTCACATAATTTCGTCAACACGATCATCCAGCATTGATTAGTGAAATTAGGGGCTTTTATTTGGACTTCAGCTACCCTTGCGCTGTGAGGCCACAGTGCTATCCATCTGTGCTACCGCTTGTGCTACCGTGCTGCCCTTTAATGCCATAACATTTTTAATGTTGCTTAATAGAATCATTATCAAAGAGAATGTGAGACTGAGCTACATAAGCAGGTATTAGGATGGGTAATCAAAAGCTTGGTTTTGATCGTGGTTACACGAGACTTGACAGAATCACAGAATTGTTATGGAGCTCTTTTAGCCCACCGTGCCTGTACCAGCTCTCCGCCTTCTCCCCATAACCCTGCGCATTCTTCCTTATCAGATCAAGATAGGATGCGGGCAACAATATGTAGAAATTGATTCTCAGGAACCTCACAAAGATATAGGGTTAATGGCTGCCAAGACAAACAGGAGATATGGAAAGGGGTGCCTGAAAGTGTGGACAAAGAGATGAGATTTGAACAAAGAACAAAGAACAATACAGCACAGGAACAGGCCCTCAATTTATTTGAGGGGAGTCTTGTATGCCCAGAACAGGTGGGGGAGTTTAGGAAGGAAATTCTAAAGCATGATACCTAGGTGGCCAAAGGCAGAGACTTCACAGGCCAAAATTAGAAGCTAATACGTCAAAGGAACAGAGGAGTCAGGAGAAAGGTTGTAAGGCTGGCGCGGACTCCAGAGAAAAGGAGGATCAAGGCCTTGAGGGAGTTAGGATGAGTATTTTAAATGGGGATTGAGAGCCAAATATAACATTGAGGATTGCCTTGGATAAGTAGTTTGACCATAGGCAACGGACAACAGATGTTTATGGAGCTGAAGGTGACAAGTGTTTGGATGAGGCAGAGGACGGAGATGAAATGAAATGAAAATCGCTTATTGTCACAAGTAGGCTTCAAATGAAGTTACTGTGAAAAGCCCCAAGTCGGCACATTCCGGCACCTGTTCGGGGAGGCTGGTACAAGAAGATGGCCAATAAAGTGGAGGTGGAGAAAGGTAGCCTTTTTGAGGAGAGTTTGGGAGTGGAAATTAATTTCTGGGCTGTCCCCATTAATCATAGAATTTCTATAGTGCAGAAGGAGCCCATTCGACCCACCAAGGCTGCACTGACCCTTCGAAAGAGCACCCCACCTCGGCCCAATACCCTATCATATTCTGCAAGCCCAGCCTAAGGGGCAATTTAGCATGGCCAGTCCACCTAACCCGCACATCTTTGGACTGTGGGAGGAAACCGGAGCACCCGGAGGAAACCCATGCAGACTCGGGGAGAACTGCAAACTCCACACAGACAGTCACGCAAGGTTGGAATCAAACCTGGGTCCCTGGCATTGTGTGGTAGTGCTAACCGCTGTGCCACGATGCCACCCATGGGCCACTTCACTGTGTTGTCTCTATGATAACACGGCCAGAGGCCCAATATCTCCTATCCTTCACAGACCTCACCACCACCAACACTCCGAATGGGCACTAGTGAATTTCAAGGCTGGATTGCTCGAGCTGGAACAGTGATGACAGCAGAATCTATAAAAGCTCTGGAGATCCGAGAAGGTGATTCAAACAGATGTTTATTTACAACCAAAAGAAACGGCCACAGTGCGGCATACAGCAAATAGGTGCCAACCAAGATTACTGACCATGCTGGTCCCAATCCAGGCCAGGTATTACGGGTTGATTCTGTGAGTTCAAGCTGATATCATAGAATTTGCAGTGCAGAAGGAGGCCATTCGGCCCATTGAGTCTGCACCAGCTCTTGGAAAGAGCACCCTACCCAAGGTCAACACCTCCACCTTATCCCCATAACCCAGTAACCCCACCCAACACTAAGGGCGGTTTTGGACACGAAGGGAAATTTATCATGGCCAATCCACCTAACCTGCACATCTTTGGACTTTGGGAGGAAACCGGAGCACCCGGAGGAAACCCACGCACACATAGGCCTCACCCTATCAATGGGGAGCTCATATTCTGCGACCACCTTGGGGAGATCAATCGAGTCATCCCCATGGGTCCCGGGAGGGTTAATACAGAATCCATAATAACTTTTACTGGGGAAGTGAATTAAAATGTTAGAGTATAGCAGTAAATGACAAGGGAACGGATAGCACCATCAGAAGCTGACACAAAGAGGATGGGCCAAATGGCCTCTCTCTGCGCTCTGAAACTCTTATCATTCTCGCACTGCCATACTCAACTAACCCATACATTGTGGCAGGGACGTGCCGGGTGTCAACGTTAACACTATTGGCTGATCAGGCAACAGACTCAATTCTTTTCATGTCTGGACTTACTTTCATTCCTGGTGCATGGGAAATGTTAAAATAAATCCCTCGCCCAGGGCTAGAAACAAGCAAAAACCTGTGACTCTTCGCAGATGAAGGCAGTGAAGTCCCATTTTGGAAAGACCCAGGTTTTTTTTTTTTGGTGAGCTCGATGCTCAAGCAGTTTCATTGTGCGTAAAATAGAGGAAACTGGCAAGAGACTTTGTGGGCTTTTTTAATCCTGATATACGAGCGCCAGCGATGGCAGAGCTACCTGATGTGAGTGAACTGTGCCCGTGAAGCTGTTGGCCCAGTTCTAAAGGTAAGTACAATCTCCTTTTCAACTTACATCCCACAAAAGCCTCATTTCAGTTGGAAGTCCTGGGAGTTAAGGAAATGGTTTAAACTGTGATTGAGCTGAGTGTTGTTGTAAGTTTTTTTAGTCATTGTTAACCTCAACAATACAATTAGCACTACAATGGTCCTCTTTATACAGTGTTATTAATTTATATTTCTTACCTGGGCCCTGGTTCTTTGGGATACGTGCAAAACAGACAAGGTAAAAGAGGTTTCAGGCAATGAAGAAACAACAACTGATTTTTCTGAAGATAAGAATCTGAACGGAAATGTTACCTTAAACAAGTGAAGTAGAAATTTGTTTGAACCCCCCTTTTTGGGCCCACGCTGGGTGTGGCACAGACAGTGAGGCCCAACGAAGAGGCCTGAGGCTGGCTGGAAATTGGGCCATAAAATGTTAATGAAGCCCCAGGCGTCATTTTAAGTTTAAACTGCTTGGCTTAGCTTCACAGTCACGTTGAATGGTGGGGTACAGCATCAGTGGGATGTATGACTTCCTCCTGCTCTTATTTCATCTGGTCTTCAGATAGGGCACTTGCCTCCTGGGTGACGGCCGAAAGTTAAGTCCCAGGATTGCCCAGGGTTGGGAAAATCAATGGTAACACTATGAAATTGGGAGGGCAGTAAAATTGGCATTAGAAAAAGTACGCACTTTTAATTGGTGCAAGAGGACACTGAATGATCGTGAGTGAGGTAGGCCTGACTATTGCCCTGATCATCTCTCCCCAATTTCACAGTGGAGGTCCCCTCCACTGCACCCCCCCTGCACCCCACCGCCATCACTTCCCCTCTCCTCCCCCACTCCCTCGCTGCCAGCACGTCAGGGAATCAAGGCCTGGAAAGAGGAATTTGAGAAAATGGTCAGCAGTCATTAGCTCGAGGTAATGAAAGAAAAGTGCCTTTCGCAAAATGCTTTCCAGACAATGAAATGCATTTGAACTGTAGCCTCTTGTAATACAGGAAACATGGTGGCCATTTATGCACAACAAGCTCCCACAAGCAACAATCCTTTTTGGGGGATAAATATTGCCAAGTCCCTCCAAGGCACCTTGCCTCCTCTTTGAAAAAGGGATCTTTAATGCTCAGCTGAGAGAGAAGACGGAGGCTTGGTTTAATGTCTCATCCCAAAGCTGGCAACTCCAGCAGTGCAACCGTCCCTGAATATTGCACTGGGAATGTCACTCTCCTTCTTAGGACGTGGCCATCGCTGTCAAGGCCAACGTTTATTGCTCATCCTTAATTTCCTTTGAGAAGGTAGTGGTGAGCCACCTTCTTAAACCTCCGCGGCACCTGTGAAATACATATCCTTCTTCAGGAGGTACTTTCAAGGTTTTGACCCGAACAGCATTGAGTGAGCTAATTGAATAGTTCCAAGTCAGAATGGAATATGACTTGGAGGGAACCATGGTGTTCCCATGCACCTGCTTCCCTTGTCCCCCTCGGTGGTAAAGATTGTTAGTTTAGTAGATGTTGTCGAAGGAGACCTGATAAGTTGTTGCAGTGCATCCAGTAGATGGTGCACATACTGCCACTGTTTGCCAGTGATTGAGGGAGTGAACATTTAATATGGTGACAAGCAAATGGGCTGCTTTATCCTGGATGGTGTCCAGCTTCTCAAGTATTATTGGAGCTGCACTCATCCAGGTACGTGGAGAGTACTCCATCACGCTCCTAATTTGTGCCTTATAGATACTTTGAGGAGTAAGTAGGAAGGTTACTTTTCCCAGAATTCCCAGTCTCTGACCGGCTTTTGTAAACACAGTGGGTGGGATGTACCGACCACCCCGCTGCATGTTTTATGGCAGTGGAGGCCTGCCAGCGGGATCTTCCAGACCTACCATTGTCAATGGGATTTCGGGATGACTGCGCCCCTCGTCGTCGGCAAACTCGTGCGCCAGCGTGGGACCGAAATTTCCCGCCAGTGTGAACATCCGGCAAATCCTTCCACTAACCTATATGGCTGGTCCAGATCAGTTTCTGGTCAATAGTAACCCCCAGGATGTTGTTAGTCGGGGATTCAGTGATAGTCTCTTGTTGAAGATGGTTATGCCTGGCACTTGCGTGGCACTTATCAGCCCAAGGCCAAATGTTGATTGATGAATGTACGTGCAGACCGCTTCATTGCCCATAAACTGAGAGCAGAGGCCGTGATTGGAAGTAGCAGCATGAGAGCACCACTGAGGGGTGTTGCAATGACTGGAGAAGAGACGTGAAGCAGGTTCTAGTTATTCAGTGGTGCAGTAAAGGATGTGCAGATACTGTGCTGACAAGACTGTGATTGCCTTTGTAGCAACAAGGTGAGGTAATTGACTCTCTTTCTGTACTACTTCCACATTTAGGAGTTAAACCACGAGCATTTACACATTTAACCACCTTAGCCATACTTCCTTAGCAGTATCGGCGGTAACCTTTCACCCATCTGACAGAAATAATCAGTGGGATTCTCCGTCCGTTCATGCCGACGGGATTCTCTGCTCCCGCTGCAGTCAATGTGGCTTCGGCTGAGCGCCAAATTCTCGGCGGCGGCGGCGGCGAGCTCGTAACAGAGAACCCCGGCCGATATCGTCTGCCTCAACCTTGCTTCGTCAAAGCAAGCCTCCCATAAAATCCCAGCACCCACACAGCAGAGCGGCAATTAGAGCGCTGAAGACTTTCAGATTATCAAAATAGTGCGGGTAAAATAGAGGCAAGGGGAAGAGAAGTTGACGGTGAAAGAAAGAGGCCTTTCCCGGGGGGCAAGTGGTTTAGTTGTATTCCGCCCAGGAGTGAGCAGGCGATGTTGCAAATGTCCATCCAGTTGGGTGAACTGTATTGAAGAGTCACATGTGTATCCTTTCCAGACAATGATGAGTAACTGTGAAGAAAAGATGAATGTGTGTCATCATTGTAGGCCGTCGGTTTCATGAGAGGCAAAAGTTAGAAACTGAAAGTGGTTTTAAGTAAAACCCTGGATGTGAAATATCCCCCAGTGTCATTCAATCAGAGGGAAATTCCAAACTAAAAGACATAAAATGTACTCAGTAGCTGACAGCACTGAGGATAGTCACTTCTGAAGTCAGATAAGCAATAGAAGAGTCTTCAGAAATTCAATTCTACGAAAAACTACAACTTAATTAGAGTCATACCTGACTGAGTTGGTACGTAACTTTGGTAAACTTGTTATAGTTCTGAACTTGTTGGTTAACTATCTTATATTCATTAGGTTTAGCTCAGTTGGCTGGATAGCTGGTTCGACATGCAGATTCTGTTCTGCCGGCGGCAACAGAGAATCCCAATGGCTGGAGAAATTTGCCCATAAATATTATAATTTATTAGACTTTGCCAAAAAAAAAGCCTCTGCTGATGATGGAAAACTTGGTGGGAATGTGAGTCGTGAGGAGGATGTAAAGAGGCTTCAAGGGCATTTCGAAAAGCTTGGTGAGCAGCAAGGACAAGGCAGGTGGAATATAATGTGGAAAAACGTAAATGCACTGTCGGAATTTTAATATCCGCACTGGTGAAGTGGTCTAGTTTATGTGATGACTTTAGTGTCCAATGATTTGTAGGCTACATGCGGTTATGGGGATAGGACGGGCTTGATGGGCTGAATGGCCTTCTCTGCACGGTAGGAATTCTAATATCGTACTGGCAGACTGGTCTAGTTTATGTGAGCGAGTCCATTGTGGATTTGGAACTGACAACGCCCTGCCTCAAAGACTTCTAATAAAACACTTTCTGATCAGACCCAGCTGTTATCGTTCTGTTTGGCTAAATATGCTTTCTGTACTGCAGGATCACTGAGACAAAGATTAGAGCATTCAGCCTGAAGCAGATTAAATAACAACGTTTGAAGGCTTCTAGAAAATATTGGAGTCCGGTCGAATTATCCCACATCCTCCGGGGAAAAGCCAAGCAAGGTGCCATAAAAGGTGAATACTTTTTCATATTTATAAAATTATTTGTACATTTGAAATAGATATTTCATTTCAAATACATTTGATGCCCAATTAGGCTGAACATATTATGCTTCTGAGGTCTTAGTTAAAGTCCAGCACACATTCCAGTGACGCGATATGGAAGATCCCGCTGGCATTATCAGCCAGCGTCTTCTTCACATCCCCCCCGCGGCATCTTTCACCCAAGACCTTAAATCTGTGTCCCCCGATAGTCCTCGTACCATTAGTTAATGGGAAAGATGTTTCTTTAAATGAAAATGAAAATCGCTTATTGTCACGAGTAGGCTTCAAATGAAGTTACTGTGAAAAGCCCCTAGTCGCCACATTCCGGCGCCTGTTCGGGGAGGCTGTTACGGGACCTTATCTAACTTATCTAAACCTGTCATAATCTTGTCCGTCTCTATCAGACCTTCCCTCAACTTTTGTTAATCCAAAGAGAACCCCCCGATACTCAGATATAAATGTTTGTTCAAATTGCTGGAACCCGTCTGGTAAATCTGTTCCGCCTGCTCTCAAGGACGCTCACTCCTCAAATGTGGTGACCAGAACTGGGCAAAAAAGTACACCTACAAATCCCCTGCTTTTGTACCTCCCCTTAAAATACCCAATATCCCAGGTGCGTTGCTAACGACAATCTCAGTATGTTCTTTATTCATTTATTTGGAGCCCATCCCTAATTGTCCTTGAACCAATTGGCCTGCCATGTCATTTCAGAGGGCAGTTAAGTTTTAACCACATTGCTGTAGAGTCAGCTGTCGGTCAGACCAGGTTATGATGGCAGATTCCCTTCCCTAAAAGGCTTCATTGAACTGAATGGGCATTTACGACAATCGACAATTGTTTCACGGTCAAGCTTTGCGCGCTTTCACGTCCAGATTTTTATTGAATTCAAAATGCCGGTGATGCAAACTCAGGTCCCCAGGCCTGAATCGCTGGATTATGAGTCTAGTGACAATACTCACTAAGTCACTGCCCCCCCCCCCCCCCCCCCACTGCCCCCCCCCCCCCCCCCCCCCTCCTGCCACCTTCAAAGACCTGTACATCCACATATCCCTCGGTCCCTGTGCAATCTTGAAAACTGTGCCATTAAGTCCAAGCTGCCTCTCCCTACCCCTTCTGTCAAAATAAATCACTTTGCACTTCCCTGCATTAAATTCCACCTGCCACCTGCTTATCAGCTCTGCCAGCCCTTCTATGTCCTGTGGCAGTCAATTAGCATCATCCTTACTGCCTGCCACAACAGCAAAAAAAGCAGCGTTCCTCTCAGTGACTATCGGCATCACCACTTTTTAACCACCATCCAGTCTGAAAAGCAACCATTTACCACAACCTGCGACTTTCTGTCCTCAAAACTATTATTTCCTATAAACACCCTTTGTGAGGCTGGTTTATTGCAGTCTCACCTCAACCCAAAAGCAACTCGGCCTCAATGAAGTCACAAGACGGCTGGCTGGGAAATGGAGGCTGACAGATTGGCGCAGTCGATGATGCTTTGCTGAGATTGTGGCTGACGCACTATTGGGGACAGAATAGAGATAAAAGGAGAAGTTTGCAAATGATAAAAATCTAAAGCAATAAAAGGTAGCATACAGGAAATGCGTAGCATCTGAGGAAATGTAACAGCTAAGATTCCTTTTGTTCTCCAGAAATGGCAGGTCAACCAGGTTATTCGAATAAAGCTCCTTCTTTTTGCTCTTTGTTTTCCTGAGTTAGGATGGGAAGAGTGGCTTTTCGTATCTCCTCTTGACATTCAATAGCATCACCGTCGCCGAATCCTCCACTAAGGAGGCTGCCATTGACCAGAAACTGAACTGGACTAACCATATAAATACTGCGGTTACACGAGCAGGTCAGAGGCTAGGAATCCTGCGGCAAGTATCTCCTGAATCCCCAAACCCCGCCCACCATTTACAAGGCGCAAGCCAGGAGTGCGATAAAATACTTTCCGCTTGCTTGGGTGAGCACAGCTCCAACACCGCTTAAGAAGCCCAACCACCATCCATGACAAAGCAACAGGCTTCGATTGCCAACCCATCCACCACCACAAACATTCACGTCCTCCACGACAGAAGCACAGTGGCAATAGTGTGCACTGTCTACAAGCTGCAGCTACTCACCAAGGCGCCTACCACCAAAAACTTTCAAACCCAAAACCTCTGCCACCTAGAAGGACAAAGGCATCAGGTGCATGGCAACACTAGCACCCGGACGTTGCCCTTCCTAACAGCACTGTGGGTGTACGTACACCTACACTGAGGAATGCGGTGGTTCAAGAAGACAGCTCACCACCACCTTCTCAAGAGCAATTAGGGATGGGCAAGTAATGTTGATCTGGCCAGCGACGTCCACATCCTGTGAAAGAATTAAAGAAATCTCGCACATTATCTCGTGATTTAACCCATTCTTAAAACAAACGACCATTCCGTCTGTATGGGCATTCCGCCAATCTCAACTATTCCAGACCTCCCTCGCACCCTGTGTAAACTCAAGCCCATCCAAAACTCTCTTGTCCTAACTTGCATCAAATTCCATTCAATTTTTATCCGGGTGCTTTGGCTCTCTGTCCAGTCACGTCTCAATTTTAAAATTCTCATCCATGTTTTCAAATTCCTTCATGTTTCGATCTCCCTATTTCTGTAACCTCCTCTGGCCCTGCAGTCCTCAGAAATCTCTGCAGGCATTTCAATTGTGACATCAGGGGATAAGGAGCTAGGAAATCAGACCGGGAGTAGGTCATGTATGTCTTGTCCATCACCAGTTTTCACCTCATCACTGCTATAGGTGGCAGTGGGGTACATTGTCTGGTCCTGACCGCTGTGGAAATCACCGTGGGCGGGATGGACAATTTGATGAACCAGTGAAAGGTCTGTTGACCTTGGGCAGGAATTTCTGACATAAAGGTGGGTAAACTGAAAGTTTACCCCAATACCTTCAGCAGCCTTTGTCCTAGACTCTGGAATTTCTTCCCTACATCTCTCCACCTCTGTCCTTTTAAGATGTTCCTTAAAAAGTACCACTTTGACCAAACAGTTGGTCATCTACTCTGAAATTAGTTGATGTGGCCTGGTGTCCCATTTTGTTTAGTTCTGTTCCTGTGAAAAGTCTTGGGGTCTTTTATCATGTTTTTGGGGAGGTGGTCATAGTCCTAGAGTCAGACAGCACAGAAAGAGGCCATTCGGCCCATCTTGTCTGCGCCAGTCCTCCAATACCTATCTATTCTGATCCCATTGTTCAACACTTGGTCTGTAGCCTTGTATGCTGTGGCGTTTGAAGTTCTCATCAGAATGCTTCTTATATGTTGTGATGGTTCCGCCCATACCACCCTTTCAGGCGGTGTGTTCCAGCTTCCCAACACGCTCTGGGTGAAAACGTTTTTCCTCAATTCCCCTCTAAATTTCCTGCCTCTTAACATAAATCTATGGCCCCCTGGTTATTAACCCCCTCCACTAAAGGGAAAAGTTTCTTCCTATTTACCCTATCTATGGTAGGATGGTCTACATCTGAACCTGAGGGGCACCAATATCCTGGGGGGGAGATTTGTTAGTGCTCTTTGGGGGGGTTTAAACTAATTCAGCAGGGGCATGGGAACCTGGATTGTAGTTTTGGGGTATGGGAGATTGAGAGTATAGAGGTCAGGAGCACAGATTTGACTTGGCAGGAGGGTGCCAGTGTTCAGGTAGGTGGTTTGAAGTGTGTCTACTTCAATGCTAGGAGGAGACGAAATAAGGTAGGGAAACTGGCAGCATGGGTTGGTGCCTGGGACTTCGATGTTGTGGCCATTTCAGAGACATGGATAGAGCAGGGACAGGAATGGTTGTTGCAGGTTCCGGGGTTTAGGTGTTTTAGTAAGCTCAGAAAAGGGAGCAAAAGAGGGGGAGGTGTGGCGCTGCTAGTCAAGGACAGTATTACGGTGGCGGAAAGGATGCTAGATGGGGACTCTTCTTCCGAGCTAGTATGGGCTGAGGTTAGAAACAGGAAAGGAGAGGTCACCCTGTTGAGAGTTTTCTATAGGCCACCTAATAGTTCTAGGGATGTAGAGGAAAGGATGGCGAAGATGATTCTGGAAAAGAGCGAAAGTAACAGGGTAGTTGTTATGGGAGACTTTAACTTTCCAAATATTGACTGGAAAAGATATAGTTCGAGTACATTAGATGGGTCGTTCTTTGTACAATGTGTGCAGGAGGGTTTCCTGACACAATATATTGACAGGCCAACAAGAGGCGAGGCCACATTGGATTTGGTTTTGGGTAATGAACCAGGCCAGGTGTTAGATCTGGAGGTAGGTGAGCACTTTGGAAACAGTGACCACAATTCGGTGACCTTTACGTTAGTGATGGAAAGGGATAAGTATACCCCGCAGGGCAAGAGTTATAGCTGGGGGAAGGGCAATTATGATGCCATTAGACATGACTTAGGATGTGTAGGTTGGAGAAGTAGGCTGCAAGGGTTGGGCACACTGGATATGTGGAGCTTGTTCAAGGAACAGCTATTGCATGTTCTTGATAAGTACGTACCAGTCAGGCAGGGAGGAAGGGGTCGAGCGAGGGAACCGTGGTTTACCAAAGAAGTGGAATCTCTTGTTAAGAGGAAGAAGGAGGCCTATGTGAAGATGAGGCGTGATGTTTCAATTGGGGCGCTTGATAGTTACAAGGAAGCGAGGAAGGATCTAAAGAGAGAGCTAAGACGAGCAAGGAGGGGACATGAGAAGTCTTTGGCAGGTAGGATCAAGGAAAACCCAAAAGCTTTCTATAGGTATGTCAGGAATAAAAGAATGACTAGGGTAAGAGTAGGGCCAGTCAAGGACAGTGGTGGGAAGTTGTGTGTGGAGACTGAGGAGATAAGCGAGATACTAAATGAATACTTTTCGTCAGTATTCACTCAGGAAAAAGATAATGTTGTGGAGGAGAATGCTGAGACCCAGGCTATTAGAATAGATGGCATTGATGTGCGTAGGGAAGAAGTGTTGGCAATTCTGGACAAGGTGAAAATAGATAAGTCCCTGGGGCCTGATGGGATTTATCCTAGGATTCTCTGGGAAGCCAGGGAAGAGATTGCTGAGCCTTTGGCTTTGATTTTTAGGTCATCATTGGCTACAGGAATAGTGCCAGAGGACTGGAGGATAGCAAATGTTGTCCCTTTGTTCAAGAAGGGGAGTAGAGATAACCCCGGTAACTATAGGCCGGTGAGCCTAACGTCTGTGGTGGGTAAAGTCTTGGAGAGGATTATAAAAGATACGAGTTATAATCATCTAGGTAGGAATAATATGATTAGGGATAGTCAGCATGGTTTTGTGAAGGGTAGGTCATGCTTCACAAACCTTATTGAGTTCTTTGAGAAGGTGACTGAACAGGTAGATGAGGGTAGAGCAGTTGATGTGGTGTATATGGATTTCAGTAAAGCGTTTGATAAGGTTCCCTACGGTCGGCTATTGCAGAAAATACGGAGGCTGGGGATTGAGGGTGATTTAGAGATGTGGATCAGAAATTGGCTAGTTGAAAGAAGACAGAGAGTGGTAGTTGATGGGAAATGTTCAGAATGGAGTTCAGTTACGAGTGGCGTACCACAAGGATCTGTTCTGGGGCCGTTGCTGTTTGTCATTTTTATAAATGACCTAGAGGAGGGCGCAGAAGGATGGGTGAGTAAATTTGCAGATGACACTAAAGTCGGTGGAGTTGTAGACAGAGCGGAAGGATGTTGCAGGTTACAGAGGGACATAGATAAGCTGCAGAGCTGGGCTGAGAGGTGGCAAATGGAGTTTAATGTGGAGAAGTGTGAGGTGATTCACTTTGGAAAGAATAACAGGAATGCGGAATATTTTGCTAATGGTAAAATTCTTGGTAGTGTGGATGAGCAGAGGGATCTCGGTGTCCATGTACATAGATCCCTGAAAGTTGCCACCCAGGTTGATAGGGTTGTGAAGAAGGCCTATGGTGTGTTGGCCTTTATTGGTAGAGGGATTGAGTTCCGGAGCCATGAGGTCATGTTGCAGTTGTACAAAACTCTAGTACGGCTGCATTTGGAGTTTTGCGTACAGTTCTGGTCGCCTCATTATAGGAAGGACGTGGAAGCTTTGGAACGGGTGCAGAGGAGATTTACCAGGATGTTGCCTGGTATGGAGGGAAAATCTTATGAGGAAAGGCTGATGGACTTGAGGTTGTTTTCGTTAGAGAGAAGAAGGTTAAGAGGTGACTTAATAGAGGCATACAAAATGATCAGAGGGTTAGATAGGGTGGACAGCGAGAGCCTTCTCCCGCAGATGGAGGTGGCTAGCACGAGGGGACATAGCCTTAAATTGAGGGGTAATAGATATAGGACAGAGGTCAGAGGTGGGTTTTTTACGCAAAGAGTGGTGAGGCCGTGGAATGCCCTACCTGCAACAGTAGTGAACTCGCCAACATTGAGGGCATTTAAAAGTTTATTGGATAAGCATATGGATGATAAGGGCATAGTGTAGGTTAGATGGCCTTTAGTTTTTTTCCATGTCGGTGCAACATCGAGGGCCGAAGGGCCTGTACTGCGCTGTATCGTTCTATGTTCTATGTTCTATGTCCCTCTTAATTTTGTGCACCTCAGTCACATTCCCCTCAACCTTCTTTGCTCTAAGGAAAACAATCCCAGCCTACCCAGTCTCTCTTCATAGCTGAAACTCTCCAGCCCAGGTAACATCCTTATGAATCTCCTCTGTGTCCTCTCTAGTGCAATCACTTCCTTCCTATAGTGTGGTGACCAGAACTGCACACAGTACTCTCGCTGTAGCCTATCGAGCATTTTATACAGCTCCATCATAACCTCCCTGCTCTTATATTCTATACCTCAGCTAATAGAGGAAAGTATCACATGTGGCCTCTTAACCGCCTTACCTCCCTGTCCTGCTGCTTTCGGGGATCTATGGACATGTTCTCCAAGTCCTCTGATCCTCTGCACTTCCTCGCGTCCCACCATTCATTGTGCATTCCCTTGTGTTGTTAGTCCTCCAAAAATACATCACCTCACACTTTTCAGGGTTGAATTCCATTGTTCTGCCCATCTGGCCAACCCGTCTATATTGTCCAGTAATCTAAGGCTTTCCTCCTCGCTATTTGCCGCACCGCTAATTTTTGTGGCATCTGAGAACGTGTCACCTGTGATGCACTAATAATGTCACTGAGCTCGCAATCTCGAGCTGATGCTTGTGGGGGGCGTAGGTTCGAAGCCCGCCAGCAGATGGAATGTAAATTTAATTGACAAATACATCTGGAATATAAAGTTAGTCTCAGTATTAGTGACCGTGACACAATTGTTGCAAACACCCATCTGGTTCACTAATGCCCTTTTGGGAAGGGAATCTGCTGACCTTGTCTGCTCTGGCCGACATGACTCCAGAATGTAAGGTTTAGGGTTTTGAGATATAAAATCCTTCTAATTAAGCAACACCATGATCCAAATAAGCTTCACAAGACCCAAGAATGTGGTTGACTCTTAAAGGCTCCCTGAAATGACCCAAGGAAGCCACTCACTCGATGGGGTAATTAGGGATGGGCAAACACATTGCCAGTACCACCCACATCCCATGAAAGAGTTTTAAAAAAGCGATGATATAAATGCTACTTGTTGGTGCAGTCACCATTTGCAATACTAAATCCCTGGTATCCATTGCTCCAGTCATTCTATTATTCTATCAACAGCAGTGGTACGATATATCATCTACTGACAGAAAGCCATTTTATTTTTAGTTCTGCATTCACTTATTATGATCAATGTTGTTCATTTCATTCATTCTCAGTAGGTGGGCATCATTAGCAAGGCTGTCATTGGTTGTCCAGCCCTAGTTGCCCTTCAAAGTGCGGTTCATAGAATGTTCGTAGAATCCCTACAGAGCAGAAGGAGGCCATTCGGCCCATCGATCCCGCACTGACCCTCTGAAAAAGAATCCTACCTAGGCCCAAGCCCCACACTACCTCCGTAACCCCACAGAACCTTCTGGACACTAAAGGGGCAATTTAGCATGGCCAATCCACATAACCTGCACATCCTGCACATAGGGGCTGGTTTAGCTCACTGGGCTAAATCGCTTGCTTTTAAAGCAGACCAAGCAGGTCAGCAGCTCGTTCCAGCCTCCCCGGACAGGCGCCGGAATGTGGCGACTAGGGGCTTTTCACAGTAACTTCATTGAAGCCTACTCGTGACAATAAGCGATTTTCATTTCATTTCATTTTCATTTCTTTGGACTGTGTGAGGAAACCGGAGCACCCGGAGGCAACCCACGCGGACACGGGGAGAACGTGCAAACTCCAGACAGACCCAAAGCAGGAATCGAACCCGGGTCCCTGGCGCTGTGAGGCAGCAGTGCTAACCACTGTCCCACCACGTCCATCTCTGGTGGTGGGCTTGTTTCTTGAACTGCTACAGTGGGAGCATGTACTAGGTTTCCAATCAAACCTGAAATATTATTTTTCTCATCTTAAAATAATTATTTTGGTGGGGAATCTAATTGTGAATTATTATAAATAACACAGTGTCCTTTCCTTCTTTTAAGTCAGAAGAAAATCCGCCCCTCTGTTGTGGTCTCAGAGGCTCCTGTTCTTCTTGGTTCGTATCATCATGGCCAACAACAGAACCTTGGATAATGATACTTTGGATATGCTCTCGAACAATATGATCAAGAACACCCTTCCAGTATTTTACCTCATTGTTGCCATCATCAGTCTGCCTGGGAATGGGTTCTCCCTCTTTCTTCTCAGCAAAACACAACCAAAGACACCGTCTGTCATATTCATGATCAACCTCACCATCACCGACCTTGTGCTTGCCATCTTTTTGCCCTTTCAGAGTGCGTACCACTGGAATGGTAACAACTGGACCTTTGGAGTTAATCTATGCAATGTGGTAACCGTGCTGTTCTACGCTAACATGTACTGCTCTATTTTAACAATGACTTGTATTAGCCTGGACCGCTACATAGGAGTAGTGCTGCCCATGCGTTTTAGCAAATGGCGGAAGAACAAGTATGCGCTTGCGATTTGCTTAGGAATGTGGGCGCTCATCCTTATCGTCTTGTTGCCGCTGGAGGTGAAGGATTTGACGTACAAAGTTATCAAACTCAATATTACCACATGCTTCGACGTTCTGAAGATGGACATGCTTCCCTCCAAAGCAGCTTGGGCTGCCTTTCTCTTCACCTTGTTTGGGATCCTGTTTGTAATTCCGTTTAGCGTAACTGTGTACTGTTACACTCGAATCATTGCCAAGCTGATCACGACATCTGCAGGTTACGTCAGTGCACAAAAGAGGAGAGCGATTAGCTTAGCTTCAATTGTGCTCTTTGTGTTCGTAACGTGTTTTGCGCCCAACAACATTATCCTCTTCATCCACATCATCAACCGGATCTTTTGGGAGAAAGGGATTTACACGGCCTACAAAGTCACCCTCACCCTCAGCTGCTTAAATAGTTGTCTTGATCCCTTCATTTACTATTTTGCCTCCAAAGAGTTTCGTAAGAGGCTAAGGAAGTGCTTGGGGCTAGCAACCACCTCAAGTCAAGGAAGTTTCACTGAATATCGAAGGGAGAGCTTTCTCTCAAGGTCAGGGTTGCAGAGCCACCACCAATTGGAGATGCAGCTCTCTTTGAATTCAGCGAATGGATCAGCCTAGATTAGAATTGGCGGAAGGGAATTCAATGTAGTGCACCCCTAAGGTAAAGGTTGACCTGACGGGAATGTCCCTTGGTTATTTTACAGCGGAGCTAAGATGTTAATAATGAGGCCAATAGTGATGCAGCTCTGGCAGTAGACTGTTGAACTCCTAAACCACGGATCTGAGACTCGTTCTCAGATCTGACGCATTTCAACGAGGCCACAATGATTGGGTGAGTTGCCCCAGTTCACAGCTGAGGCTGAAGCCATTGTGAAAAGGAGGCCCCTAGCCTTCCGTGGGGAATGAGAAGATGGGAATTGAGAAATCATCTGTACTGTTGCCCACATGCAGAAACCTGGCCAGTGGATGATTGTCACTGAGAGTGAGGTCAAAATACAGTCAACCTTGGCCCCGGTGTGGAAAGGGCGTGTGGCAAAGAGACTTGAACTGAAGGCACTTTGATTAAGTGGGAGGGGAGAATGGTAGGCTTAGTTTATAATTTTCCGTTCTTTGGACCCTTACAGTTAACCCCTGCCTCCCTTGCCCCTTGGCTGGTTGCCTGAGCAACTGAGTAGTTGATAACATTCTGTTTTTATCTCAGATTTCCATCATATATGGTATTTTGCCTGTTGGCATATCCCCACTTGCAGGCTAACATTACTCTCAGGGATTTGTAAGCGATACAAAAGCTATGATACTGCTTGGCACATCGCAGACAACAGCCCAACCCGTTAAATCAGTTTTCATTGTCATTTGCAACAATACATGCTGTTTGTATGAAGGATAACATACATAAGAAGTGGTGGCAAATAAGGCACTTCAAATTGGGTTTCAGTTGTCTTGTGTGTTTTTTCAGTGTGTTTTTTTATTCATGTGCTCCTTCATTTCTTCACAGCACAGTATGATAATGAGAATGGTTGTGGTCTTATGCATGTGTACCTGACACGTATTGTCATGACCTTTTGAGATGAGAGTGTCAATGCTTACATACAGGAAGAAGCCAACAGTCACATGAAATGAGGAGACAGTGAGAGCTAAAGGTTGAGCACAAAGTTCAGGATCAGCAGAAATGACCTTTTCCATAACAATCATAATCTTTATTATTCTCACAAGTAGGCTTACATTAACACCGCATTGAAGTTACTGTTAAAAGCCCCTAGTCGCCACATTCCGGCGCCTGTTCGGGTACACTGAGGGAGAATTCAAAATGTCCAATTCACCTAACAGCACATCTTTTGGGACTTGTGGGACGAAACCGGAGCACCCGGAGGAAACCCACAAAGACACAGGGAGAAAGTGCAGACTCCGCAGAGACAGTGACCCAAGCCGTCAAACCTGGGATCCTGGCGCTGTAAAGCAACAGTGCGAACCACTGTGCTACCGAACATAAATTTCTGAGCTCAGGAGTCCCAAAAGAGTTTTCATTCTGGGTATACGGAGGAATAGCTCAGCTGTCTAGTGATGCCAGCTGGAGCCTGCAACTGTGAGAGATCACTTACATCTATATAGCTCCATCAATATGGTCAAAACTAAAGCCGCAAAGCATTTCACAGGAGTTATGATCAGGCAAAGTTTTACATTCAAGCATGTACTCTCAACTAATCAAACGTTGGTCAAAGAGATAGCTTTGTACGGTGCGCCTTAAAGCAGGAGAGATAGGCAGACAAGTGGAGAGGTTGAGGGAAGGAATTCCAGAGCTTTTGGACTGTAGGCAGCTGGAGACACGGCCACCAGTGGTGGAACGAGTTAGATTAGGGACGCACAAGAGGCCAAAATCGGAGGAGCGCAAAGATCACGGTGAGTTGCTGGGCTGGACGAGAGACGTGGTGGTAAGGCCATTGAGAGATTTGAACACAAGTTTAAAAGTTGAGGTGGTGTTTGGCTGGGAGCTGACACGGTGGTGATGGGTGAATGGGGCTGGGTGCAAATTGAGATCAACTGTTGTGTTGTCTGCAAACACTCACCGTGCGGATTCCTGCGCGAATTTACCAGGGAAAAGATACCGGCTGATGTCTGCAATGTCAAATCCCAATAAAGGTCAGCGGGCTGTAGATAGGTTTGGGGAAAAATTGGAAATAATCTGCATCAATTCTAATGAAAGAACAACTTGTCACAGCATCAATTTACACTTCAGTCTCACATTCTCATTTTCACTGAATGATGCAATTTTAGCCCCAAGCACTTTTCTCAGGGATAAAGCAGCTGTTTGATCATTTAGACAGGAGAGATTTTGAAGCGTTAGAATGAATCTGAGCCTTAATGTAAAACAGAATGTTTGTCTGCCTCTCAGTCCTTGAGGGTATGGTGGAAAAAGCACAGACGTTTCAAATCCTCTTAAGTTGCTATTAGAATCGAGGAATCCCTATAGTGCAGAAGGAGGCCATTCGGCCCATCGAGTCTGCACCGGCCCTCTGAAAGAGCAAGCTACCTAGGTCCACTCCCCCGCCCTATCCCTGTCACCACACCTAACCTTTCATCACTCAGGGCAATTTAGCATGGCCAATCCAACTAACCTGCACATATTTGGACTGTGGAAGGAAGCCAGAGTATCCGGAGGAAACCGATGCAGACACGGGGAGAAAGTGCAGACTCCATACAGACAGTCACCCGAGGCCTGAATTGAATCCAGGTCCCTGGCACTATGAGGTAGCAGTGCTAACCACTGTGCTACTGTGCCGCTCCATATTAATTTCTGGGGAACTATTTTTTTCTTGGCTCATATTCAATTTACAACTTCTACCTTTTAACATTTTTCTTTACGAACCCCAAGGGCTAAATTCCTCTTTTCACCAGCTGGACAGTAATCTGTTGCTAGTGCCGCCATTATAAAACGTGTGCAATTTTAAGTGCCGATTGCTGCCCAGGCGTTAAAGTCCGCTGGCGTGCCCTCCCCGCAGCAGGGGCTGGTTTAGCACAGTGGTGAAAAACAGCTGGCTTGTAATGCAGAATAATGCCAGCAACGCGGGTTCAATTCCTGTACCGGCCCCCCCGAACAGGCGCAGGGATGTGGCGACTAGGAGCTTTTCACAGTAACTTTTTTGAAGCCTACTTGTGACAATAAGCAATTATTATTATTGTTTTGCGGCAACAGAGACGGCCCACAATTGGCCGATAGCGGGATCGTCCGGCCCCATCGCTCTCAACGGAGTTCCCCATTGTCACGCCCTCCACCGTCAGCGAACCCCGTGGTGAGGGCCATCATCACCGGGACTGGAAGATCCCGCTGGCGGGAACGGCCAGAATATCCGACCTTATGCTTCGCTCCATCGTTTAAGGAGTTGGAAGATTTGTTCACATCGCTGTTTGTGCTCCTGACTCTCTCAAAGCCTGTCCACTTGTGACCCCTAGCACCTAAAAGAACAAGGGCCACTGGTGGTTGGAAAAACCATAGCCTCCAGGTTCCCCTCCAAGTCATATACATCTCACATCCTGGAACTCCTTCCCTAACAGCACTGTGTTTAAGAAGTGGATGAACCGCCATCTTCTCAATTACAGACGGTGTAGACTCGATGGGCCGAATAGCCTTCTTTTGCACTGCAGGGATTCTATTCTATGTTTCTATGAAAAGCTGGCCTTACCAGTAATGCCACAACTTTGGCACTGGGAATCTTGCAAAGTCACGAAGTCGCGATCAATTTTCATTCATAAATGACATCTCAAACAGTTTACCAGCCTAATCAGAACTCACATGGGTAACAGAGTGAATTATCAAAGTCCCTCAAGGTGCTCGTGTAGAATTCCGCCCCTGATTCAGAGGAAGCCATCTGAATGAAAAGGGATATTTACCCTGCAGTGAGTGAAGCAGCAATGGAGACAGTCAACAGCTGAACGATAAAGACCGAACACACAATTGAGTGTAATGTGAATTGAAAATTTTACAAGAATGCATCCCATTTATTTTCTCTAGCTTTCTATCAGCAACAAAACTGCCAAAGCGGTATAGGTCCCTAAAGCTAGGCACAGTGTGGGAACTTACAAGGCGACAACATATCAAAGGGTCAATTGACATCACAGATCATGACATCAGATTTGTGGCTAATGTATCTGCTCTGATTTCCAAGATCACATGGCAGTGTTTGTGTACCTTTGTTTTTCTATTTGTACATTCCTTTTATTTTTCGCTCACATCATTTCCATACCAGTATTAGTTGCAGTGGGTAATTTGTTTTGTCCAATTTGATTGTGTGAGGTAAACCGCGACAGTCCTTTGGTCGGACAGGAGCTTTTCAAACTTGTTTATCAGCTAGCGACTGCAGGCTCACCAACAAAGTAGTTGGTAGCACCCAAGAACACACGAGAAACAGAGGCAAGAATAGGCCGCCAGACCCCTTCAAGCCTGCCTCACCATCCAATATGATAATGGCTGATCTATGCCGGCCTCAACTCCTTTCCTGCCCCATTTCCCCGCAATTCGTGAATCTATCAAATATTTATCCACCTCCACTTTAAATACGTCTAACGATCCAGCCCCCCCCCCCCCCCCCCCCCTCCTATTTCCCGGGGCAGAGAGTTCCAGAGATTCACTGCCCTCTGCCAGAAGAAATTCCTGCGCACCTCAGTTTTAAATGCCCGGCCCCTTTATTTTGTACCTATGTCCCCTTGATTCAATTCAATTACAAAAATTAGTCAACAAAAGCCATCATTTGTCCTTCAGCACAGCATTCAATTGGCACCCATGTCATGGAAATACAGTTTGTACCATGTACTTCTGAGCCGCAACAGCCAACTGCATAAAAACATTCTCATCACCTCAACTTGTTACGTAGCACATGCAGGCCCATGTATTACCCTGTATATGCCCACTCCCTTGTGTGTTAGCAAGTATTTATGCACACGGGCCTCAGTATCATCCAACACATAACGCAATATGGCCTGTGCATGGCGCAGTACAGTATGTGCACACTTCATTACTTTATGCTGCTCCTTTTCTGCTGTCAGCACCGAGGAGGTGGAAACTAAGAAAGCAAAAAAAACCCCTTGGAACTGAAAATAATAACATTGAAAGAATTGCTAACAACACTACAACCTACAGATGATCACATGTTCAAAGCCCAGGCCCCAAAATTGTTCTTGTGTCCTGTCTGCAAAGAAACACTTCCTCAATCATGCCCAGATTTCTTAACGAGCACCTTTAGAGGGCCTCCTGGAGGTGTGACTCATTTCAGTTTCCTGAGCTGCACGTTCCATCTGGGGCTATCAGTATAGGGGCGCAGACGGTGAATGTCACTCCCACAACTCTGTTCCAGGTTGATGCAGAGAGGTAAAGTGAGCCAGTGATTGCAAGGATTGTTGTTTTCAGCGGCAGGGAATCCGAAGTTAGCAGTAGTGGGACCATAACCAGATGGGAAAGACGTGAGGGGCTGCTGAGCTTTGTTTTGGAACTTTTCTTTAATTCCCTTTGGGAGGAAAATGGGCGCGATTTTACAGCCACTCTGCACCCAAAAAGCAGCTCACCGCTCGTCGCACTGTGGCCAATAGAAGCCGGGAGTCCCCGCTTCCAGGATCTACCTGGCTCGCAATTGCGAGATCTAACGCGATCTCCCGAGAAGTTGCGATGTAAATCCTGTCTATTGTGGGAGGGGTCACATTTTAGAGCAAGAACAGCTAGTCTAACTTTAATGTGCAGATTCCCAAAGCGTGGGATCTATCTCCTTCGGCTCGGAGAACTCGGGCGAGCACCGTTCAGTACTGGTCTCCACAAATGGAAACCAGACGGAAAGGCACTCGTGGGGGTCTCCCAGGGGATCGAAGGCCCCCAGGTGTATGTCCTTTGGGCAAGGTGGTACCCCGGCATCACTGGTGCCACCCAGGCAGCCTGGCACTCTGGCACTGCCACCTGGGTGTCAGCCTAGCACTGCCAATGTTCCCAGGTGGCACTTCCAGCTGGCAGGGGAACTGGCAGGGTGCCAGGTTTTAACACGGTGGCATTTAGGCCGGTGGGGATTTGGTTGGCGGCCGGGGGGTGGGGGGGGGGGGGGGGGGGGGGCGTCGGTGACCGCCCCTTGGCCTCCAGAGATCTCTCGCTACACTGGGAAGTGTTCCGGCGAACCTCATGCTTCCCCCCGATGCAGCAGCCAATTGTATTGATAGAGTTGGCACCAGTGTTGATCACTGTGTGAACAAGAGGGTGCCTGTTAGATCAGTCCTGAATTCACCTTTCATTTCTTCCATCTGATGACCCCCAAGACAAATGCCCTGAGTTCTGTTTGAGGTGATATTTTTTTGAAGCAATCAAATTTGCCCACCTTCCAAAAAGAAGGCAAGAATAATGATTGATCATGTCTGCTGTGTTGTCAACTATATATATATATATATTTATGAAAAACATATTATATGAGAGAGAAGTTAATGATAATGTGAGCAACATGGACTGAATGGGCCGTATTCTCTCCTCGTCTCTTAATTTCTCATGCACTTATTCATAATTTGCTTGTTTGTTTTCACCAAAGCATTATTATTGAAATACATCTTTTGTAATTTTACAAATTGCATTTTGCAATGACAAGTTGTAAAAAAAAGATGAAGCACCCAGAGTACACAATGGTGCTTTTCTCAAATCAGCACTTCGGACAACCTGCAGTTTATCCGGCATTTTCAGAAAATACTTCTCATGTAACTGGCTGTTGAACAGCCTTGTTGAATAATGCTGTCTTTCTGAAATGTGTGTGATAATATGTTCTTGAACGGAGTCTTACTTTGGGTGAGGTTTAGTGTCCTGGAATTTATTAATTGCAAAGGGTATATCATTCCACCCCCTTCCATAATAAACACTGGCTTGGTGAGGACGGGGTGGACTGATGAAGCTTGGGACCGATTCCTCTGTTCTCTTGTATTGTTTCTTTTCCCCAATGCTGCCTGATTGATGTTTGTTACTGAAATGCCACATGTTTTGAATAAATAATTGCATTTGATATTCTACAAACCAAGGTGTTAATTGTTTTAATATTCAGGTGTCAGAGGGCAGCTGAAGGATCAGGACACCAGCAAAGTTGAAAAGAATACATACAAACATACAGCTCAGGAGCAAGAGTAAGGCTGTTTTGTCCCACGGGCCTGCTCCGCTATTCAATATGATCATGGCTGGTTTGATTGCCTCAACTTCATTTTCCTTCCTATCCTTTGACTCTGTTGTCAAACAAGAATCTAAGTCAGCCTTAATATAGTCAATGATTCTGCCTTCACCATTCTCTGGGATTCCAAAGATTCGTCAGCCTCTGAGAAAAACAACTTCTTCTCATCTCCTTCCTAAATGGGAGACTTAAACTGTGTCCCTGAGTTCTAGTCACTCCCACCCTGTCAAATTTTATGGCCGGGATTCTCCAACCCTGCGCCAGGTCGGAGAATCCCAGGAGGGGAGGCGCGAATCCCGCCCTGCCGCCCCAACGCCGGCTGCCCTATTCTCCGCCACCGTTTTCCAGGGACCGGCCGGATTCCTGCCACGCCGGTCGGGGGCTGTTGACAGCGGCCCCGCCGGCGATTCTCCGAGCCCCGATGGGCCGAGTGGCCGTGAAGTTTTGGTCAGTCCCGTCGACGTGAATTACTCACCTCACACACAGCAGGACCTGGCAGGTCGGGGACGGGGGGCAGTCCTGGGGAGGGGCGCAGGGGGATTCTTCCCCGGGGGGGGGGAGCCCCCACGGTGGCCTTGCTCGCGATTGGGGCCTACCACTCTGCGGGCGGGCTGGTTCCGTGGGGGGCCTTCTTTCCTCCGCACCAGGCCCCTGGAGGGCTCTGCCATATTGCCTGGGGGCCCGCACGGAGAAGGGAACCCCCACGCATGTGCGGAAATACGCCGGCCGGTCTGCGCATGCGCGGAAATACGCAAGCCGGTCTGCGCATGAATGAGATCACGCCGCCTGTTCCGCGCATGCACAAACTCGCGCCGACCCCCGGCGCCAACCACTCCGCCGTCAACTAGCCCATGAAAAATTGGAGAATTCCTCACTTTCGGGGGCTGTTGACGCCGGAATGGTTGGCGCCGGTTTTCCCGCCAGCGTGGGATAATTGCCACATTTTCAGAGAATCCTATGTTTCAATAAGACCACCTCGCACTCTTCAAATTCCAATGGAGGCAGGTCCAGACTTTCCTAATGGGTAAGCCCCTCAATTCGGAATCAGTGGAGTTAACCTTTTATGAACTGCTCCGAATTAAATTATGTCTTTTTTTAACTAAGGAAATTAAAACTGTACATCATACTCGGAGGCCATTGGAGCCTTGGGGTAGGTGGGGACAGGGCAGGGCAGTGCCCAGGAAGTGCCTCTTGCGCCCTGGAGGTGTCAAGCTGGCACCTTGGCTGTGCCAGTGTCTGGGATCCAGGTTGGACTGCCAAGGTTCCAGGATGCCGGACTGGCACAGCCGAGGAGCGGGGCCTGAGCAAAGCCAGGGGGTGAAGGGAAGTGTTATTAATGGTGGGGGGAAGGGCAGCACGGTGGCCTAGTGGTTAGCACAACCGCCTCACGGCGCTGAGGTCCCAGGTTCGATCCCGGCTCTGGGTCACTGTCTGTGTGGAGTTTGCACATTCTCCCCGTGTCTGTGTGGGTTTCGCCCCCACAACCCAAAAATGTGCAGAGTAGGTGGATTGGCCACGCTAAATTGCCCCTTAATTGGAAAAAATAATTGGGTAATCTAAATTTAAAAATAAAATAAAAAAATTAATGGTGGGGGGATGAAGGGGGGTATGAAGGGTGGAGAGAGAAGGGGGTGTCTGAAAGGTGGAGGGCTGAAAGAGGGGCCCTTAATGGTATGAGGGGGAAAGGCCCTCAGCGACTCCATTGTGGGGTATTTTCACTTGTGGGGGACGTGATGATCCGATGTCCACGAGGATGGATGGGTGTAAGAGGGGTCACCCTCATGCCTGGGTGGTAGAGACGGGTTCACGTGGACTTTTAGTGAAGGGAGGGAGGTTGCCTCTCCAGGGTCGCAGGGGTTACGATGCATGTGTGTGGGTGGGTGCAAAGGACCCTCAACCTCATTTTGAGATCTGGGCGCCCTTTAAAAATGCCCTCCCCATCCCCCTCTGACAGCTGAGCAGCCGGTATTGCCGACGACTTTAGTTCCCCATTGCAGAAAAAAGTCGAAGTGTGGGTTTTTCCACTGTGAAACTCCCCAAGTTCTGAAAAAAAAATGACTAAGTGTGGTTGAATTCCCGATCTGGATGTCACTAAACACCTGACGGGAATCACCCCGTCAAACCATCCCTAAAATAACACCGAGACATTTGGGGGAGAGTTGGGCTCATGGCCTCCCCAACGCCCTGAACAACTGTAGCAAAACATCCTCACTATTATTCTCCTTGCAATAAATGGCAACATTCCATTATCCTCCCAAGCCACTTGCTCCACCTGCAAATTAACCTTTGGTGCCGCATGTACCAGATCACGCGGATCCCAGAGTTCCGCAATCTCTCTCCATTTAAATAATATGCCGCTTTTTTATTCTTCGTTCTAAAGATGGCAAGTTCACATTTTCCCAGATTACACTCCATCTGCCAAATCTTTGCCCACTCACTTAGCCCATCGGTATCCTTTTCTAGACTCCGAGGCGGGATTCTCTGATCACCGTGCCAATATCGCGTTGGGTGATCGGCTGAACAATCGACATTTACGCTGGAATCGGGGGGGCGGCGCCGTTTTCGAGATGTGCCGCCCCCTCAAAAACGGTGTACGCGGGAGTACACCGCACGCCTATTGGATGGCTTCAGGACGCCACGTTAGACCCTCCCCTGATGCTCCGCCCCGATGGGCCGAGTCCCCAACAGCATGCGGCACGTGTCCTCACAACATTCGGGGATCCCTCGTGGCAGCTGCGGACTGTGTCCAGCGCCGCCACAGTCGGGGGGGGGGTGGGGGGTGGGGGAGAGCCGTTCCGCTGGCAGGAGGCGCTTCAGTGGGGCTGGTCTGGGGGGTGGCGAGGGGGGTTACAGGGGGGCAGTTTTTGGCACGCACATGCGTGGCCACGGACCTGGCCGTTCTGCGGCCGTAACCGCAGGTAAAGCCAAGGATTTAACGTTGCACGGCTACTATCCCCCCACCGGGCGAAGGATCGGTGCGGGAGCGGCGCCATCTTTCTGGTGGTAAGTGGAGACGGATCCCGCAGACATAGCCACAGAAATGGAGAATCCAGCCCCTTGTCTTCACAATTTACTTTCCTCCTAACTTTGTGGCTTCAGAAAGTTTAGCAGCCTCACTCTCGGTCCTGTCATCCAAGTCGTTAATATATATCGTAAAATAATGATTAGAAATATTAGTAAATAGTATATTAATAATAAGTTTAAAAAAGAGAGAGAAATAAAAAGATAATCTGCCTTTTGGTTCCTGTTGCTATAAATCCCAATCTCTGTTGCCCACACCCTCCCTCATTCTCTGTCTGCGGTTCACTTGGTAGCACCCTCCCCTCTCTAGTGTTGAGGGCTCAGGCTGCTCTTCGGAAGCACGAGAATAAGATCTTGTTCAACACTCCAGTGCCGTACTCCGGGAGCGATCTTCATCAGAGGTTGTGCTGTTTGGATGAGATGCGGAACCAAAACCAAAGCTCGATTGCGAAGAGTTGCCACCCACGTTTTAGCTAATATCTACCTGTCGACCAAAGTCACACACGCAAAGTAACTGGTTCGGGTCACCTCGCTGATTTTTGGGAGCTTGCTGAGCGTAACTAGGCTGCTGTGTTTGCCAAATGGAGAGCACTTCCAAAAAGTTCTTCACTGGCTGGAAAGTCTTTTAGGAATGACCTAAGGTCATGGGAAATGTTAGCCAAACATTCACCGCCCCCACCCCCCCCACCATCACCACTGACGTTCACTTACGGCAGTATATACCAGTCACACGTTACGATACATTGTAGCATCTCAGCAAGGTGTCTTCAACAGCACGTTCCAAAGTCATAACCCCCACCGTCCAGAAGGAGAAGAGCAGCAGAATCGTGGGGCACATCAAACTCCCATCCAAGACACACACCACCGTGACTTGGAACTATCTCCCCGTTCCTTCACTGTCGCAAGATCATAATCCTGGAACTGCCTTCCTAACAGCGGGTGTATCTACACCAGGTTGTACTGCAGGGGGTCAAGAAGCAATCTCATCAGTAACTTCTCAAGGGCAAGTCGAGATGGCCCAATGAGGCCCACTTGGCTTTTAATAGCAGCTGCTACAGGTGCTGGCTTGTAAACTTCCGGCAGCACCTCTTATTCCATTTCTTCATCCACCAAAATTAACAAAGCATCCATGATAAGCAGATAGCTCTTACTGAGTGTAACTAAGACACTGTGGTGAATCACAGTAGCGTAATTCACACTGTACAGTAGTCCCCCGTTATACCGCGCTCCGCAATACCGCGGTTCACGATATACAGCGGGGGGGGCTTATGGATCCCAACTGTCAGCTTCCCTCTCCGGATCAAAGTGAGCCGGCCGCTGAAATTGACACTGCCGGCTGATTGGAGGGAGATTCAGTGAGAGAGGAGCAGCTCACACAGCGTCCGGAAGTGGATAGTGCAGAGCTACAGCTGGTACCTCCATAGTGGTTGAGGCAGGGTGGGGGTGGGGGGGAGGGGGTGCGGGTGGCGGTGTGGAGAAAGGCCTGAACTGCAGGGGTTTGGGACCGAGGAGAGATGCGACACCCCCCTGCCACTTGTTCCCAAACCAGCAAGTTGACAGCCCTGACACCTAAAACTGAATACCAGCCTTGCCTTTGAAACTGACATGCAGCGCAGGGTGCAAGCGCGTGCGGCAGATGGGGTGCAGACAGCAAGACCTTGTAAGTTCCTGGTAAGTTTCTGTGGGTTGTTTTAATTAGATCCACGATGGGGGTTTTAAATTTATTTTAAAATATATGCATGCGCTTCCCATTGTGAGTCTACGGGGGTCTGACCTCTCCCCCCGCCCCCCGTAGACACACAATGGGAAGCGCATGCATAGATTTTTTAATAAATTTAAAACCCCCATCGTGGATATCCGCGGCTCGGATGCAACGCGGGTGGCTGTCTTGGACCCCAACACCCGCGTTATAAAGGGGGACTACTGTATTACACATGTTGTTCTATGTCTCTGTAAGCTCGGCACACGAGCAGTTGCGCTGCTCTGCCACAAGGGGGAGATGCACTGGGAGTGTACGGGAGTTTGTACTGGGCTCCACCCTTGGCTCCACCCACGGCTCCTCCTCCTAACCGGAAATATAAAGGTTGATGCTGAGAGCCTGCCTGCCAGTTCATCTGGAGTTCATCTTGTCACAGGCAGGTTCTGTTGTAAGACGATTAAAACCACTGTTCACTTCTAACCACGTGTCGCGTGAATTGATGGTCTCATCAATTTAATCGTCTAAAGAAACAGTAAGGAACGACTATGGAATCAGCCCTCAAGCCTGATCGACTAGAACTCGACCCACAGGATGTAGAGGCGAAATAAATATTTTCACATTGGATCCGATGTTGTAAGGCCTACCTGGCTGAAGCAAGCACCCCAGAAACGACAGAGGAGCAGAAACTCAGCCTACTGCACGCAAGGGTGAGCCATCGTATATCTACTCAGTTAAATTGTACCGGCTCATATACAGAGGCCCTGGCCCTACTCGACAAAATGTACGTGAGGCCCGTCAATGATGCCTACTAGCGCCACGTTTTTACTACTCGCCGCCAGCGCCCCACAGAATCGCTAGAAGAATTTCTAAGAGACTTAAAAGCCTTATCCCGGGACTGTAATTACCAGGCAGTAAATGCTGCTGAACATAGAGAACTTGCTGTCCGCGATGTCTTTGTTGCAGGCCTTAGATCGAATTACGTGCGCTAGCGACTGCTGGAGAAAGGGGCTCAAAATTTAGAAGAAACTGTTGAACTCGCTACAACTATGGAGGTCTCGTTTCGAAGCCTCACCTCGTTTCCTGCGGACTCCGCGACCGCGTCATGAACCCCCGACCAGCGACTGCCCCAGGCCTGCGCCGCGCGGCCGCCCAGTCACCATGCTGCCCCAGCCTGCCACTTTTGTGGCCAGTCCCAGCACCCGCGGCAGCACTGACCGGCCCGCAACACAACCTGCAGCAGCTGCGGGCAAAAAGGTCACTATGCCAGAGTGTGTCTGGCAAGGAAGGCCCCAGCCCCTAACCCTCCCGCAGCACAAAGCAACTGCTCTCTGCACTAGCAGGCCCGCAGGCCCTGGAACGCTGCGGCCTATACACCGACTCCGCCCCCGCCCACCACGTGAGATCCATGTGGGCTGCCATCCTGGACGCCATCTTCCTCGCCGCCCGCCACGTGCCATCCACGGGGGCGGCCATCTTGGGCTCCATCCTCTCCAAACTCGGAAAATTTGATTGAAGACTGCAACCTCAGCGGGCACTCATCGCTGGGCCACCCCAGCGCAGCCGACCGAGCCGGCGACGACCTGCAACTCAACGCAGTCAAACTGGACCAATCACGCTCAAAGCATCTCCACAACTCGATGACGACGGTTCAAATCAACGGGTACAGTACACCGTGCCTTTTCGATTCCGGGAGCACTGAGAGCTTCGTACACCCAGATCTGGTAAGACGCTGTTCGCTCCCCGTCTTCCCTGCACGGCAAACTATCTCCCTCGCTTCGGGTTCCTACTCTGTCCATATCCAAGGGCGCACCGTCGCAACTCTAACAATCCAAGGCGCTAGCTACTCTAATTTCCAACTATGCGTCCTGCCCGAACTCTGCGCCCCACTCTTACTGGGACTCGACTTTCAATGCAATCTCAAGAGTCTCACCCTCAGCTTCGGCGGACCCCTATCCCCAATCACTATCTGCAGCCTAGCCACACTGCGAATCTCCCCCCTCCTCTCTTTGCCAACCTCACTCTGTACTGTAAACCCGTAGCCACTCGCAGCAGGCGGTACAGCCTACAGGACAGGGTGTTCATTCGATCCGAGGTCCGGAGGCTTTTACGTGAGGGGATCATAGAGGCCAGTAACAGTCCCTGGAGAGCTCAGGTGGTGGTCGTCAAGACCGGGGAAAAATTCCGCATGGTCATAGACTATAGTCAGACTATTATTCGGTTTACGCTCCTCGACGCGTACCCCCTCCCCAGGATTGCAGACATGGTGAATCAGATCACCCAGTATCAGATTTTTTCCACGGTGGATCTGAAGTCTACATACCACCAGCTCCCAATCCGCCCGGAGGACCGCCACTTCACGGCGTTTGAGGCCGAAGGCCGCCTCTTCCATTTCCTCCGGGTCTCTTTCGGCGTCACTAATGGGGTCTCAGTGTTCCAACGAGCAATGGACCGAATGGTGGACCAGTACGGGCTGCGGGCCACGTTTCCGTACTTGGATAACGTCACCATCTGCAGCTATGACCAGCAGGACCACAATGACAACCTCAACCGATTTCTCCAGATGGCCCAGAAGCTTAACCTCACATACAACAAGGAGAAATGCGTTTTCCGCACAACCAGACTAGCCATCCTCGGCTATGTCGTGGAAAACGGAGTCCTGGGACCCAACCCGGACCGTATGCCGCTCCCTCTTAGAACTCCCTCTTCCTCATTGTCCCAGGGCCCTCAAACGGTGCCTGGGGTTCTTTTCATATTATGCCCAGTGGGTCCCTCAATATGTGGACAAAGCCCGCCCACTATTTAAGGCCACACGATTTCCCCTGTCAGCTGAGGCCCGTCAGGCCTTCAACTGCATCAAGGAGGACATCGCCAAAGCGGCCATGCGGGCGGTGGATGAATCCGTCCCTTTCCAGGTTGAGAGCGACGCCTCAGAGGTAGCTCTAGCAGCCATACTAAATCAGGCAGGGAGACCAGTCGCATTTTTCTCCCGAACCCTCTCCGCTTCGGAACTTCGACACTCCTCAGTCGAATAGGAAGCACAAGCCATTGTGGAGGCTATTCGTCACTGGAGACACTACCTCGCAGGTAGAAGGTTCACCCTCATCACCGACCAAAGATCGGTTGCCTTCATGTTTGACAACTGGCAAAGGGGCAAAATTAAAAATGACAAAATTCTGAGGTGGAGGATCGAACTCTCCACCTACAAATATGATATTATGTATCGACCGGGGAAGCTCAACAAGCCCCCAGATGCAAACCGCACTTCTACAGACCAGACAGGGCCCACCTGGTCAAGGCTTCTAGGCCCTTTGAACGCCTCGCTATCGATTTCAAACGGCCACTCCCCTCGACTAACAGGAATGTGTACTTCCTGAACATCATAGACGAGTTCTCCCGTTTCCCTTTTGCTATCCCGTGCCCCGATATGACCTCCCACACAGTCATTAGGGCCCTGCATAATATCTTCACCCTGTTTGGTTTCCCCAGCTATGTACACAGCGACCAGGGTTCGTCCTTTATGAGCGACGAGCTGCGTCAGTACCTGCTTGGGAAGGGCATCGCCTCGAGCAGGACTACCAGCTATAACCCCAGGGGGAACGGGCAGGTGGAGAGGGAGAATGCGATGGTCTGGAAGACCGTCCTACTGACCCTCCGGTCCAGGAATCCCCTGATCTCCCATTGGCAAGAAGTCCTCCCCGACGCGCTCCACGCTATTAGGTTCCTCTTATGTACCGCTACCAACCAGACCCCTCACGAGTGGCTCTTTATTTTCTCCAGGGGCACTACCACGGGAGTTTCGCTCCCGGCATGGTGAAGACGCCGGGCCCAGTACTCCTCCGGAAGCACGTCAGGGCGCACAAAACTGACCCACTCGTAGAGAAAGTGCTCCTACTGCATTCGAACCCCCAGTACGCCTTTGTACCTCGGGTACCTCGGCGGTGGTAGTGGGGGAGTTGGATCCTGCAGGCCCCCCTGAGGCCCCCAGTCCCCAGTCGAACCAGACGGGTACGAAGCTCGGGCGGAATCGCCCCCGGAGTCCGCCATCGTATCCCAACCGACGGTGCTCATCCAGCCACCAGAAGGGGCTGCAACCCCGGTGCTCCACCGATCACATCGGACAACTCGGCCACCGGACAGACTCAATCTGTAAGCCATCACCCGCGCCGAACTTGATTTTTTTTACAGGGGGTGAATGTGGTGAATCACATTAGCGTAACTCACACTGTATTACACATGTTGTACGATGTCTCTGTAAGCTCGACACACGAGCAGTTGCGCTGCTCTGCCACTAGGGGGAGATGCACTCGGAGTGTACGGGAGTTTGTTCTGGGATCCACCCTTGGCTCCACCCATGGCTCCTTCCCCTAACCGGAAGTATAAAGGTTGATGCTGAGAGCCTGCCTGCAGTTCATCTGGAGTTCATCTTGTCACAGGCAGGCTCTGTTGTAAGATGATTAAAACCACTGTTCACTTCTAACCATGTGTCGTGTGAATTGATGGTCTCATCAGACACTTAATATAAAATAGAGAGATTCAAAGTTCAAAACTGTCCTGCTATTTCACACAGATCCCTAGGATACATAATACCCTTTCAGCAAATGCCCCATACTTGTGCTTCCATTGGCCACCAGACACCAATCGTGCCAGCTTTCACAGGCACTAATTACAATATGGGATTCCGATTGGTGGGAAACTCTGTTAAATAAAAAGAACCAAATAGATAAAATGGTGACTGACGAACAGGGAAAGTCAGAACTATAATAATAATCTTTATTAGTGTCACAAGTAGGCTTACATTAACACTGCAATGAAGTTACTGTGAAAATCCCCCAGTTACCACACACAGGCACACAGAGGGAAAATTCAGCATGTCCAATTCCCCTAACTAACACGTCGGGCGGGATTCTCTGATCCTGAGGCTAAGTGTTGACGCCGTCGTAAATGCCGTCGCGTTTCCCGACGCCGTCAACATGGCCTCAGGAGCAGCGATTTTGACCACTACAGGGGGCCAGCACGGCACTGGAGCGACCCACGCCGCTCCAGCTGCCGATCCCGGTGTCAGATGGGCGCCCCGCGGGTTCGCGCATGTGCAGTGGAAGCAGCGCGATTTCCGCACATGTGCGGTGTCTCCCTTCTCTGTGCCGGCCCCGACGCAACATGGCGCAGGGCTACAGGGGCCGGCGGGGAACAAAGGAGGCCCCCAGCACGAGCGGCCAGTCCACCGATCAGTGGGCCAGGCCACAGCGGAAGCCCACCCTGAGGTCAGACCGTCCCTACCCCCCTACAGGCCACCCCCGAATCCTTCCACGCTGAGATCCCGCCGGGTAAGACCAGGTTAGAACGTCGCCGGCGGGACTTGGGTTTTTTGGCACGGCAGCTCGGCCCATCCCGGGCAGAGAATCGCCCGGGGGGGAGGGCAGGGGCGCCATAGAGCGGCCCCCGACCGGCACTGCTCCGACCGTGCCGGCGCCAATGGTGCCGATTCTCCGCTCTCTGGAGAATCGCGTCCCGGCGTCCGGGCGGCGTACCACGATTCACGCCGATCGTGGCAATTCTCCGGCCCGGCCCCGGGGTGAGAGAATCCCGCCCGTACTTCGGGGCTTGTGCGAGGAAACCAGAGCACCCGGAGGAAAGCCACGCAGACACGGGGAGAACGTGCAGACTCCGCACAGACAGTGACCCAAGTCGGGAATCGAACCTGGGATCCTGGCACCGAGAAGCAGCAGTGCTAACCACTGAGCGACTGTGCCACCCTCTGGAGCAGTTTTCATTGTCCACATGCAAGTATGAGTTAAAATCACCTCATTATCCTGCTGACATATATTTTAATGTATGATCCTGTCTTTAGATCTTCTTGAACCTGCACCATTTCCCTCCCGAAGGGACGTTATTTGAGTTTTATGCCAGTATTGCAATAAAGAAAGGCTCACACAGCACCTTTTGCGATCTCAGGATATCCCAAAGTACTCTGTAGCCAATTAAATATTTTTGAAAATTAGTCATTAATATAATTCAGGAAATACCGCATTTGCCATTTTTCCCAGAGCAAAATCCCATAGACAATGACATAAATAATGATCAGAAAATCTGTTTCAGTGATTTTGGCCGAAGGATTTTGTGCAGCTCAGTAGGTTATAGCACAGTTGCTTCACAACTCCAGGGTCCCAGGTTCGATTCCCGGCTTGGGTCACTGTCTGTGCGGAGTCTGTACGTTCTCCCCGTGTCTGTGTGGGTTTCCTCCGGGTGCTTCGGTCCAAAAGAAAAAGGTTAGATGGGGTTACGGGGATAGGGTGGAGGTGTGGGCTTAGGTAGGGTGCTCTTTCCAAGGGTTGATGCAGACTTGATGGGCTGAATGGCCTCTTTCTGCACTGTAGATTCTATGACATCTATGATAATATTGATCAGGACACTGGAGAGAGCTCCGCTGCCCTCCTTCAACACTGTAACGTGAAATCTTCAAGATACGCCTGAACAAACGGGTCCTTAGCTTAACATCTCATGTGAATGTTGGCATCTCTGACAGTGCAGCACTCCCTCAATGCAACACTAGTTTACATTTTGTGTGCTGGTCTCTAGAGTGGATCTTGAAACCTCGACCTTCAGCCTCCAAGATGAGAGAGCCGCCACAGCTCAACTTCAGTTCTTGCGTTGACTTCCCTTATGATTTTCTGATTTTTAAAAAATGGTCACATACACCCACCTATCAGTACCAAGAACTGAAAACGCTGTAAACACATTAGGGGAATTTTAACCTTAGAGAATTGGTGTTCGGAGGTAGAAATACTTTTACAGCAAGATCACAATCTGCATTCAATGCATCATTGCCCATCTCTAACACTGTTACATTTGGATCTCTGCTTAAAACCTATTCACAAGGTCAAGATTTTAATGCTGGAAGGTGAATATTTATTGCAGCAATTGACATAATTATGTAACACTGAAGACGTTTTTTCAGATTGGCTTTTATTTGATTTTAAATTCAACATTTCCAACATGGGTTTTTCAAAGCTCAGGTAACAAACCGGTGACACAGAGGGCGATTGAGACACAGTTCAGCTATTGAAATTTGTGCAGGGGGTGGGTTCTTTGAAAATATCATCACACATTTTTTTCCCAGTTGGGGAATAGTGGGGAAGTTGTGGAATAATAATAATGATCTTTATTAGTGTCACAAGTAGGCTTACATTAACACTGCAATGCAGTTACCGTGAAAAGCCCCTAGTTGCCACACTCCGGGGCCTGTTCGGGAACACAGAGGGAAAATACATGTCCAATACACCTAACAAGCACGTCTTTCGGGACTTGTGGGGGGTGCCCCCACCCTAATTGCTGAGAGGCAGTTATCTGTCAGTCACCTGAGGCCTGTTTAGGGGCACAAAGGGCACATTGTATTCTTCTCTTTGAAGTTTAGGTATTTTTTGAGTCATCGATTAGCTGAGGTCTGCATACAAGACAGACAAAAAGCGCACTCAGTAAGCTTGCGCTTTTCAAGGAGACACATCCGGAGTGAGGCACATCTAGAGTGGGAATTGCAACTTGGTAATTTGGTGCAGTGAGGTAATCAGGAACAGAGTGAGAGAAGGTGCTTTTTCGGAGGTGCATTTTAACCCTGGTAAGTGACTGGTAAGTAGTTTTTCTTTTCATTTTCTAATTTATTTATTTTTATTTTGAAATTGTAGTTGTATAAGTTTACCTAAGGTTTAAGACATGGCAGGATATCCCAGATCCGTGTCATGCTCCTCGTGTGCGACGTGGGAGCTCAGGGACACGCCCACTGTCCCTGGCTCTTTCACGTGCAAGAAGTGTGTTCAGTTGCAGAACATGTTAGACCGCTTGACGGCTCTGGAGCTGCGGATGGACTCACTTTGGAGCATCCGCGATGCTGGCGACGTCGTGGATAGCACGTTTAGCGAGTTGGTCACACCGCAGGTGAAAGTTACTGAGGGAGATAGCAAATGGGTGACCAAAAGACAGAGCAAGAGTAGGAAGGCAGTGCAGCTGTCCCCTGCGGTCATCTCCCTGCAAAACAGATATACCGCTTTGGATACTGTTGGGGGAGATGGCTCACCAGGAAAAGGCAGCAGCAGCTAGGTTCATAGCACCGTGGCTGGCTCTGCTGCACAGCAGGGCAGGAAGAAAAATGGCAGGGCTATAGTGATAGGGGACTCGATCGTAAGGGGAATAGACAGGCGGTTCTGTGGACGCAATCGAGACTCCAGGATGGTATGTTGCCTCCCTGGTGCAAGGGTCAAGGATGTCTCAGAGCGGCTGCAGGACATTCTGGGGGGGGGAGGGTGAACAGCCAGCTGTCGTGGTGCACATAGGCACCAACGATATAGGTAAAAAAACGGGATGAGGTCCTACAAGCGGAATTCAGGGAGTTAGGAATTAAACTAAAAAGTAGGACCTCAAAGGTAGTAATCTCAGGATTGCTACCAGTGCCACGAGCTAGTCAGAGTAGGAATGTCAGGATAGATACGATGAATGCGTGGCTCGAGAGATGGTGCAAGAGGGAGGGATTCAAATTCCTGGGGCATTGGGACCGGTTCTGGGGGAGGTGGGACCAGTACAAACCGGACAGTCTGCACCTGGGCAGGACTGGAACCGATGTCCTAGGGGGAGTGTTTTCTAGAGCTGTTGGGGAGGGTTTAAACTAATGTGGCAGGGGGATGGGAACCAATGCAGGAAGTTGGAAGGTAGTTCAAACAGGGACAGAAGCAAAAGGAAGTAAGGGGAAAAGTGCAAGGCAGAGAAGACATAGTCAAAAATCAAAAAGGGCGACTGTACAAGGTACAGTGACTGTGGGGAGCTCAGTGAATAGGCCCAGTAATACTAAAAGGAATAAAACTGGAGATGCTAAGATTCAAAACAGAGGTAATAAAACCAACATAAGTGTACTTTACCTGAATGCTCGTCGTATTCGGAATAAAGTAAATGAGTTGATGGCACAAATCATCGTGAATGACTATGATTTAGTCGCCATTACTGAAACATGGTTAAAGGATCGTCACGACTGGGAGCTAAATATCCGAGGGTATCAAACTATTCGGAAGGACAGAGTGCATGTAGAAATGGTACAGCAGTTATCATGGGGGATTTTAATCTACATGTCGATTGGTTTAACCAGGTCGGTCAAGGCAACCTTGAGGAGGAGTTTATAGAATGTATCCGTGATAGTTTCCTAGAACAGTATGTAATGGAACCTACGAGGGAACAAGCAGTCCTAGATCTTGTCCTGTGTAATGAGACAGGATTGATTCATGATCTCGTAGTTAGGGATCCTCTCGGAAGGAGCGATCACAATATGGTGGAATTTAAAATACAAATGGAGGGTGAGAAAGTAAAATCAAATACGAGTGTTTTGTGTTTAAACAAAGGAGATTACAATGGGATGAGAGAAGAACTAGCTAAGGTAGACTGGGAGCAAAGGCTTTATGGTGGAACAGTTGAGGAACGGTGGAGGATCTTCCAAGCGATTTTTCACAGAGCTCAGCAAAGGTTTATACCAACAAAAAGGAAGGACAGTAGAAAGAGGGAAAATCGACCGTGGATATCTAAGGAAATAAGGGAGAGTATCAAATTGAAGGAAAAAGCATATAAAGTGGCAAAGATTGGTGCAAGACTAGAGGACTGGGAAATCTTTAGGGGGCAACAGAAAGCTACTAAAAAAGCTATAAAGAAGAGTAAGATAGAGTATGAGAGTAAACTTGCTCAGAATATAAAAACAGACAGTAAAAGTTTTTACAAATATCTTAAACAAAAAAGAGTGGCTAAGGTAAATATTGGTCCTTTAGAGGATGAGAAGGGAGTTTTAATAATGGGAGATGAGGAAATAGCTGAGGAACTGAACAGGTTTTTGGGTCGGTCTTCACAGTGGAAGACACAAGTAAAATGCCAGCGACTGATAGAAATGAGGCTATGGCAGGTGAGGACCTTGAGAGGATTGTTATCACTAAGGAGGTAGTGATGGGCAAGCTAATGGGGCTAAAGATAGACAAGTCTCCTGGCCCTGATGGAATGCATCCCAGAATGCTAAATGAAATGGCTAGGGAAATTGCAGATGCACTAACGATGATTTACCAAAATTCACTAGACTCTGGGGTGGTCCCGGTGGATTGGAAATTAGCAAACGTGACACCACTGTTTAAAAAAGGAGGTCGGCAGAGAGCAGGAAATTATAGGCCAGTGAGCTTAACTTCGGTAGAAGGGAAGATGCTGGAATCTATCATCAAGGAAGAAATAGTGAGGCATCTGGATAGAAATTGTCCCATTGGGCAGACGCAGCATGGGTTCATAAAGGGCAGGTCGTGCCTAACTAATTTAGTGGAATTTTTTGAAGACATTACCAGTGCAGTAGATAACAGGGAGCCAATGGATGTGGTATATCTGGATTTCGAGAAAGCCTTTGACAAGGTGCCACACAAAAGTTTGCTGCATAAGATAAAGATGCATGGCATTAAGGATAAAGTAGTAGCATGGATAGAGGATTGGTTAATTAATAGAAAGCAAAGAGTGGGGATTAATGGGTGTTTCTCTGGTTGGCAATCAGTAGCTAATGGTGTCCCTCAGGGATCCGTGTTGGGCCCACAATTGTTCACAATTTACATAGATGATTTGGAGTTGGGGACCAAGGGCAATGTTTCCAAGTTTGCAGATGACACTAAGTTGAATGGTAAAGCGAAAAGTGCAGAGGATACTGGAAGTCTGCAGAGGGATTTGGATAGGTTAAGTGAATGGGCTAGGGTCTGGCAGATGGAATACAATGTTGACAAATGTGAGGTTATCCATTTTGGTAGGAATAACAGCAAATGGGATTATTATTTAAACGATAAAATATTAAAGCATGCCGCTGTGCAGAGAGACCTTGGTGTGCTCGTGCATGAGTCACAGAAAGTTGGTTTACAGGTGCAACAGGTGATTAAGAAGGCAAATGGAATTTTGTCCTTCATTGCTAGACGGATGGAGTTTAAGATTAGGGAGGTTATGTTGCAATTGTATGAGGTGTTAGTGAGGCCACACCTGGAGTATTGTGTTCAGTTTTGGTCTCCTTACTTGAGAAAGGACATACTGGCACTGGAGGGTGTGCAGAGGAGATTCACTAGGTTAATCCCAGAGCTGAAGGGGTTGGATTATGAGGAGAGGTTGAGTAGACTGGGACTGTACTCGTTGGAATTTAGAAGGATGAGGGGGATCTTATAGAAACATTTAAAATTATGAAGGGAATAGATAGGATAGATGCGGGCAGGTTGTTTCCACTGGCGGGTGAAAGCAGAACTAGGGGACATAGCCTCAAAATAAGGGGAAGTAGATTTAGGACTGAGTTTAGGAGGAACTTCTTCACCCAAGGGGTTGTGAATCTATGGAATTCCTTGCCCAGTGAAGCAGTTGAGGCTCCTTCGTTGCATGTTTTTAAGGTAAAGATAGATAGTTTTTTGAAGAATAAAGTGATTAAGGGTTATGGTGTTCGGGCCGGAAAGTGGAGCTGAGTCCACAAAAGATCAGCCATGATCTCATTGAATGGCGGAGCAGGCTCGAGGGGCCAGATGGCCTACTCCTGCTCCTAGTTCTTATGTTCTTATGTTCTTATGAAACCGGAGCACCAGGAGGAAACCCACGCAGACACAGGGGGAACGTGCAGACTCAGTGACCCAAGCCAGGAATCGAACCCGGGTCCCTGGCGCTGTGAAGCAACAGTGCTAACCAGTGTTCTGCTGTGCTGCCCATAAGGACCCTCCATGATGTAAAGGGAACAATTGAGGGGAAGGCAGGAAGCAAACATCAAGTGCAAAATAGAGCAGAGGGGTGCATGATAAGGGAGAATGTGAAGAGATTGGACGAGAACTCTAATAAACAATTTGGAAGGCATAGAGGAACAATGAAATGGGATTATCAAGGAACATATAAACAGAAAGGAGGATGTATTAATGAGCTTATCAAACTAAAGAAGGAATAAAACCTGTTGTAATGTGATGCAAGCGACGAGGCAGTGTTAAATCACAATGATGATTTATTTAATTAAGAAGTACTTTATATTCAGAATAGCACAACTCCTGCCCAAGTCTAGTCCCTCGACTCCCAAGTCTACTATGACCATACCCCAACAGCCATGTATGTGCCCAAACATCCGATAGGCTCATGTTCGCTCATTCTACCCCCGTACATTCCAATTGGGTCATGTGGCCCGCGAAGTATCATCCTTTAAAGGGACCCCCCCCAAAATTCCTCCTCCCCCGTCGCTTAATTTCCCTGACAGACCCCTGAAAAAAAAAGCAGAAAAACTTGTATTTTCAGTCATATACAGTCAAAGAGAGTCACAGTGAGGGAACTTAATGCAAAATTCATAAGGTAAGTCTATCAGGTGACTTCCTAACTCTTGCCACACATCTCAACTTGGAAACTGGCTTTTCTGGACTGGAGGCATCTGAGTCTACAGCAGGGGCAGGCAGTGGAGTCCGAAGTAATAATAATAATCTTTATTGTCACAAGTAGGCTTATGATGCACCATCGATTACATGCGAGGCGAGTGATTTACCAATGTCAGGCTTTAATTAACTAGAACACAGCCTGGCGATCGTCTACAGTGGAAAGGGACGATCGTCAGGCTTCTGAGCATTTATACCTCGTTGATAGAGGCGTGGTTAACTCAGCCTCTCGGCCAATCGGTCGAGAGGCACATGACCGACCAGGGCCAATGGTAAGCCGACGTTCTGGCCCAATGGCAGACGAGTATGCAGATCATATCATCACAGCTTATATTAAGTTACTGTGAATAGCCCTTAGTCGACACATTCCAGGGCCTGTTCGGGCAGTACTGACTACCTCTTCAATACTACCCCCTTCTCCAGTCTCCCCGTTGTCAGCACCTCCTCCAGCAATGTGGAAGCCGGCTCGACTGGCAAGCTTTGTATCTCCTGTCTGGCAAAGAGCACCCTACTGAAGCCCACGTATCTACCCTGTCCCCGTAACCCAGTAACCACCACTTAATACTTTTTGGACACTAAGGGCAATTTAGCATGGCCAATCCACATAACCGGCACATCTTTGGACTGTGGGAGGAAACTGGAGCATCCGGAGGAAAAGCACGCAGACACGGGGAGAAACGTGTGGACTCCGCGCAGACAGTGACCCAGCCGGGAATCGAATCTGGGACCCTGAAGCTGTGAAGCAACTGTGCTCCCCACTATGCCACCGTACTGCCCCTAGTTAGTAAAACTCCTGGATTGGTCCGCCCACCTGAGTGCCTGCCAAGGCAGGGCAATCACGAAAACTGGTGAGTGCTGAACACAATTACGTACGTACATACATAGATACATCGTAATAGGAGCAAAAGTGGGCAATTCAACCGCTCGAACCTGCTCTGCCATTCAATACGATGATAGCTGATCAATTTGTGTTTCGAATTCCACAGTCCAATCTATTCCTGATATCCTTTGATTCCCTTGCCTGAGACGAATCCATCTACTCTGCCTTAAAAATAGTCAATGCCCCCGCCTCGACCACCCTCTGAGACACAGAGTTCCAATTGCAAAACCCTCAGGGAGAAAATAATTCTCCTAATCTCTGTCCTAAAAGAGCACCACCCCCACCCCACCCCACACCCCCAGCCCCATTTTAAAACTGCGACTCCAAGCTCCGAGCTCAACCAATGGAGGTAACATCCTTTCCACAACCACCTTGCCAGTACTGTTCAGCATGTTGTATGCTTCAATCATGTCACCCTCACCCTTCTTAATTCCAATGGGAACACATCCAACCCGTCGGAGCAGCAGCGGGGAGAGAGGAGCAGCAGCGGGGAGAGAGGAGCAGCAGCGGGGGGAGAGGAGCAGCAGCAGGGAGAGAGGACCAGCAGCGGGGAGAGAGGACCAGCAGCGGGGAGAGAGGAGCAGCAGCGGGGGGAGAGGAGCAGCAGCGGGGAGAGAGGAGCAGCAGCGGGGGGAAAGGAGAAGCAGCGGGGGGAGAGGAGCAGCAGCGGGGGGAGAGGAGCAGCAGCGGAGGGAGAGGAGCAGCAGCGGGGGGAGAGGAGCAGCAGCGGGGGGAGAGGAGCAGCAGTGGGGGGAGAGGAGCAGCAGCGGGGGGAGAGGAGCAGCAGCGGGGAGAGAGGAGCAGCAGCGGGGGGAGAGGAGCAGCAGCGGGGAGAGAGGAGCAGCAGGGAGAGAGGAGCAGCAGCCGGGGGGAGAGGAGCAGCAGCGGGGAGAGAGGAGCAGCAGCGGGGAGAGAGGAGCAGCAGTGGGGAGAGAGTAGCAGCAGCAGAGGGGAGAGGAGCAGCAGCGGGGGGAGAGGAGCAGCAGCGGGGGGAGAGGAGCAGCAGCGGGGAGAGAGGAGCAACGGGGAGAGAGGAGCAGCAGCGGGGGGAGAGGAGCAGCAGCGGGGGGAGAGGAGCAGCAGCGGGGAGAGAGGAGCAGCAGCGGGGAGAGAGGAGCAGCAGCAGGGAGAGAGGAGCAACGGGGAGAGAGGAGCAGCAGCGGGGGGAGAGGAGCAGCAGCGGGGAGAGAGGAGCAGCAGCGGGGAGAGAGGAGCAGCAGCGGGGAGAGAGGAGCAACGGGGAGAGAGGAGCAGCAGCGGGGGGAGAGGAGCAGCAGCGGGGGGAGAGGAGCAGCAGCGGCGGGAGAGGAGCAGCAGCGGGGAGAGGAGCAACAGCGGGGAGAGAGGAGCAGCAGCGGGGGGAGAGGAGCAGCAGCGGGGAGAGAGGAGCAGCAGCGGGGGGAGAGGAGCAGCAGCGGGGAGAGAGGAGCAGCAGCGGGGGGAGAGGAGCAGCAGCGGGGAGAGAGGAGCAGCAGGGGGGAGAGAGGAGCAGCAGCGGGGGGGAGAGGAGCAGCAGCGGGGAGGGAGGAGCAGCAGCGGGGGGAGAGGAGCAGCAGCGGGGAGAGAGGAACAGCAGCGGGGGGAGAGGAGCAGCAGCGGGGGAAGAGGAGCAGCAACGGGGGGAGAGGAGCAACAGCGGGGAGAGAGGAGCAGCAGCGGGGGGAGAGGAGCAGCAGTGGGGAGAGAGGACCAGCAGCGGGGAGAGAGGACCAGCAGCGGGGAGAGAGGAGCAGCAGCGGGGGGAGAGGAGCAGCAGCGGGGAGAGAGGAGCAGCAGCGGGGGGAAAGGAGAAGCAGCGGGGGGAGAGGAGCAGCAGCGGGGGGAGAGGAGCAGCAGCGGAGGGAGAGGAGCAGCAGCGGGGGGAGAGGAGCAGCAGCGGGGGGAGAGGAGCAGCAGTGGGGGGAGAGGAGCAGCAGCGGGGGGAGAGGAGCAGCAGCGGGGAGAGAGGAGCAGCAGCGGGGGGAGAGGAGCAGCAGCGGGGAGAGAGGAGCAGCAGGGAGAGAGGAGCAGCAGCCGGGGGGAGAGGAGCAGCAGCGGGGAGAGAGGAGCAGCAGCGGGGAGAGAGGAGCAGCAGTGGGGAGAGAGTAGCAGCAGCAGAGGGGAGAGGAGCAGCAGCGGGGGGAGAGGAGCAGCAGCGGGGGGAGAGGAGCAGCAGCGGGGAGAGAGGAGCAACGGGGAGAGAGGAGCAGCAGCGGGGGGAGAGGAGCAGCAGCGGGGGGAGAGGAGCAGCAGCGGGGAGAGAGGAGCAGCAGCGGGGAGAGAGGAGCAGCAGCAGGGAGAGAGGAGCAACGGGGAGAGAGGAGCAGCAGCGGGGGGAGAGGAGCAGCAGCGGGGAGAGAGGAGCAGCAGCGGGGAGAGAGGAGCAGCAGCGGGGAGAGAGGAGCAACGGGGAGAGAGGAGCAGCAGCGGGGGGAGAGGAGCAGCAGCGGGGGGAGAGGAGCAGCAGCGGCGGGGAGAGGAGCAGCAGCGGGGAGAGGAGCAACAGCGGGGAGAGAGGAGCAGCAGCGGGGGGAGAGGAGCAGCAGCGGGGAGAGAGGAGCAGCAGCGGGGGGAGAGGAGCAGCAGCGGGGAGAGAGGAGCAGCAGCGGGGGGAGAGGAGCAACAGCGGGGAGAGAGGAGCAGCAGCGGGGGGAGAGGAGCAGCAGCAGGGGGAGGGGAGCAGCAGCGGGGAGAGAGGAGCAGCAGGGGGGAGAGAGGAGCAGCAGCGGGGGGAGAGGAGCAGCAGCGGGGAGGGAGGAGCAGCAGCGGGGGGAGAGGAGCAGCAGCGGGGAGAGAGGAACAGCAGCGGGGGGAGAGGAGCAGCAGCGGGGGAAGAGGAGCAGCAACGGGGGGAGAGGAGCAACAGCGGGGAGAGAGGAGCAGCAGCAGGGGGGAGAGGAGCAGCAGTGGGGAGAGAGGAGCAGCAGCGGGGAGAGAGGAGCAGCAGCGGGGGGAGAGGAGCAGCAGCAGGGGAGAGGAGCAGCAGCAGGGAGAGAGGAGTAGCAGCGGGGGGAGAGGAGCAGCAGCCGGGAGAGAGGAGCGGCAGTGGGGAGAGAGGAGCAGCAGCCGGGAGAGAGGAGCAGCAGCGGGGAGAGAGGAGCAGCAGCGGGGAGAGAGGAGCAGCAGCAGAGGGAGAGGAGCAGCAGCGGGGAGAGAGGAGCAGCAGCGGGGGGACAGGAGCAGCAGCGGGGGGAGAGGAGCAGCAGCGGGGAGGGAGGAGCAGCAGCGGGGGGAGAGGAGCAGCAGCGGGGAGAGAGGAACAGCAGCGGGGAGAGAGGAGCAGCAGCGGGGGGAGAGGAGCAACAGCGGGGAGAGAGGAGCAGCAGCGGGAGGAGAGGAGCAGCAGCGGGGGGAGAGGAGCAGCATCGGGGGGAGAGGAGCAGCAGCGGGGGGAGAAGAGCAGCAGCAGGGGGAGAAGAGGAGCAGCGGGGGAGAGGAGCAGCAGCGGGGAGAGAGGAGCAGCAGCGGGGGGAGAGGAGCAGCAGCAGGGAGAGAGGAGCAGCAGCGGGGGGAGAGGAGCAGCAGCAGGGAGAGAGGACCAGCAGCGGGGAGAGAGGACCAGCAGCGGGGAGAGAGGAGCAGCAGCGGGGGGAGAGGAGCAGCAGCGGGGAGAGAGGAGCAGCAGCGGGGGGAGAGGAGCAGCAGCGGGGGGAGAGGAGCAGCAGCGAGGGAAGGGGAGCAGCAGCGGGGAGAGAGGAGCAGCAGCGGGAGAGGGGAGCAGCAGCGGGGAGAGAGGAGCAGCAGTGGGGAGAGAGGAGCAGCTGCGGGGAGAGAGGAGCAACGGGGAGAGAGGAGCAGCAGCGGGGGGAGAGGAGCAGCAGCGGGGGGAGAGGAGCAGCAGCGAGAGAGAGGAGCAGCAGCGGGGGGAGAGGAGCAGCAGCGGGGAGAGAGGAGCAGCAGCGGGGGGAGAGGAGCAGCAGCGGGGGAGAGGAGCAGCAGCGGGGGGAGAGGAGCAGCAGCGGGGGGAGAGGAGCAGCAGCGGGGGGGAGAGGAGCAGCAGCGGGGAGAGAGGAGCAGCAGGGGGAGAGAGGAGCAGCAGCGGGGGGAGAGGAGCAGCAGCGGGGAGGGAGGAGCAGCAGCGGGGGGAGAGGAGCAGCAGCGGGGAGAGAGGAACAGCAGCGGGGGAGAGGAGCAGCAGCGGGGGGAGAGGAGCAGCAACGGGGGGAGAGGAGCAACAGCGGGGAGAGAGGAGCAGCAGCGGGGGGAGAGGAGCAGCAGCGGGGAGAGAGGAGCAGCAGCGGGGAGAGAGGAGCAGCAGCGGGGAGAGAGGAGCAGCAGCGGGGGGAGAGGAGCAGCAGCGGGGGAGAGGAGCAGCAGCGGGGAGAGAGGAGTAGCAGCGGGGGGTGAGGGGCAGCAGCCGGGAGAGAGGAGCAGCAGCGGGGGGGAGAGGAGCAGCAGCGGGGAGAGAGGAGCAGCAGCGGGGAGAGAGGAGCAGCAGCGGGGAGAGAGGAGCAGAAGCAGGGGGAGAGGAGCAGCAGCGGGGAGAGAGGAGCAGCAGCAGGGGGGAGAGGAGCAGCAGCGGGGAGAGAGGAGCAGCAGCAGGGGGAGAGGAGCAGCAGCGGGGAGAGAGGAGCAGCAGCGGGGGGAGAGAGGAGCAGCAGCGGGGGGAGAGGAGCAGCAGCGGGGAGGGAGGAGAGCAGCAGCGGGGGAGAGGAGCAGCAGCGGGAGAGAGGAACAGCAGCGGGGGGAGAGGAGCAGCAGCGGGGGGAGAGGAGCAGCAGCGGGGAAAGAGGAGCAGCAGCGGGGGAGAGGAGCAGCAGCGGGGAGAGAGGAGCAGCAGCGGGGGGAGAGGAGCAGCAGCGGGGAAAGAGGAGCAGCAGCGGGGGGAGAGGAGCAGCAGCGGGGGGAGAGGAGCAGCAAGCGGGGGGAGAGGAGCAACAGCGGTGAGAGAGGAGCAGCAGCGGGGGAAGAGGAGCAGCAGCGGAGGGGAGAGGAGCAGCAGCGGGGGGAGAGGAGCAGCAGTGGGGAGAGAGGAGCAGCAGCGGAGGGGGATAGGAACAGCAGCGGGGGGAGAGGAGCAGCAGCGGGGGGAGAGGAGCAGCAGCGGGGGGAGAGGAGCAGCAGCGGGGGGAGAGGAGCAGCAGCGGGGGGAGAGGAGCAGCGGGAGGAGAGGAGCAGCAGCGGGGAGAGAGGAGCAGCAGCGGAGAGAGAGGAGCAGCAGCGGAGAGAGAGGAGCAGCAGCGGAGAGAGAGGAGCAGCAGCGGAGAGAGAGGAGCAGCAGTGGGGGGAGAGGAGCAGCAGCGAGGGAAGGGGAGCAGCAGCGGGGAGAGAGGAGCAGCAGCGGGAGAGGGGAGCAGCAGCGGGGAGAGAGGAGCAGCAGTGGGGAGAGAGGAGCAGCTGCGGGGAGAGAGGAGCAACGGGGAGAGAGGAGCAGCAGCGGGGGGAGAGGAGCAGCAGCGGGGGGAGAGGAGCAGCATCGGCGGGAGAGGAGCAGCAGCGGGGAGAGGAGCAACAGCGGGGAGAGAGGAGCAGCAGCGGGGGGAGAGGAGCAGCAGCGGGGGGAGAGGAGCAGCAGCGGCGGGAGAGGAGCAGCAGCGGGGAGAGGAGCAACAGCGGGGGGAGAGGAGCAGCAGCGAGAGAGAGGAGCAGCAGCGGGGGGAGAGGAGCAGCAGCGGGGAGAGAGGAGCAGCAGCGGGGGGGAGAGGAGCAGCAGCGGGGGGAGAGGAGCAGCAGCGGGGGGAGAGGAGCAGCAGCGGGGGGAGAGGAGCAGCAGCGGGGGGGAGAGGAGCAGCAGCGGGGAGAGAGGAGCAGCAGGGGGGAGAGAGGAGCAGCAGCGGGGGGAGAGGAGCAGCAGCGGGGAGGGAGGAGCAGCAGCGGGGGGAGAGGAGCAGCAGCGGGGAGAGAGGAACAGCAGCGGGGGAGAGGAGCAGCAGCGGGGGGAGAGGAGCAGCAACGGGGGGAGAGGAGCAACAGCGGGGAGAGAGGAGCAGCAGCGGGGGGAGAGGAGCAGCAGCGGGGAGAGAGGAGCAGCAGCGGGGAGAGAGGAGCAGCAGCGGGGAGAGAGGAGCAGCAGCGGGGGGAGAGGAGCAGCAGCGGGGGAGAGGAGCAGCAGCGGGGAGAGAGGAGTAGCAGCGGGGGGTGAGGGGCAGCAGCCGGGAGAGAGGAGCGGCAGCGGGGGGGAGAGGAGCAGCAGCGGGGAGAGAGGAGCAGCAGCGGGGAGAGAGGAGCAGCAGCGGGGAGAGAGGAGCAGCAGCAGGGGGAGAGGAGCAGCAGCGGGGAGAGAGGAGCAGCAGCGGGGGGAGAGGAGCAGCAGCGGGGAGAGAGGAGCAGCAGCAGGGGGAGAGGAGCAGCAGCGGGGAGAGAGGAGCAGCAGCGGGGGGAGAGAGGAGCAGCAGCGGGGGGAGAGGAGCAGCAGCGGGGAGGGAGGAGCAGCAGCGGGGGAGAGGAGCAGCAGCGGGGAGAGAGGAACAGCAGCGGGGGGAGAGGAGCAGCAGCGGGGGGAGAGGAGCAGCAGCGGGGAAAGAGGAGCAGCAGCGGGGGGAGAGGAGCAGCAGCGGGGAGAGAGGAGCAGCAGCGGGGGGAGAGGAGCAGCAGCGGGGAAAGAGGAGCAGCAGCGGGGGGAGAGGAGCAGCAGCGGGGGGAGAGGAGCAGCAGCGGGGGGAGAGGAGCAACAGCGGTGAGAGAGGAGCAGCAGCGGGGGAAGAGGAGCAGCAGCGGGGGGAGAGGAGCAGCAGCGGGGGGAGAGGAGCAGCAGTGGGGAGAGAGGAGCAGCAGCGGAGGGGGATAGGAACAGCAGCGGGGGGAGAGGAGCAGCAGCGGGGGGAGAGGAGCAGCAGCGGGGGGAGAGGAGCAGCAGCGGGGGGAGAGGAGCAGCAGCGGGGGGAGAGGAGCAGCGGGAGGAGAGGAGCAGCAGCGGGGAGAGAGGAGCAGCAGCGGAGAGAGAGGAGCAGCAGCGGAGAGAGAGGAGCAGCAGCGGAGAGAGAGGAGCAGCAGCGGAGAGAGAGGAGCAGCAGTGGGGGAGAGGAGCAGCAGCGGGGGGAGAGGAGCAGCAGCGGGGAGAGAGGAGCAGCAGCGGGGGGAACAGGAGCAGCGGGGGGGGAGAGAGGAGCAGCAGTGGGGAGAGAGGAGCAGCAGCGGAGAGAGAGGAGCAGCAGCGGGGGGGAGGAGCAGAAGCGGGGGGGAGAGGAGCGGCAGCAGGGGGAGAGGAGCAGCAGCGGGGAGAGAGGAGCAGCAGCGGGGGGAGAGGAGCAGCAGCGGGGAGAGAGGAGCAGCAGCGGGGAGAGAGGAGCAGCAGCGGGGGGACAGGAGCAGCAGCGGGGGGAGAGGAGCAGCAGCGGGGAGAGAGGAGCAGCAGCGGAGAGAGAGGCGCAGCAGCGGGGGAGAGGAGCAGCAGCGGGGGGAGAGGAGCAGCAGCGGGGGGAGAGGAGCCGCAGCGGGAAGAGAGGAGCAGCAGTGGGGAGAGAGGAGCAGCAGCGGAGAGAGAGGAGCAGCAGCGAGGAGAGAGGAGCAGCAGCGGGGAGGGAGGAGCAGCAGCGGGGGGAGAGGAGCAGCAGCGGGGGGAGAGGAGCAGCAGCGGGGGGAGAGGAGCAGCAGCGGGGGACAGGAGCAGCAGTGGGGAGAGAGGAGCAGCAGCGGGGAGAGAGGAGCAGCAGCGGGGGGAGAGGAGCAGCAGCGGGGAGAGAGGAGCTGCAGCGGGGGAGAGGAGCAGCAGCGGGGGTGAGGAGCAGTAGCGGGGAGACAGGAGCAGCAGCAGGGGGAGAGGAGCAGCAGCGGGGAGAGAGGAGCAGCAGCGGGGGGAGAGGAGCAGCAGCGGGGAGAGAGGAGCAGCAGCGGGGGGAGAGGACCAGCAGCGGGGAGAGAGGAGCTGCAGCGGGGTAGAGGAGCAGCAGCGGGGGTGAGGAGCAGCAGCGGGGGAAGAGGAGCTGCAGCGGGGGAGAGGAGCAGCAGCGGGGGGAGAGGAGCAGCAGCGGGGGGAGAGGAGCAGCAGCGGGGGGAGAGGAGCAGCAGCGATTTGAGAGGAGCAGCAAATGATGTCCCCCCTGCTTCTGCTGCTTCTTTGCTTGATCAATCTGCTGCTTCCTTTGCCCAGCATCACTTTCTGAATCCTAAAACCATCTCAACTGCTCCCTTACTCTAAGGATACCCTGTGCTGCTCTTTTGAAGTTTCCTGCCTCTGTGACCAGGTATTTCTTCACCAGGTCCACTCTCTCTCCAGTTTCTGGTGATCTCTGTCACTGGCTTTCACTGTGTTGCTATTTTGAATTTTCCCGCTCTCTGACCAGCTGTCCAACTATATGGTCCCTTTTGCATCCAATGCCAAGTTGTTGCATGTCCATACCCATTGATCCATTATACCCTGGATCGAAACAATGAATCCGATAGTGAATGTGCTTTAAAAGGCCGTGAGCTGGCGCGAGTTGGCGCATGGGAGAACCGCCAGCGTGTTTCCTGCGCATGCGCAGGGGGTTTCCTCTCTGCGCCGGGCATGTCGGAGCCTTACAGAGGCTGGCGCGCAGGGAAAGAGTGCCCCCACGGCACAGGCCGACCCGCAGTTCGGTGGGCCCCGATTGCGGGCCAGGCCACCGTGAGGGCCCCCAGAGAAAACATTCTTTGGTTGTTATTATCGCAGACCAGAACCCAACGATTTGCAATTTGTAAAACTGTGTGGAAAGGTGACTACACCACAGGAATGCTAACACTGTCCAATCGGTATCATTTATATTAAAACAAACTTTAATTTAAACACAGAATTAACCACATTAGCAGCAAACTTAACAGTTAACAGTTCTTAAATCAAAGAAGGAACTCTAACTTGAGTCCTAAATCTGCCACTATATATTCCAATTAAGCAAACTAACATAGTCCAAATACCACTGATAAATAAAGTTAACAATCAGGTTTTACTTGTTTTTCTCTGTGTAGAGACCTTTGAGAAAACCTCTCAGGAGCAAAGTGAAAAACAAAAATCTAGGACAAACTGAAACTACAGGCAGATCTGGTTCCTCCCCTTAATTAACAGGGCTGGTTCAGCTCCCTTGGCTAAATCGCAGGCTTTTAAAGCAGACCAAGCAGGCCATCAGCATGGTTCAATTCCCGTACGAGCCTCCCCAGACAGGCGCCGGAATGTGGTGACTAGGGGCTTTTCACAGTAACTTCATTGAAGCCTACTCGTGACAATGAGTGAATTGATTTCACCTGGCAGTTTCAGTGCATGGGAGGAGCTGAAAGGGAGTGGTAAGATTCCCTACTTTTAAAAAAAAAACTTAACTTGCAGTTTTGCAGTGAGTGGGAGGAGCCGAATTGCGCTCTGGGAAGGTGAGTGAATTGATATATTTGGTCAGCGGCTAAACCCGAGACACTACACGTGTAGTGTCTCCCACCCGCCCTCCTCCTCTAACCAAAAAAAAAGACTGTGTTGAAAAGGAGCAGCGGACATCAGAATCTCGGCGGGAGCAGTGGCGAGGGGGCTTTGTGAAGGTAAGTTTACCTCTTTAAAACTTTAAAAACTTACCTGGAAGAGCGACATCACAGCAAAGCAGAGATCTGATTGGCTGGTAAGGAAAGTGCTCCAATTAGCAGCAGCTGGGAGAAATTTTACTCTTCGTGTGTTGGTAAGTATTGTGATTGGTAAGTAAAATCTTTGTTCCTTTCACTTATTAATTATTTGATAGTATAGTTTGTAGTCAGTTAAGGTAAAGGGTAAAAATGGCAGGAGATCCCAGACCCGTGTTATGCTCCTCATGCTCAATGTGGGAGTTTAGGGACGCGGCCAATGTCCCTGACTCTTTCATGTGCGCAAAGTGTGTCCAGCTGCAGCACCTGTTAGACCGCATGACGGCTCTGGAGCTGCGGGTGGACTCACTTTGGAGCATCCGCGATGCTGAGGAGGTCGTGGATAGCACGTTCAGTGAGTTGGTCACACCGCAGATTAGGATTGATGAGGGAGACAGGGAATGGGTGACCAAAAGGCACAGAAAGAGCAGGAAGGCAGTGCAGGTGTCCCCTGCGGTCATCTCCCTCCAAAACAGGTATACTGTTTTGGATACTGTTGGGGGAGATGACTCACCAGCGGAAGGCAGTAGTAGCCAGGTTCATGGCACCGTGGCTGGCTCTGCTGCACAGAAGGGCGGGAAAAAGACTGGCAGGGCTATAGTCATAGGGGATTCAATTGTAAGGGGGGTAGACAGGCGTTTCTGTGGTCGAAAACGAGACTCCCGAATGGTATGTTGCCTCCTGGGTGCTTGGGTCAGGGATGTCTCCGATCGGCTGCAGGACATACTAAAGGGGGAGGGTGAACAGCCAGTTGTCGTGGTGCATACAGGCACCAATGATATAGGTAAAAAAAAGGATGAGGTCCTACAATCAGAATTTAGGGAGTTAGGAGATAAGTTAAAAAGTAGGACCTCAAAGGTAGTAATCTCAGGATTAGTGGGGTGTCAGTTACAAGGGGTCACGATTTCAAGGTGAGAGGGGGATAGTTTAAGGGAGGTGTGCGTGGAAAGTTTTTTACGCAGAGGGTGGTGGGTGCCTGGAACGCTTTACCAGCGGAGGTGGTAGAGGTGGGCACAATAGCATCATTTAAGAGGCATCTAGACAGGTATATGAACGGGCGGCAACAGAGGGAAGTAGACCTTGGAAAATAGGAGACAGGTTTAGATAAAGGATCTGGATCGGCGCAGGCTGGGAGGGCCAAAGGGCCTGTTCCTGTGCTGTAATTTTCTTTGTTCTTTGTTCTAATAAGCAATTTTCATTTTCATTTCATTTTCATTACATCATCCGGACCCAAAGCATAAATTATACACACTCCAGGGATCTCTAAATCAAAATATTCCATTAATCAGCTATTTGTAAACAAGTAAATGCATCTGGAATCTATCAGCAGAACACTCCCATTGCAAAATCAAGGCTTTCCTCTCCTTTACCACACTTTAATCACAGGGTCAGCAGATATACTGGCTGTATGCCTTTTTAAACCCCTCTTATTTAATACCATCATTGCAACACATATAAAATATAACTATTTCTTGCATTCATCACAATTGACACACTGGTTCTCTGATTTCTCTGATGTCAATTGCACACATTTTATTTGCATAAGGTTAATTTATGTCAAGGATTTGTGGTTTCTGTTATTGACATTTAACGTTTCTGGAAGATTGGCACTTTTATTTCCTGTAGTGGAAATATGAAGTATTTGAACTTAATGGAAAATAATGAATGAATGACTGTTTTTCAAAGCTTATTTTTATACAGATCCTACTGTCACTGTAGGGTTTATTGGTTGTATACCATGTACATTGGGTCAATGAGCATTTGGTCCTGACCCACTGAAAATTAAAGAGAAGGAGGATATGCCGATCTCCACCATGGGGTTAGCCAGGTTGGCTGTGGGCTTTTAACCTGAACAAGTTGACACTCTTTAAATGTGCTCCTGAAAATCAGACAGCCCAGGAATGGGGTCAGAAATCCCAGAATCGGGACCTGCCCACCATTTTTAAAGGGCTCCTAAATCGTCTTGGTTCAGTGGTAATCGGCTCACTGTGTCCGATGCAACATCTCCACAACCAGGCTTCAATCTCCCATGCAATACATGCACACCCATCAGTAGAATATGGACCGGACATGGTCGGTGTGGCCACCTAATGTACAAGTGGCAACTCAAAACCTTACCTGGCTACATCAGAGGAAATCCTGACCAAACCATGAGGCATAATATAATGGTCTGGATTCTCTATTTCAGCGGCTAATTGCCGGCACGAACAAAGAATCCGAACAATGGGCGCCGACCCTTCACCGATTCCAGGACTGGCAAGGGGCTAGCAGCAGCGCCGGGTGAACTCCCGCCTCCGGGTCCCTGGCACGTCAAATGCGCACGGTGACGACCTGCAACAGTCACGACGTACAACAAGGTGCCGTCCGTGCGTGGACCTGACCTGCCATTCGTGATCCCACAGGCCACCCCTGGCCACTCCTGGTCACCCCCCCCCCCCTCACCAGTGTCCCCAGCCCTCGCTGAAGCCCCCCCAGCCAGCGGCACAGATCCTGGCCAACTGTGGCAATGCTGGACACGCCGGGTTCCCAACCACTGAGACCGTACGTGTCCCGCGCCGTCGGGAACTCAGCCCATTGGGGCCAGTGCATCGTGGGAGGGCCTGCCAATGACGTCGCAACTGCGCACAGCGTGAGTTGCCATTTCTGAGTGGGCGGAGCATGGCTGACTAGCGTCAAAGCGGTGCCGGCCCCGATTTGAGCGTCAGAGTCGATTCTCCGCCCGATTGACGATTATGATATCGGTGTCAGGCAAGGGAGAATCTCCCTCAACATCTTTTGCCTGCTCAAGATTGAGGCTGACATCCTGCAGTTACACTTGTTCCCCAGCAATGCATTGGACTCGTCAGGAAACTTGACATTAAAACTGTGCTGACAGCTGTGGTAGTTTGAGACATACACTGGAGGCTTCCAGTAGTTAACAAAAAGAGATTTATTGATGAAAGGCAAAGGCAGTAAAGTAACAGGCACAGAACACAATATAACAAGTCCATAGAATCTCGACAGTGCAGAAGGAGGTCAGTCGACCCATCGAGTCTGCACCGACCCTCTCACAGAGCAGCCTACCTGTGCACAATCCTCTACCCTAGCCCATAACCCCACTTAACCTTCACATCTTTGGACTATGGGGGGAAACCGGAGCACCCGGAGGAAACCCACGCAGACACGGGGAGAACATGCAGACTCCTCACAGGCAGTCACCCGAGGTCAGAATCAAACCCAGGTCCTTGGCGCTGTGAGGCAGCAGTGCCAACCACTCTGCCACCATGCCCGCTTCTGCTTCTAAAGCCAAACAATAGAAGAAGAATATGTGAAATTGATGCAGGAGTGCCACGCATCTCCAGGACACGCTCCTCCCACTCACTGAGCTGGTCCAGTGGTGAAAGGCCACCTCCACATCTCTCCTTCTGCTTTGCATGGGCTCTCATCTCTTACAAGGGGCAAGAAAACAGACCTAGAATGAAGGTAAGGCATTGACATGATTAATGTGTGCAGTTCTGGGCACCGCACTGAGGGAATAATGCGAACGCATTGGAGAGAGTGCAGAAGAGGTTTAAGTTATGAGGATTGATTGGAGAGGTTGGGACTGTTCCCCTTGGAGAGAAGAAGGCTAAGAGGAGATCTGATAGAGATGTTCAAAATCATGAGGGGACTAGTTAGGGAGAGATAGTTCCCATTCCAGAACGAGAGGACACAGATTTAAAGAGATTTGCGAAAGAAGCAAATGTGATGTGAGAAAAATCTTCTTCACCCTGTGAGAGGTTGGGATCTGGAATGCACAGCCTGGAAGTGTAATGGAGGTAGGTTCAATCGAAGCATTCAATAGGGAATTAGATGATTATTTGAACAGAAACAATGTGCAGGGGTACAGGGAAAAGGCACTATTTCACAATGCTCGTTTGGAGAGCTGGTGCAGGCACAATGGGCCAAATGGCCTCCTCCTACACCGTAACTATTCTGTGATTCTGTGAAGGTGGTGCATTTAATGAGGCTGACCATGTGGCAGATGCAACACATTGCATTGAGTTTGGACAATGGACTCACGAGGAAATGATGGCTTGCATGGGACCCGTAGGTTAAATAATGCTAAAAGTTGAACGGTTGAAAGTTGAGGAGTGACGTGAAAGAGAGCGCTCAGCAAGTCAGTGCGAAACGTGGAGTTATACGCCCAGGGAGTTGAAATGCAGGATGTAAGAGAAGCAGTGAATGCACTCACCTTTTCTAACCTCATTAGGTCATGGAAGTTCTTCCGATATTGCATCAATATCGAGAGCTCGACATTTCTCCTGCTCACCTACTTAACTACATCCAACCATTTTAGGTGAGCAGGTTTCCTTCTCCTATTGCTGGGGCAAAGCGTATCATAGAATCCCTACAGTGCAGAAGGAGGCCATTCAGCCCATTGAGTCTGCACCAACACTTTGAAAGGGGCACCATACCTAGGCTCATTCCCCCGCCTTTGGACACTAAGGGGCAATTTATCATGACCAATCCACCTAACCTGCACATCTTTTGCAATCTAGCTCTTGACCTGTAACATTAAAGGTCGCGGACGACAAACATAATCAGCAATGATAGAATGGCGAAGCAGACTCGTTGGGCCGAATGGCCTAATTCGGTCTCTACATTTGATGAACTTATGTTTGGACTGTGGGAGGCAGCTGGAGCACCCAGAGGAAACCCACGCGGAAACGGGGAGGATATGCAAACTCCACACAGACAACCACCCAAGGTTGGAATCAAACCCAAGTCTCTGGCGCTGCTAGGCAGCAGTGCTAACCACTGTGCCGCCGAATCACCCATTATCCTTCCCACTGCACTGCACCCCAGTAGGCCCAGTGATGTATCATTGAATCTGGGTATTGCACTTTGCTCCTTCTGTTTCCATTTTTACATTGTCCCTTGAAGTAGAGTTGAGATTGCGCCATGTGGGTTTGCATCACAGCCACTGCACAGCTTGGCGACTTGAAACCTAGGAGTCAATAATTATTGCGTTAATTCGCTTGTGAAATCAGATTTCGATTGCTGAACTGACTTCCAGGATTCCCCCCCCCCCCCCCCCCCCCCACCGCAGCATCAGATTAATATCAAGCTCACAGTGAAAAGTTTCTTCTGTGGAGACTGTTAATGCACGGGATCTGGCAAAGGAAGAAGGTGGAGCCGGTCTGTCTTCGACGTAAGTATATTCACAAGATCCAGTGGAACAAAGTGCAGACTACTTTTCATGCCCACACTGTTGCTGTCACATTTGATCCGAAGGTGGGTTTCTAACTACATGTTCGCACTGTCACTGAGACCCTAACATTGCTTAAACCAGTCCCTGCCTCAACTCGTCTGCTGATGAAACCCTCAATCCTGCTTTTGTTACCTCTCGATTTGACTATCTCAATGTACCACAGGCTGGACTCATAGAATCAGAGAATTTACAGTGCAGAAGGAGGCCATTTGGCCCATCGAGTCTGCACCGGGACTCGGAAAGAGCACCTATCCCTGTAACCCAGGAACGCCAACCTAACCTTTTGGACACTAAGGGGCAATTTAGCGTGCCCAATCCACCTGACCGGCACATCTTTTGGTCGACCTTATCTTACCCTCTGGCTCAGTTCAGTTGGCTAGAAAGCTGGTTTGTGGTGCAGAGCAAGGCCAGCAGTATGGGTCCATTCCCGTACCAGCTGAGGTTATTCATGAAGGCCCCGCCTTCTCAACCCTGAGGGTTGGTGATCTTCAGGTTAAACCTCCACCACTCAGCTCTCCCCCTCAAAGGGGAAAGCCACCTATGGTCATCTGGGACTGCGGTGACTTACTTAACTTACCCTCTGTAAACTTGAGGGCGTTAAAACGCTGCTGCCCACATTTTTTTTTTTATAAATACTGTATAATTTTTATTGGAATTTTTTACAGAAAATATAAAACATAACGACAAACAATGAAATGCAACAAAATAACCCATAATAACTGTGACACCCCCAGACCGTATCGACGCATGTATCACATCCCCCCACCCCCCCCAACCCCAATGAACAACAAAAGAACTTAAAAATAAATTAAAATTAAATAAACAAACATAGTCATTGTCCGCCCCCCCACCTTTTCTCTCCCCCCCCCCTTTTCCCTCCCCCTTCCCCCCCTCCCCCCCGGGTTGCTGCTGCTACTGTCCCCGTACCCTATCGTTGAGCCAGAAAGTCGAGAAAAGGTTGCCACCGCCTAAAGAACCCTTGCACCGATCCTCTCAAGGCGAATTTGACCTTCTCAAGCTTAATGAAACCCGCCATGTAATTGATCCAGGTCTCCACGCTTGGGGGCCTCGCATCCTTCCATTGTAGCAAGATCCTTCGCTACATGGGAGAGATAGTTCCCATTCCAGAACGAGAGGACACAGATTTAAAGAGATTTGCAAAAGAAGCAAATGTGATGTGAGAAAAATCTTCTTCACACTGTGAGAGGTTGGGATCTGGAATGCACAGCCTGGAAGTGTAATGGAGGTAGGTTCAATCGAAGCATTCAAGAGGGAATTAGATGATTATTTGAACAGAAACAATGTGCAGGGGTACAGGGAAAAGGCACTATTTCACAATGCTCGTTTGGAGAGCTGGTGCAGGCACAATGGGCCAAATGGCCTCCTCCTACACCGTAACTATTCTGTGATTCTGTGAAGGTGGTGCATTTAATGAGGCTGACCATGTGGCAGATGCAACACATTGCATTGAGTTTGGACAATGGACTCACGAGGAAATGATGGCTTGCATGGGACCCGTAGGTTAAATAATGCTAAAAGTTGAATGGTTGAAAGTTGAGGAGTGACGTGAAAGAGAGCGCTCAGCAAGTCAGTGCGAAACGTGGAGTTATACGCCCAGGGAGTTGAAATGCAGGATGTAAGAGAAGCAGTGAATGCACTCACCTTTTCTAACCTCATTAGGTCATGGAAGTTCTTCCGATATTGCATCAATATCGAGAGCTCGACATTCCTCCTGCTCACCTACTTAACTACATCCAACCATTTTAGGTGAGCAGGTTTCCTTCTCCCATTGCTGGGGCAAAGCGTATCATAGAATCCCTACAGTGCAGAAGGAGGCCATTCAGCCCATTGAGTCTGCACCAACACTTTGAAAGGGGCACCATACCTAGGCTCATTCCCCCGCCTTTGGACACTAAGGGGCAATTTATCATGACCAATCCACCTAACCTGCACATCTTTCGCAATCTAGCTCTTGACCTGTAACATTAAAGGTCGCGGACGACAAACATAATCAGCAATGATAGAATGGCGAAGCAGACTCGTTGGGCCGAATGGCCTAATTCGGTCTCTACATTTGATGAACTTATGTTTGGACTGTGGGAGGCAGCTGGAGCACCCAGAGGAAACCCACGCGGAAACGGGGAGGATATGCAAACTCCACACAGACAACCACCCAAGGTTGGAATCAAACCCAAGTCTCTGGCGCTGCTAGGCAGCAGTGCTAACCACTGTGCCACCGAGTCGCCCATTATCCTTCCCACTGCACTGCACCCCAGTAGGCCCAGTGATGTATCATTGAATCTGGGTATTGCACTTTGCTCCTTCTGTTTCCATTTTTGCACTGTCCCTTGAAGTAGAGTTGAGATTGCGCCATGTGGGTTTGCATCACAGCCACTGCACAGCTTGGCGACTTGAAACCTAGGAGTCAATAATTATTGCGCTAATTCGCTTGTGAAATCAGATTTCGATTGCTGAACTGACTTCCAGGATTCCTCCCCCCCCCCCCCCCCCCCACCGCAGCATCAGATTAATATCAAGCTCACAGTGAAAAGTTTCTTCTGTGGAGACTGTTAATGCACGGGATCTGGCAAAGGAAGAAGGTGGAGCCGGTCTGTCTTCGACGTAAGTATATTCACAAGATCCAGTGGAACAAAGTGCAGACTACTTTTCATGCCCACACTGTTGCTGTCACATTTGATCCGAAGGTGGGTTTCTAACCACATGTTCGCACTGTCACTGAGACCCTAACATTGCTTAAACCAGTCCCTGCCTCAACCCGTCTGCTGATGAAACCCTCAATCCACCTTTTGTTACCTCTCGATTTGACTATCTCAATGTACCACAGGCTGGACTCATAGAATCAGAGAATTTATAGTGCAGAAGGAGGCCATTTGGCCCATCGTGTCTGCACCGGGCCTCGGAAAGAGCACCTATCCCTGTAACCCAGGAACGCCAACCTAACCTTTTGGACACTAAGGGGCAATTTAGCGTGCCCAATCCACCTGACCGGCACATCTTTTGGTCGACCTTATCTTACCCTCTGGCTCAGTTCAGTTGGCTAGAAAGCTGGTTTGTGGTGCAGAGCAAGGCCAGCAGTATGGGTCCATTCCCGTACCAGCTGAGGTTATTCATGAAGGCCCAGCCTTCGCAACCCTGAGGGTTGGTGATCTTCAGGTTAAACCTCCACCACTCAGCTCTCCCCCTCAAAGGGGAAAGCAGCCTATGGTCATCTGGGACTGCGGTGACTTACTTACCTTACCCTCTGTAAACTTGAGGTCGTTAAAACGCTGCTGCCCACATTTTTTTTTTTATAAATACTGTATAATTTTTATTGGAATTTTTTACAGAAAATATAAAACATAACGACAAACAATGAAATGCAACAAAATAACCCATAATAACTGTGACACCCCCAGACCGTATCGACGCATGTATCACATCCCCCCACCCCCCCAACCCCAATGAACAACAAAAGAACTTAAAATAAATTAAAATTAAATAAACAAACATAGTCATTGTCCGCCCCCCCCCCCTTTTCTCTCCCCCCCCTTTTCCCTCCCCCTTCCCCCCCTCCCCCCCGGGTTGCTGCTGCTACTGTCCCCGTACCCTATCGTTGAGCCAGAAAGTCGAGAAAAGGTTGCCACCGCCTAAAGAACCCTTGCACTAATCCTCTCAAGGCGAATTTGACCTTCTCTAGCTTAATGAAACCCGCCATGTCATTGATCCAGGTCTCCACGCTTGGGGGCCTCGCATCCTTCCATTGTAGCAAGATCCTTCGCTACATGGGAGAGATAGTTCCCATTCCAGAACGAGAGGACACAGATTTAAAGAGATTTGCAAAAGAAGCAAATGTGATGTGAGAAAAACCTTCTTCACCCTGTGAGAGGTTGGGATCTGGAATGCACAGCCTGGAAGTGTATTGGAGGTAGGTTCAATCGAAGCATTCAAGAGGGAATTAGATGATTATTTGAACAGAAACAATGTGCAGGGGTACAGGGAAAAGGCACTATTTCACAATGCTCGTTTGGAGAGCTGGTGCAGGCACAATGGGCCAAATGGCCTCCTCCTACACCGTAACTATTCTGTGATTCTGTGAAGGTGGTGCATTTAATGAGGCTGACCATGTGGCAGATGCAACACATTGCATTGAGTTTGGACAATGGACTCACGAGGAAATGATGGCATGCATGGGACCCGTAGGTTAAATAATGCTAAAAGTTGAACGGTTGAAAGTTGAGGAGTGACGTGAAAGAGAGCGCTCAGCAAGTCAGTGCGAAACGTGGAGTTATACGCCCAGGGAGTTGAAATGCAGGATGTAAGAGAAGCAGTGAATGCACTCACCTTTTCTAACCTCATTAGGTCATGGAAGTTCTTCCGATATTGCATCAATATCGAGAGCTCGACATTCCTCCTGCTCACCTACTTAACTACATCCAACCATTTTAGGTGAGCAGGTTTCCTTCTCCCATTGCTGGGGCAAAGCGTATCATAGAATCCCTACAATGCAGAAGGAGGCCATTCAGCCCATTGAGTCTGCACCAACACTTTGAAAGGGGCACCATACCTAGGCTCATTCCCCCGCCTTTGGACACTAAGGGGCAATTTATCATGACCAATCCACCTAACCTGCACATCTTTCGCAATCTAGCTCTTGACCTGTAACATTAAAGGTCGCGGACGACAAACATAATCAGCAATGATAGAATGGCGAAGCAGACTCGTTGGGCCGAATGGCCTAATTCGGCCTCTACACTTGATGAACTTATGTTTGGGCTGTGGGAGGCAGCTGGAGCACCCAGAGGAAACCCACGCGGACACGGGGAGGATATGCAAACTCCACACAGACAGCCACCCAAGGTTGGAATCAAACCCAAGTCCCTGGCGCTGCTAGGCAGCAGTGCTAACCACTGTGCCACCGAGTCGCCCATTATCCTTCCCACTGCACTGCACCCCAGTAGGCCCAGTGATGTATCATTGAATCTGGGTGTTGCACTTTGCTCCTTCTGTTTCCATTTTTACACTGTCCCTTTAAGTAGAGTTGAGATTGCGCCATGTGGGTTTGCATCACAGCCACTGCACAGCTTGGCGACTTGAAACCCAGGAGTCAATAATTATTGCGTTAATTCGCTTGTGAAATCAGATTTCGATTGCTGAACTGACTTCCAGGACTCCCCCCCCCCCCCCCTCCCCCACCGCAGCATCAGATTAATATCAAGCTCACAGTGAAAAGTTTCTTCTGTGGAGACTGTTAATGCACGGGATCTGGCAAAGGAAGAAGGTGGAGCCGGTCTGTCTTCGACGTAAGTATATTCACAAGATCCAGTGGAACAAAGTGCAGACTACTTTTCATGCCCACACTGTTGCTGTCACATTTGATCCGAAGGTGGGTTTCTAACCACATGTTCGCACTGTCACTGAGACCCTAACATTGCTTAAACCAGTCCCTGCCTCAACTCGTCTGCTGATGAAATCCTCATTCCTGCTTTTGTTACCTCTCGATTTGACTATTTCAATGTACCCCAGGCTGGACTCATAGAATCAGAGAATTTACAGTGCAGAAGGAGGCCATTTGGCCCATCGTGTCTGCACCGGGCCTCGGAAAGAGCACCTATCCTTGTAACCCAGGAACGCCAACCTAACCTTTTGGACACTAAGGGGCAATTTAGCGTGCCCAATCCACCTGACCGGCACATCGTTTGGTCGACCTTATATTACCCTCTGGCTCAGTTCAGTTGGCTAGAAAGCTGGTTTGTGGTGCAGAGCAAGGCCAGCAGTATGGGTCCATTCCCGTACCAGCTGAGGTTATTCATGAAGGCCCCGCCTTCTCAACCCTGAGGGTTGGTGATCTTCAGGTTAAACCTCCACCACTCAGCTCTCCCCCTCAAAGGGGAAAGCCACCTATGGTCATCTGGGACTGCGGTGACTTACTTAACTTACCCTCTGTAAACTTGAGGGCGTTAAACTCTGCTGCCCACATTTTAACCTGCCCCAAGTCCCATCCAGTTAAGCAATGCCTCAATTTTAAATTTCTCATCTTTGTTTTCAAATCCCTCCACAACGGGCAGCACGGTGGCACAATGGTTAGCACTGCTACCTCACAGTGCCCGGGTCCCAGGTTCAATCCCGGCCTTGGGTGACTGAGTGGAGTTTGTATGTTCTCCCCGTGTCTGCATGGGTTTCCTCCGGGTGCTCCAGTTTCCTCCCACAGTCCGAAGATGTGCAGGTTAGGTGGATTGGCCATGATAAATTTCCCCCTAGTGTCCAGCGATGTATAGGTTAAGTTAACCGGTCTAAGGTGGATAGATCGGTGCAGAGTCAATGGGCCAAATGGCCTCCTTCTGCACTGTAGGGATTCTATGAGATTCTATGAGACCTCACCACCCCCTCCCCCCCTCCCCCCCTTATCTTTGTCATCACCTTCAGCCCCGTAACCCTTTGAGATGTCTGCGCTCCTCCAGTTCTGGCCCTTTGAGCATCCCCGATGTTTACTGTTCCAGCACTGGCACCCATGTCTTCAGCTGCCAAGGATCTAAGCTCCAGAACTTGTTCCCAAACCTCTTAGCCTCTCTACCTCTCTTTCCTCCTTTAGCACACACCTTAAAACTTGCTCTTTGAGCAAGCTTTTGCTGATCTGCCCTAATATCTCCTTTACGACCGGGTGTTAAGGTTTGTTCTGTAAAGCCCCTGTGAAGTCTCCTGGACATGTCATGATAAATGCAAGTTGTTGTTGGCGACCAACGTTTACAGCTTACATTTCTGATGCTGCTCTCAATTTTAAACATTTTCTCAGTAAGTAATTAATGTTGAATCACTGCGACCTCTACTTATTTTACCCCAAGCCATTGATCACTTGCACATTCAATGTTTGAGAAATTTACGGGCGGGTAATTCTGCTGTTAATAAACAGTTGGCGATTCATGACTTTGCTGTCTGTCTTCTTCAATAATTGCTACAAATGGCTTCATTCATTGACAAACCCTGATGGGAGATGGTGATAAAAGTGCGAACATAGCCCAAACTGGTTGGTTTAACATAGTCTAGACAGCCAATGGGAACTCAGGAGGTACTTCTTTACCCAGAAAGTACGTAGAATGTAGAACTGGCCACCACAAGGCTTGGCTGAGTCAAACGCCATTGGTCCAGTTAAGGGGAAGCTAGGTAAATAATGAAGGAACAGAGGCATCTCTGAAGTAACAGCAGTGAACCTACACCACACGGTCCGCAGCAGCTCAGGAAGACGGCTCACCGCCTCCTTCCCAAGGGTACGTCGGGGGTGGGGAATAAATACCAGCCCGGCCAGTGATCTTGTGACAATACATAACCAAAAAACACAGAAGGTGCTGGAATCTTTCAACGCACCAGGCCAGCTTTCATGGAGAGAAAAACAGAGTTAACATTTTAAGTTGATGACCTTTCATCACAACGGGGAAAAGGTAGAAATTGGATACATTTAAAGCCGGTGAAATTTGGGAAGGCCTGGGCAGCACGTTAGCCCTGTTGCCTCATGGCGTCGATGTCCCAGGTTCGATCCCGGCTCTGGGTCACTGTCCGTGTGGAGTTTGCACATTCTCCCCGTGTTTGCGTGGGTTTCGCCCCCACAACCCAAAGGTGTGCAGGGCAGGTGGATTGGCAACGCTAAATTGCCCCTTAATTGGAAAAAATGAATTGGGCCCTCTAAATTTATTTTTTTTAAATTAGGGAAGGCCTGAGGTAGGGTGGGAATGCCAAAATAGTTTGTTGAGCAGAACCAAAAGGAGTGGTGATGGGATGGGCAAAGGAAGAAAAGATGTTTCCAGAGCAGGTGGGAGGGCCAGGATACTGAGCAACCTAAGCCCGAAAGCCAAAATGGGTGAGAAACGAGATTAAGACTGAAACGGGCAGGGAGCAGGAAACAATATGGCCGCAGAGAGTGCTTGAAGCCATGTTGAAAAGATGGGCCTGTGTTTCTCAAGCTTGCGTTGAGTTTTATTGGAACGGTGCCAGAAGGTGAGTCAGAGAGGTCAGCGTGAGAGCAAGATGGAAAATTAAAATAGCAGCTTAGCATCAGGCCTGCAGACTGAATGGAGCTGTTCTGCAAATTAGATGTTACTAGGGTTAAATGCTGAGTGGCGCAACAAGGCTCATGTGGACTGTAAATATTGGCACAGTTGGGTCAACTGGCCTATTATTCCGCTGTACATTCTTTACAAATATAGGTGTCATTTGCTCCTTGGCATACGCTCGGTGTTAAAACCTAGACAGTTTTTAAAATTTAATTAACAGGATGTGGGCATCGCTGGTTTGGTCAGCATTTATTGCCCATCCCTAGTTGCCCTTCAGAAGGTGGTGGTGAGCTGCCTTCTTGAACCGCTGCAGTCCCTGAGGTGTCGATCCACCGTTTGTGGGCAGCACGGTAGCACAAGTGGATAGCACTGTGGCTTCACAGCGCCAGGGTCCCTGGTTCAATTTCCCCGTTGGGTTACTGTCTGTGCGGAGTCTGCACATTCTCCCCGTGTCTGCGTGGGTTTCCTCAGGGTGCACCGGTTTCCTCCCACAGTCCAAAGACACGCAGGTTAGGTGGATTGGCCATGATAAATTGCCCTTAGTGACCAAAAAGGTTAGGAGGGGTTATTGGGTTATGGGGATAGGGTGGAAGTGAGGCCTTAAGTGGGTCGGTGCAGACACGATGGGCCGAATGGCCTCCTTCTGCACTGTATGTTCTATGTTCTAAGGTACACCCACAGTGCTGGTAGGGCGGGAGTTCAAGGATTTGCCCCAATGACAGTGAAGGAACAACGATATATTGCCAGTTCAAGGTGGTGAGTGACTTGGAAGGGAACCTCCAGGTGGCGGGGTTCCCAGGTACCTGCTGTTCTTGTCCTTCTAGATGGTAGTGGTTGTGGGTTTGGAAAGTGTCGCTCAAAGAATCTTGGTGAGTTCCTGCTGTGCGTCTTATAGATGGTTGACAATTTGTTTGCCGGTGGTGGAGGGATTGAATGTTTGTGGATGGGGTAACAATCAAGTGGGTTGCTTTGTCCTGGATGGTGTTGAGCTTCTTGAGTGTTGTTGGAGCTGCGCTGATCCAGGCAAGTGGAGCGTATTTCATTACACTCCTGACTTGTGCCTTGTAGATGGCGGATAGGCTGGGGGGGGGGGGGGGTCAGGCTTTCTAGCCTTTGATTTTCTCTGGTAGCCATGATATTACTATGGCTAGTCCAGATCAGTTTCTGATAAGGGCATTGAGTTCTTTAATGAGATAAGGCAAAGTATTTAAGGATCCTTCTGGAGGCCTTGACGCATGTTCTTGTCAATGTATCGAAGCCAGTGTTTTCACAGTACCCAGTGGCAATAATTACTATCAGCGGGATTCTCCGGCCGAGTTCGCCCGGTGACCAGAGAATCCCGTCCGAGGTCAATGGATTTTTCCATTGTCGGCGTCTTGCCCGTGGTGTTGTTGCGGCGTGCGGGGCGGGAAAACCCAGCCCTATAAGTTTGAGTGAGGTGGGTAGTGTACAAGAGGGAATGTGTGATGAAGAAGGTCTTACAGTACATCAGCATGGTGCTAGAGGAAGTATTCAAGGCTTTGTACGCATGTAATATTATTGATGAGCCATCAATCGAACGGGAGACGAGTTGCTGTACAAAAGTTAGGCTTTAATAAGCTAGAAGTTAGCCCTGCAGTCGACTACAGTAAATGGACGACCGCCGGGCGTTCTGACTATTTATACCTCGGTATGGAGGCGTGGTTAACTCAGCCTCTCGACCAATCGGAGAGCCGTCACATGACTGGTCTCAACCAATCGATCGAGAGGCACATGACCGACCAGGGCCAATGGTAAGCCGGTGTTCTGCACCAATGGCAGACAGCTATGCTAATCATACCACCGCATTCACCCCTTGCGGAGAAAGAAGCTGGGGGGGGGGGCTATCAATGAGAGCCGGGGGCGGGGGGGGGGGGGGGAGGAGAGAACTGGTGGTATGAGTAGCAGCCGGAGAAGGGAGAGAGAAAAAATGTTTCTCTTTTCTTTTATTACATATTTTGGCTTCCCACTGGCCCAGACAATTAACAATAGTACACAAAGTCCCAACAAAGTCCATGGAGTTGTTGTAATTTAAATCGATTCGATCAGTCTTTTCGTGGCCCGTGACGTTCTGGCAGACCGCCGCAGTGGAGTAGGTGATGTTGGTTCAGCCGATGGTGGTGGTTCCGCTGACGTCCTGGAATCCGGGAGCGATGGTCCTTGAACAGTCTCCGTCACCCGAGCTGGCTGTGGAGACGCCATGGATGGGGAAGGGGTGGCCTGGGTGGGGCGCTGGGGGAAAAAAAACAGGGGGGGGGTCTGTGGTGAAGGGGGGGAAGGCCGCACGCCGGCGGGTGCCAGGTTCCGGAGGGAGACCGTGTCCTGCCGACCGTCGGGGTACTCCACATACGCATACAGCGGGTTAGCGTGGAGTAATTGGACTTGCTCCACCAACGGGTCGGACTTCTGCCCCCGCACATGCTTCCGGAGCAAGATGGGTCCGGGGGTGACCAGCCACGTCAGGAGAGGGGATCCGGAGGACGACTTCCTGGGGAAAACAAGAAGGCGTTCATGAGGTGTCTGATTTGTTGCGGTGCAGAGGAGGGAGCGGATAGAATGTAGGGCATCGGGGAGCACCTCTTGCCATCGGGAAATAGGGAGATCTCTGGACCGGAGGGCCAGTAGTATGGTCTTCCAGATGGTACCATTCTCCCGCTCGACCTGTCCGTTACCCCGGGGGCTATATCTGGTCGTCCTGCTAGAGGCAATGCCCCTGTTGAGCAGGAATTGACGCAGCTCGTCGCTCATAAATGAGGACCCCCGATCGCTGTGTATGTACGCGGGGTAGCCGAACAGGGAAAAGATGGAGAGGAGGGCCTTAATGACGGTCGATGTGGTCATGTCGGGGCAGGGAATGGCGAAGGGGAAGCGGGAGTATTCGTCGATTACCGCCAGGAAGTAAATGTTGCGGTTGTTAGAGGGAAGGGGCCCCTTGAAGTCAATGCTGAGACGTTCAAAGGGGCGGGATGCTTTGATCAAGTGTGCGCACTCGGGGCGGTAGAAGTGCGGTTTGCACTCGGCGCAGATGTGGCAGTCACGGGTTACTGTCCTGACTTCCGCGATGGAGAAAGGCAGGTTGCGGGCCTTAATGAAATGGTAGAGACAGGTCACCCCTGGATGGCAGAGGTCCACGTGGAGGGAGCGGAGGCGGTCTATCTGCGCTCTGGCGCAGGTACCGCGGGACAGGGCACCAGGAGGCTCATTGAGCTTCCCAGGACGATACGAGATCTCATAGTTGTACATGGACAACTCGATCCGCCACCGTAAGATCTTGTCATTCTTAATCTTGCCCCTTTGTGCATTATCAAACATGAAGGCTACTGACCGTTGGTCTGTGAGGAGGGTAAACCTCCTGCCGGCCAAATAGTGCCTCCAATGTCGCACCGCTTCGACTATGGCCTGGGCTTCCTTTTCCACAGAGGGGTGGCAGAGTTCGGAAGCCTGGAGGGTTCTGGAGAAGAAGGCCACGGGTCTGCCCGCTTGGTTCAGGGTGGCTGCCAGAGCTACTTCTGATGCGTCGCTCTCGACCTGGAAGGGGAGGGACTCGTCGATGGCACGCATCGTGGCCGTTGCGATGTCCGCTTTGATGTGGCTAAAGGCCTGGCAGGCCTCTGACGACGGCGGGAAGGTCGTGGTTTGAATGAGGGGAAGGGCCTTTCGGCGTAATTGGGAACCCATTGGGCATAGTAAGCGAAGAAACCCAGGCAGTGTTTAAGGGATTTGAGGGTATTGGGGAGAGGGAGTTCCATCAGGGGCCGCATGCGTTCGGGGGCGGGGCCTATCATTCCTTTACGCACCATGTAGCCGAGGATGGCTAGACGGTCGGTGCTAAACACGCACTTATCCTTATTGTATGTGAGGTTAAGGAGTTTTGCGGTTTGGAGGAATTTCTGGAGGTTGGCGTCATGGTCCTGCTGATCGTGGCCGCAGATGGTGACATTATCAAGATACGGGAAGGTAGCCCGTAATCCGTACTTGTCGACCATTCGGTCCATTGCCCATTGGAAGACTGAGACCCCATTTGTGACACCAAACGGAACCCTAAGGAAGTGGTAGAGGCGCCCGTCTGCCTCAAAAGCGGTGTATTTGCGGTCACTCGCACGGAGGGAGAGCTGGTGGTAAGCGGACTTAAGGTCCACAGTGGAGAAGACTTTGTATTTCGCGATATCGTTTACCATGGTGGAAATATGGGGGAGAGGATACGCGTCCAGTTGCGTAAACCGGTTGATGGTCTGGCAATAGTCGATGACCATCTGGTTTTTCTCCCCAGTCCAGACCACCAGCACTTGGGCTCGCCAGGGACTGTTGCTGGCCTCGATGACCCCTTCCTTCAGCAACCACTGGACCTCGGACCTGATGAAGGACCGGTCCTGGGCGCTGTACCGTCTGCTCCGTGTCGCGACGGGTTTGCAATCGGGGGTGAGATTAGCAAACAAGGAGGGGGGGTCCACTTTGAGGGACACGAGGCTGCAGACAGTGAGGGGGGGCATAGGGCCGCCGAATTGGAAGGTCAAGCTCTGCAGGTTACACTGGAAGTCCAGTCCTAGGAGTGCCGGTGCGCAAAGGTCAGGGAGGACAAGGAGTTTATAATTTTTAAAAACCTTCCCTTGGACCGTGAGGTCCGCGATGCAGCAGCTGGTGATGCGGATGGAGTGCGAACCTGAGGCTAACCCGATTTAGTGTTTTACAGGATGGGCAGGGAACGCGCAGCGTCTTACTGTGGTAGGGTGAACGAAGCTTTCCGTGCTCCCGGAGTCCAGCAGGCAGACTGACTCGTGGCCGTTGAGGTGGATCAGCGTTTTCGTTTTGGCGAGCGTGCGTGGACGTGACTGGTCGAGCTGAATGGCCGCCGCGAGCCATGGAGAAGATCCATAGTCGTCGTCGTCGGCCGAGTAGGTGTTGGAAGAACCTTGCGTGCCAGTTCCGGAAGGTGGTGCCCAGGATCCGCACATGGAGTCCGGATCCCAAGATGGCGGCACCCAGGACCCGCACGTGGGGTCGGCGCCCCAAGATGGAGGTGCCCAGGATCCGCACATGGGGCCGGCGGCCCAAGATGGAGGTGCCCAGGATCCGCACATGGGGCCGGCGGCCCAAGATGGAGGCACCCAGGACCCGCACGTGGAGTCGGCGCCCCACGATGGTGGCGCCCGCGGGGCCCTCGTGGTTGAGGGGGCGGAGTTAGCGGTGCCGGCGAGCCGACCGGAGCAACTGGGAGCGGGGGCAGAGAGGCGCGCAGGCCAGGCGCAGGGGCCCGGGGGCAGCAAGGAGAAAAATGAAAAAAAAAATGAAAAATGAAAATCGCTTATTGTCACGAGTAGGCTTCAATGAAGTTACTGTGAAAAGCCCCTAGTCGCCACATTCCGGCGCCTGTCCGGGGAGGCTGGTACGGGAATCGAACCGTGCTGCTGGCCTGCTTGGTCTGCTTTAAAAGCCAGCGATTTAGCTGAGTGAGCTAAACCAGAGTTGCGCGGTGCGCTGGAGGGGCCCGGAAGGGCCCGGAGGAGAGAGAGAGGCGCGCAGGCCGGGCGCAGGGGCCCGGGGGCGGGGGGGAGAGATCGGCGCGGCGTACTGGAGGGGCCAGCAAGGTCCCGGAGGGGGGGATCCCCGGTCGCTGCGCGGTACAGCAGCGACCGATTTGGCCTGGCAGATGGAGGAGAAGTGGCCCTTCTTCCCACAGCTCTTACAGAGGGCGGAGCGGGCTGGGCAGCGCAGGCGAGGGTGTTTCGCGAACCCACAAAAATAGCAGCGGGGTCCCGTGGACTTGTCGGGGCGTCCCGCGGCACAGGCCTGAGGTGGGTCGGGAGCGGCGGATGGCGGTGGGGAAGCGTGCCAGGAGGCCCAGGGTGGTGCAGCGCAGCTGGGGACATAGGCGCGGGCGTTTAAATCGGCGATCTCCAGGGAGGTGGCGAAAGTCCGTGCCTCAGTTAAGCTGAGGTCGTCTTTCTCCAGCATCCACTGGCGGATAGCGGCGGACTGCAACCCAGCCACGTAAGCATCTCTGATCAGCAGTTCCATGTGCTCAGTGGCTGAAACTTGGAGGCAGGAGCAATTCCTCCCCAGGACAGCGAGGGCCTGGTAAAATTGGTCTAATGACTCACCGGGGAGCTGTTGTCTGGTGGCCAGCAGATGTCGGGCGAATACTCTGTTGACTGATTTAAGAAACTGTCCGTTCAGCTTAAGCATGGCCGCATCGTAATCTTTCTCTTCCTTGATCATCGCGTAGGCTGCTATACCCACGCTGGAGTGGAGGATGTGAAGCTTCTGTGCCATGGTGGGGGGGCTGTTTGCAGACTCCAGGTATCCTTCGAGACATGCCAGCCAATGTTGAAAAATCTCTGAAGCGTTCTGAGTTTGCGGGCTGATGCGGAGACATTCGGGCTTGATCCGGAACTCAATCTTCAAAAATCTAGCTTATTAAATTGATGAGCCATTAATCGAACGCGAGACGAGTTGCTGTACAAAAGTTAGGCTTTAATAAGCTAGAAGTTAGCCCTGCAGTCGACTACAGTAAATGGACGACCGCCGGGCGTTCTGACTACTTATACCTCGGTATGGAGGCGTGGTTAACTCAGCCTCTCGACCAATCGGAGAACCGTCACATGACTGGTCTCAACCAATCGGTCGAGAGGCACATGACCGACCAGGGCCAATGGTAAGCTGGTGTTCTGCACCAATGGCAGACAGCTATGCAAATCATACCACCACAATTATATTGGGTATAAGACACAGAAATAGGTCATTCATCCGAGCCAGTTCATGCCAGTGTTAACGTTCCACTCAAGCTTCCTCACATTTTCCCTTATCTACGTTTATTACTGTTGCCTCTATTCCTTCTCCCTCAAATTGCTGTTTAGTCTCTCCTTGACATTATTCACTTCAACCACTCTCTGTGGAACCAAGTTCTGCCGTCTTGCCACTGTGGTTAAAAAAGTTTCTTCTAAACTCCTGATTGGATTTCTGGGTGACCATCTTATGTTGCTGACCTCCAGTTATTCTCCTCCCGAAAAGTGACCACATGGCCTCTGGGTGGGATTTTGGCCATGGAACATCGTGGCCTCAGTATCGCGGCCAGTCTGTATCCGCTCTGCAAAGGCATCTCTTAGGCCACCTCTCAGCCTTCCTTTTTACAGACGAGAAGTGACCGAGCTGGTCAATCCTTTCCTGCTATCGATCCCCACGCATTTCTTGTATCGTCCTTGTGAATCTTCTCTCCACCTTCTTATAGGCCGGAACTCTCTGGCAGTTCATGCTGGTGGGAACTTCCGCTCCCAGCGACGGTGCACACCCGCCACAGGCTTCCCGGCGGTGATGGCGCGTTCAACGGGAAACCCAGTTGGCAACGGCGGGACCAGAAGATCCGACTGCCGGCCAATGGTGGGCCACCTCCAGCAAAACACGGCCACAATGTGGAGGCCAGAACTGCAGGCAGCACTCGAAGTGTGGCCTAATCGAGGTCCGATACCTGTTCAGCATAACGTCTCTACTTATCAATTCAATTCCTGCAGAAATAAGGCATAATGCTTGACTTGCCTTTTTTATGGCCTTGCTAGCCTGTGAGATAACTAATGATTTCTCAGAAAAAGAAATAAGCTTTTTCAGTCCTTTGTGCTGGTGGGATCTTCAAGTCCACGAGATATAGGAGCAGAATTAGGCCATTCACCCCATCCAGTCTGCTCCGCCATTCAATCATGGCTGATTTGTTTCTCATCCCCATTTTCCTGCCTTCTCCCTATAACCCCCGATCCCCTTATTAATTCAAGAACCTATCTATCGCTGTCTTAAAGACACTCAGTGACTTGGCCTCCACAGCCTTCTGCGGCAAAGAGTTCCACAGATTCACCACCCTCTGGCTGAAGAAATTTCTCCTCATCTCAGTGTTGTGTTATGCTTCTTCATGTAGCATAAGCTGCTTCCTTGATGTTTGCTTTGACAAAGGAAGGTTCGGACTTGGTTTAACACATTTATTGAACAGTTAACAATTCTCCTACTTGAGTTCGAGGGTGCGATGCTTCCGATCTGCCCCTGTGTCGCCTGTGGAAAGAGAAGGAGCATGTGTGCCCTGTCCTTTTATATGGGTTGCCCCCTTGTGGTAGTGTCACCTCTGGGTGTGTCTTGACTGCCCATTGGTCGTGTCCTATTCTATGTGTTCATTAGCTGTATGTCTGCATGTCATGATGTCTCTGGTGCTCCCTCTAGTGTTTACTTAGTCCTAGTGTATCCACATTAACCTACTAGTGGAAACATCCTCTCCATGTCCAATCTATCTAGACCTCTCAGTATTCTGCCAAAGGCAACTCCCTGGTGGTGGGTCAGGCATGACTTATATTTAGGGTTGTACAACGTGAAAGCATGCCGGGGTAAATCTTGAGTAGTCAACTTAACAGCCAATGACTAATGACAACTGCCTCACAGTGGTCTTTTCCAGAAGAGAAGCATGGTAGCACAGTGGTTAGTGTATTTGCTTCACAGCCCTAGGGTCCCAGGTTCAATTCCTGGCTTGGGTCACTGTCTGCGTGGAATCTGCACGTCCCTTCCCCTGTGTGTGCGTGGGTTTCCTCTGGGTGCTCTGGTTTCCTCCCACAGTCCAAAGATATGCAGTGGTAATAATCTTTATTGTCATAAGTAGGCTGACATTAACATTGCAGTGAAGTTACTGTGAAAAGCCCCTAGTCACCACATTCCAGCACCTGTTCGTGTACACAGAGGGAGAATTCAGAATGTCCAAATGACCTAACAGCACATCTTTCAGGACTTGTGGGAGGAAACCGAAGCACCCGGAGGAAACCCACGGGGAGAATGTGCAGCTATTGAATGGTGGAGCGCGCTCGATGGGCCGAATGTCCTACTCTTGCTTCTATTTCTCATGATCCTATGATCTTGTTCCGGACTCCCCCACAGGAGGAAATAGATTCTCTCTCTCTACTTCATCAGCTTCTTTAAACATTTTTAAAGATCTCAAGTTGACCACCCGTTGCTTTCCGATACGCAAGGGAACACGAGCCTAATCCACGCAACAGAGAGTGGTACCCGGCCAGTTCCCCCGACCAGCCTCTGGCTCAAAATCAGCTACAGTAAATACAACAACAACTTGCCATTATTTTTCACCATAAAACTCCCCAGGCTTGCTTCAGAGACGAAACAACGCACTTTGTCGACTGAGATTTTAAACGCTATGCACCAAATCATGTTTTTTGTACCAAACCGATAGCAATTCTTCAGTTGTGGTTTATTTGTTTTGATTCTGAGAAGCAGTGGAATGTGGATTTTGCTCAATTTCCTCTGCACCGTACCTGTTACAAAAGGGGATGGTGCAATAGGCCCACGGATGTCTCAAGCTGAACTGAATTTCCTGAATGACGCAGCTGTGCCATCTTTTCATGAAAGAACGGCGAGCCCATATAAGGCAGCAATCAGCCTGCACTGAGCAATTGTGCCATGTGACAGTGCCCTGAGCACAGAGGGTCCGGTAACTCACCTGAGACAAGCTACAGCCTCCGCCGGATCTGCCTCAGCTGGGCTGAGGTGGGGAGGTAGCTTACACAAGCATTCTGCACTAATAAATCAGAGCGGCGATTCATTTTATCACATGGTGTGTCAACCTGCAGAATCTGTACCGACAGCCATTTCTGTCTTGTTCTCTCTTTGGGCTTTCAATTCCACTTTTCTCTCTTTTGTGCGACTTGTAAATAAAATGGTGGAGGGTACAATTTTGCAATGGGCGATGTTGTGATTCAGAACTTTAAAATTTAGAATTTAGAACAGTACAGCACAGAACAGGCCCTTCAGCCCTCGATGTTGTGCCGAGCAATGATCACCCTACTCAAACTCACTTATCTACCCTATACCCGTAACCCAACAACTCCCCCTTAACCTTACTTTTTAGGACACTACGGGCAATTTAGCATGGCCAATCCACCTAACCCCGCACATCTTTGGACTGTGGGAGGAAACCGGAGCACCCGGAGGAAACCCACGCACACACGGGGAGGACGTGCAGACTAAAAATAACAGAGGGAGTTTAAAGCGATACAGATTTTTTACCTGATCCAGGTCTTTAATACGAGATTTAAAATGATCCAGGTCTTTTTATCCATTACCGGTCTTAAAAATGATTTTTCTTTTTTAAACATACAGGCCTTTCCAGGTAATGTCTTTAAAATGACAAAGGTTCTTCAAGATTATCTGCATTTTAAAACGATTACGGTCTTTAAAACTGTTCAGGGTTTTTAAAATTTATATTCATTTTTAAAGTGCTAAAGGTTATTAAGATACTCGTAAATCTTGACTTGCCCGAATCTGGTCATTCAAGCTCACAATTCAAATTAGCTGCTATATCGCGGAAAAATGTATACAGGAGAATAGTGTAAAACAAGAGGGACGAGAGAGAGAAAAACCTCAAACAAAACAAACAAAACTAATTTGAGGCAGAGGTTATGATCCAGAATTGTTGAATTCTGGCGCAGTGGTTAGCACTGCGGTCTCATGGCGCCGAGGTCCCAGGTTCGATCCCGGCTCTGGGTCACTGTCCGTGTGGAGTTTGCACATTCTCCCCGTGTCTGAGTGGTTTTTGCCCCCACAACCCAAAGATGTGCAGGTTAGGTGGATTGGCCACGCTAAATTGCCCCTTAAAATTGGAAAAAAATTAATTGGGTACACTGAATTTATATAGAAAAAAAGAATTGTTGAATTTAATTTTGAGTCCAGAAGTCAGCGGGACTGTAAGATCCCGCCAACGGGAAGAGCCGGAGATGGGCAAAGGCTGAAATTCTCTGGCTGTTTGCTGGTGGTGGAATTCTCTGGTCCTGGTGGCAGCGCACCCCCTCCCACTGATTCCTCAGCGGCGTGAGGCGACTTCAATGGGAAATCCCATCAACAGCAGCGGAACCGGAGAATCCTGCGTGCCGGCAAACAGCGCGGCGTCACCTGCTGGTGGGAAACGTGCGGCTGGGAGACTTTAGAATCCTGCCCAAAGTTGTACAACCCACCAGCATTAAATCATGTTGCAATTCTCCCAATGGTGTGTTAATTGCAGGTCACTCTTCCTGCTGGCAGGTGGCGCAAACGCCATTTGCATCTCAACGCTCTTAAAAACAGCTGCCTGCCTGAATCCCATCAGGCCTTTCAATCTGGCGTCACGCCAACGGGAGATCACATCGACATCAAACCCCATTGCTAAAGAGCAGCCTGGACAAGAGGGTCCTCAGTTCACCAGAGACTTTGGGATGACCACAACAACTTTCTCCTGTAGTTCTGCTGGCGGAGCCACCTGCCACTGCACTTAATCTCAAAATGGGAGAATTCCATCCCCTGCTTCTTTCTTATTTTCAGGTGGCAGCTATTCAGGATCTTGCCATTCACTCCTCCCCCCGGCACCTGTTTTGTTTCTTTATATGCCCTCTTTGGCCTGATACCATGCATTTAACCTTTCTTAATCTCGGCCCTGTTGCAGGTCTCGCTTTCCCTGGTTCCGATGACAGGTCACAAACCTGATAAGTTAACTCTGTTCCTCACACCACAGTTGCTGCCAGACCTGTGGACCCAGAATTTTCTAGTTTTTAAATTCCCGATATCACGATATCACAAAAGCTTTGCTTTTCTTCCACGATCGGGGTCGGTCAGCTCAATTGGCTGGACAGCTGGTTTGTGACGCGGAGTGAGACCAACAGCGCGGGTTCAAATCCCGTACCAGCTGAGGTTGCCCATGAAGACTTCACTTTCGACCTTCTGGCTGGTTGCAAGGCTTGGAGGGGCTAGGAAATACGGTTTGCATTCGAGATTACCTGGCCTCCTTGCCGATGTCTTCTTGTGGCTGTTGAAGTAAAGATTCTGGCCAGTTTTGGCCCGCAGCATGTGGGTGATTGAGGACTTGTCGGTGGACGTCAAGGGAGGCGGCCGGTCCTCTTCCATAGAGGTGACCATAACCCGACATTTCTGTGGCACAAACGGTAACTGAATATTAGCCAACCCAAGACTTGATGTCAGCGAGGCCCTGAGGTAAACCGGAATTATCCACTTCATTATCAGAGAGATTGTGAGTAAAACTGAACATTATAGAGTCATCAGTAAATCACCTTGCTGCTGACCTTATGACAGAAGGTCAATGTTGAGAAAGTCCTGGCTGAGCACTGAGGATTGTCATAGCAAAGTCCTTCTCTTTTGCTTCACTTTACCAGGGGAGTGGCACCATTGCACCATGATATTTGGGCACCTGTGACACAATCTGACATTGCCTTGAAGTTCTATGTTATAAAATGTTTTATATCTGGGAATACATTCATGGTGGTTCTGCATCACATGATGTGCAGTGACGTCAGCAGAGTATTTACGTGGGCTTTGGGCAGATCATCATTTTGATTGTATTGAGCAATACTCTAAATGAACCTCTCTTCATATTTTACAAGAATCCAGAGTGTGGGCACCGCCATACCTGTCCTCTTTGCGCCAACAAAGAAATATGACAGGAGAGAAAACTGGCAACCTCTGCAAGGACTGAGGCAGGAAAATCGATGGAAAGTAGAATTACCGTCGACTAACACCTCACTAATCCCCCACTTTGGCTCATGGTTCTGCAGCATGACACCGGCCTTAAGGCGGGTGCGAACCCCGATCCCGCCACCAGTGGAGGGCTGGAGTATGGCTCTCGGTTCGGCACCTGGTGCGAATCCCGATTTCAGCCAGATTCTCCGCCTGATCGTCTTCCGCGTTGCGGAGGGGTGGAGAATCTGGCCCAATCGCTGTTGTCTAATGACCTTGTGAAAGCTGACAGGAGGATTCAAAATTCAACCAGCCATTGATCCCAATTTGAAACTGTTGATACTTGTAAATTCTTATTGTAACAAATCTGATGTTATGCCACTGTACACCCATGGGTCTCAATGACCTTGCAATATGGAGCTACAACAGTCCCACCCCCTGGCTTAGCTGAAAATGATGTAGACACCTTGGAACATTGCATGAGGCCAGCCTCTCCCGGCATTCAATGCCAACGATGAAGACGGACATCTTGCCAAGGCTATCCCCACACCCCCACTATTTGCCTTCAAACAACCGCACAACCTCAAACAGACCACTGTTTGCAGCAAACTATCCAGCCTTCAGAACAGTGACCACGACACCACGCAACCTTGCCACGGCAACCTCTGAAAGACTTGCCAGATCATCGACATGGATACCACCATTACACGTGAGAACACTACCTACCTGATACGCGGTGCATACTCATGAGACTCGGCCAACATTGTCTACCTCAGACGTTGCAGGAAAGGATGTTTCGAGGCGTGGTACATTGGCGAGACCATGCAGACGCTGCGTCAATGGATAAACAGACATCGTGCGACAATCACCAGGCAGGAATGTTCCCTTCCAGTCGAGGAACACTTCAGCAGTCAAGGGCATTCAGCCTCTGATCTTCGGGTAAGCGTTCTCCAAGGCGGCCATCAGGATGCGCGACAACGCAGAATCGCTGAGCAGAAACTTACAGCCAAGTTCCGCACACATGAGTACGGCTTCAACCGGGACCTTGTATTCATATCGTATTATATTCACCCCCCACCATCTGGCCTGGACTTGTAAAATCCTACCAACTGTCCTGGCTTGTGACAATTCACACCTCTTTAACCTGTGATTACCCCCTCTCCAGTCGCTCCATCTGGACCTGTAAAGACTTAATTACCTGCAAAGAGCTGCATTCAAAGTATCATCTTGCATCATTCACTTTGTCTATATATGTGCTTCTGGAACCTACCTCTTCACTCACCTGAGCTAGTGATTCGAAAAAAACCTGTTGGACTTTAACCTGGTGTTGTAAGACTTACTGTGCCCACCCCAGTCCAATGTGGCATCTCCACATCATGACATTCAATGAGATCTTGGCTGCTCTTTGACCAGACTTTATATCAGGTTTCCTCCATATCCTTTGTTTTGACTAACGATCTATCAATCTCAATTTTAAAATTAACAATTGATCCCAACATCAATTACTGCCCCCAACTTCTACCATCGTTTACAAGAGCAAACCTTTTCCTCATTTCACCACGAAATGTCTAGCTGTAATTTTTTCACTGTGCTTCCTAGTCACAGACTCCCCAGTCGGCAGAAACGAGGAGATGGTGGTGCAGTGGTAATATTACTGAACAAGTAATCCAGAGATCTGGGCTAATGCCCTAGGAACACGGATTCAAATCCCTGTACAACTGCTGGTCGAATTTAAATCCAATGAATAAATCTGGAATAGAAACCCAGGCGGTGACTGTCAAGCTCTCATCAATTGTCGCACAGACCCATCTGGTTCACTGATGCCTCTTTAGGGGAGAAAATCTACCACCCTTACCTGGTCTGGCCTACCTGTGACTCAAGGCCACAACGATGTGTTTGACTGAGATGGCCTAGCCAGCCATTCATTCCAAGGGCAACAAAGGCTGGCATTCCCAGTGATGACCAAACCCCACGAAAGAATAAATAGAAAAGAATAAATAGTGGACAGAATTCAATGTAGGCCACGGGGGTGTTGTCTGCTGGTGAGAGAGCTGTTGAGAGCCCTGCATCACCTTTTTATTTAGATTTGTTTTTCAGAAAGTTCACTGAATTAAGTGTAAATCAGACACTTAATAGTGTGTGATAGAGTCATGGAGTTGTACAGCGCAGAAAAGGCCATTGGGCCCATCGAGTCTACACCGACAATAACTACCCCTCGCACTAATCCCACTTCCCAGCACTTGTCCCATATCCTTAAATGTGACGATGTTTCAAGAGCTCATCCAAGGGCTTTTTGAAGGTTGTGAGGTTTCCAGTCTCCACTACCTTCCCAGGGCGTGCTTTCCAGATTCTCACCACCCTCTGGGTACATTTTGTTTTCTCAAATCCCCTCAGAATCTGCTGTCCCTCACCCTCAAGCTATGACCCCGTGTGAGTGACCCCGCAACCAAGGGAAACAGCAGCTTCCTAGTTACCCTGTCCAAACCCCATATACCTCAATCATATCCCCCCTCAGCCTTCTCTGCTCTAAAGAGCCTATCTAGTCTCTCCTGATAGCTGAGATGCTCCATCCCAGACAACATCTCCTCTGTACCCCCTCCAGTACAATCACCTCCTTCCTATAGTGAGGCAGCCAGAACTGCACACAGTACTCCAGCTGTGGCCTAACCAATGTTCTGTACAGCTCCGACATAACTTTGCTCTTATAATCTATGCTACCACTGATAAAGGCAAGTGCCCCATATGCTTCTGAACTACCCTTTTCACCTGCTCTGCCGCCTTTAGGGATCTGTGAACAAGTACCCCAAGATCCATCTGTTACTCTCAGCTTCCTGATGTCCTGCCATTCATGGATTACTCCCAGTCCTGATAGTAGCAGTACTTCTCCAGGATCGAGGATCCTGAACATGGAAATCCTTCATGAGTGCACCCCCACCTGCTTCCCATTTCGATGTCCGCAATCAGTCAGTGAGTACCTGACAACGAGAGACAGCCCGCACCCCCTCCCCACCCCAACGAGAGACAGCACCCACCCCCCCCACCCCGACATGTAACCCTGACGGTTTGCTTTTTGAGTTTCACGCGTCGAATGTCCTGCCCACTGATAGGAGAATACTAGCAGCAGCAGGGTGAGACGCTTAAGTGGACGCTAATGGTGGGCTTCGGAGCGGGAATGCCATCCATGACTATACCCACCACAGAGGTGGGCAGGCCAATTTCATGTTTCCCCTGCCAAGAAGCATGGCTCCGGAGGAGGGTATTAAATTCCACCCAGTTTCCCTCAGTCTAACCGATCTGTTCTCCTTAATACTGGAAAACGTCAATCAAACCCTTCCAAATCTTCTAATGTTCAGGGAATACAACCCTAGTTTCTGTAATCCCGCTTTATATACATCTGTCCACAATAAGGCACTGCCTGGAATTCGAACAGAATCTCAAATGTAGGAACAAATTCGAGAGGCCGAATAACCGACTCATATACCTATCTTCCAGTCAAGGGCAACTGGAGGTTCCACTCCAACCCACATCTACTTCCGATATCCAAACCACCATGAATTTCAAGGCCAGTGTAGTTTGCCATTGTGGATTCTTTAATGTTTAAATTTTAAATATATTTTGCGACCCCCTTTTGTTCTCTGTCACGAATGTATTAAACTGAGTGAGTGGTCTCAAGGTTCAAATGGTATTGCACGCGTAGTTTGGAGCTGGGAGCAGAACATTTTATGACCACAATCATTGCCTGATAGTGAATAAATCTGTAGCTCTCAACCTCACTCTGCTTTGAGCAAGATCTTTGACCACAGTCACTAACCCGACCCCTGATAAAGATTCTGCTTCACAGCTGAGCCAAATCTGACTTCTCATCTCCCGATCAACAAAAAATGAGCGCTCAATCAACCCAGCAAACTCTTTCACGAAGTAGCATCTCAGCCATGTTGGAGATTCCATGATCAGGGTCCCTGCTGCCAATTAGGGACCTGGGCGTATGTGTGCAGAAGTCATTGAACGCGGTAGGACAGGTTGGGAACGCAGTTAATAAATCAGACAGTGTCCGAGGCTACACAGTGATTCTGAGCTCTGACGAATAGTCAGACGGATTCCATATATCATAATAATAATCTTTATTGTCACAAGTAGGCTTCCATTAACACTGCAATGAAGTTGCTGTGAAAATCCCCCAGTCGCCACACTCCGGCACCTATTCGGGTACACAGAGGGAGAATTCAGGAAGGAATGTTCCAGTCAGGCTCGCCCCGAGACCAAAAATCCCTGCCCGAGGTCAACGGACCTTTTATTGACCCTCAAATTTTCCGTTCTGCCCACGATGGTTCCCATGGCGGGCGCCACCAGAAACTTCACCCCTCTGTTTCGCTCTCCACAGATGATGCCAGACCTGCTGAGTTCCTGTTTTTCCTGTTTTTATTTATAAATAGGGGCATTGGGTACAAGAATAAGGAACTTACATTTAACATGTATAAGGCATTGACCACGATTTTCCTGGTTCATTTTCCGCAGGCGCAAATCTCATTAAGGCTGCCACCTCGCGTGAGAGTGTCATAACGGGATTGGCGAGATCTCCATTTGAGATCTTCCCCGCACCCCTGCCGTCGACGTAGTCAGATTTATGCCCAGTGAGGGTGTGAACCTGGTTACGCTGAAATTAACTGAATTTAAATATTCTTAAATTGCTTAATGCCATTGCTTCCGGGGCCGTCAAATGTCAGAGGGCAGTGCCAGGTTGGAAGTGACAGAGGGCAAGGTCCAGACGCAGGGCCTCTAGGGATCCCTGTAGGGGGGTGGGGGATCTCATTATGTGGGGAAGGGGTGGCGGCAACAGGGGGTGAGAATGATGCTCCAATGCTGGCGATGATGGGGGAGGGGGGATGGATGACGCCCCGAAGCGGGCAGTGATGTAAGGTGTGGGTCGGTGGGTGACCTGAACATTGAGTTGCCAGGGGAGGAAGTTAGCCCCCTGCCTTAAAGGATTGGGAGTGTTCTCTTTGTCTGCAGGGGTCCCGATGCCCATGGCGGTGGGAGGAGGGGGGCCTCTACTTTGACTATAAAATCACGAAGCCCTTTAAAAATGGCGCTCCGATCTCTGTGGAGCTGGGTTTGCTACCTCGCCAGAATGACAGTGCAAAACATACCCCCACTGCCTTTTTTTTTGAGCAGCAGATCTGGAGTGAAAATCTGGCTCATGTTCCTTGGGAGAAACACATCAGTTTTTGGTTAGAACCTGGCACTTTGCTATTTTTGTGAGGAAAGTGCCGCCCATTAGTTCAGCCTCAGCTCAGGTATTACATCCAGTTCTGGGCACCACGTGAGGAGAGTGTCCAGAAAGAATGTTTCCAGGGATGAAGAGAATTGGAAAAGTTGGGACAGTTCTCTTTGAAGAAGCAAAGGCTAAGGGGAGATTGGATAGAGATATCCAAAATCATGAGGGTTCTGGACAGAGAATATTGGGAGAAACTGTTTCCCACTCATGAAAGGATTGCGAACAAGAGGATACAGGTTTAAAGTACTTCGCCAAAAATGCAAAAGCGATATGAGGAAACACTTTTTCTCGCAGTGAGTGGTTAAGGTCTGGATTGCCTTAGGGCGTGGCGGAGATCGGCTCAATCAGGACATTCTAAAGGGAACTTGACTGTAATTTGAAGAGGAGGAATGTGTAGGGTTAGAGTGAAAAGGCAGGAGAATGACACCAAGTGAACTGCTCATTCGGAGCTAGTACAGACACGATGGGTCAAGAGGCGCCGGGTCGGAGAATCCCTTGGGGGACTTGAGAATCGCGCCCTGCTGCCCCAACGCCGGCTTCCCCATTCTCCAGCTCCGATTCTCGGGCACCCACGAGTTTCCCACCGCGCCGGTCAGGGGCCGTTAACAGCGCTCACCCCTCCCCCCCCCCCCCCCCCCCGGCGATTCTCCGGGCCTTGATGGCCGAGTGACCGACAAGTTTGGCCAAGTCCCGCCAGTGTGGATTACTCAGGTCCCACATGGTCGGAAGGTGAGTATGCAGGGGCCGTCCTGGAAGGGGGGGGGGGCAGTGGGATCCGACCCCGGGGGGGGGGGGGGGGGGCCACAGTGGCCTGGCCCGCGATCGGGGCCGACCGATAGGCGGGTGGGCTGGTTCCATGGGGGCCTACTTTACCCTGCGCGGGGCCCCTGTCGGGCTTCACCTTATTACCCGGGGGTCAGCGCGGAGAAGGGTACCCCCGCACATGCACAGAAATACGGCGGTCGAAGCGGCATGCACAGAAATATGCCGGCCGTTCCGCGCATGCGCGGAATAACGGCGGCTGTTCCGCGCCAGCTGGAGCTGCGGGAACCTCTCCGGCGCCAACCTAGCCCCCTAGGAAGGGGAGCATTCCTCACTTTGGGGAACCGTTGACGCCGGAGTGGTCGGCACCAGTTTTCACGCGGACGTGGGGACATAGCCCCATTATTAGGGAATCCCGCCCCTCAGGCCTGAATTGGTTTATTGCCCTATGACCTGGAAAGAAGGATTGATGAAATGTCTTGTAAGGGCCACAGGGGTGGAGGATTTGATTTGAATGCTTGCTCGTTGTCAAGGAATGTCCAATATCCTGGTCTGAACAAAACATTTTGGGCGGGATTCTCTGATCCCGCGCTGGGCCGGAGAATTGCCAGGGGGGACGCGACGCCGCTCCGATGCTGGGCCGCCGATGGCGTGACTCTCGGCCGAATGCCCGCCGAGTTCAGCCGAGTCTCACCAGCGTTTTTCGCGTGCAGTCCTACCCAGTGGGACCTTGGCGTTCTGGCTGCGGCGCTTTCCTGGTGGGGGGGAGGGGGAGAGGGGATCCAACTCCAGGGGGATCTCAATGGTGGCCAAGCCCGCGATCGGGGACAACCGATCAGCGGGCGGGCTAATTCCAGGGGTGGGCTATGTTCCTCCGTGCCGGGCCCCTGTAGGGCTTTCGCCATGTTGCCTGGGGGCCAGCGCGGAGAAGGCAACCCACGCGCATGCACGGACCCGTGCTGCCCGAGGCGCGCACGTACGGACCTGCGCTCGTGTGGACCCGTGCCGCCCGTGCTTGTGTCCCTATCAGCAGCTAGAGCTGTATGAATCGCTCCAGTGCATGCTGGCCCCCTGTGGGTTGGGGGATCGCTGCTTCTAGCGGCCAGATGATGCCATCGTAAAATGCTCCGACGTTTACGACGGCATCAGCTCTCTGCTAAAACGGAGAATCCCGCCCTTTATATTGAATTGAACAATCGTAACTTAAGACTGATTTTGATTGGACAATGTAAGCTTTATCAATGAAGAATTGTGTGCCCATCTTGGAAACAACGTTGTAATAATCATTGCAAAAGGGTGGTTCAGTGCTTATATAATGTAATTTGATCCACTGCTGGAGAGACTGATTGTCAGGAAGATTCATCTGTTAATCAGATGTATGATTTCTTGTAACGTATTTCTGATGATTGGGCGCATTTAATGTGTGTATTCATAGAATCATAGAATCCCTACAGTGCAGAAGGAGGCCAGTCGGCTCATTGAGTCTGCACCGACCCTTTGAAAGACCACCCTACTGAGGCCCAATCCCCCACCCTATTCCTACAATCCCAAGGGACAATTTAGCAATCCAACTACCCTGCACATTTTGAACTGTGGGAGGAAACCGGAGCACCCGGAGGAAACCCACGCAGACATGGGGAGAAAGTGCAAGTTCCACACAGTCACTGAAGGTCAGAATCGAACCCGGGTGCCTGGCGCGGTGAAACTGCAGTGCTAACCACTGTGCCACCTTGCCACCCTCGAAAGGCAGGGCAACTTGACAGATAGCTAGCAAAGCCAGCAAGCGGCTTGATGCTGAAACACGGGATTGAACCAGGGACCTTTAGATCGTCAGTCTATAATCCTCTCCCATCTGAGCTACTCTAATGTGTGTATTGTAATGAGTGTATTGTAATTGATGTATTGTAATGGGTATAGTATAATGGATATATTATAATTGGTATATTTGTAATGACTATATTGTAACAAATCTATTGTAATGGATGTATTATAATGGGCATATTGTAATGAGTCGATTGTAATGAGTATATTGTAATGAATATATTGTAATTGGCATATTGTAATGGGTCCATTGTAATGGGTGAATTATAATGGTATAGTACAATAAGTATTTGTAATGGGTATATTATAACAGGTGTATTGTAATGAATATATTGTAATGGGTGTATTGTAATGGGTGAATTGCATTATTAAATAGTATCCCCAGCAGAATCTAGTAAAGAATTTGTGTTTAGCTTGAATTTTTAGTGTTGTCTCCTTATTTCTCGCAATTCTCATTCTCAAACCACAGAGTAGCCCGGCATGGGTTAAAAAATTACATCCGACACCAATATCCCCGGGGTGAGTTTCCAACCAACACTAGAAGCATCCTTTTACACTTCCATAGCATCACCCATCTCTGCCCCTGCCTCAGTTCCGCTGCTGCTAGAAAAGACATTCAAGCCTCTGTTAACTCCAGACATGACAGACATGCACTCATGTCCGACCTCACACGCACTATACCCTTTGTCAACTTGAGGTTATCCAAAACTCTTCTGCTTTACGTCACACACGCTGCAGAGCGCCCATGCAGCTGATGGGTCAGCTGGGGCCAGGGCCCAGACCTTCAACCCCATGAGGTAATGACTGGGGTTGCGACTTCCTGTTCTCCTGCGTCACGAGATCCACCGTGCTCTGCATGGATGCATAAGCAATGCGCTGAACAGCATAAGATCACGTGTGGTCAGCCACCTTTCCCCCTCCCAGTGGAAAACATTCCCACTTCTGCACCCATCAACAAACTTAGACTCCAGACTGGAGGATTCCACATTGGTCCTTATCCATCTCAATATAGGGCAGAATTTTCCCAAAAGTGTCAGTTTAAGCACGTAAACTGGGTGTGAATTCCATCCCCCCCCCAGCACAACTTTCCCCAACCCCCACCCCGCCCCAGCCCAGCAATGCGATCAGTCTGCAATTTTGGGGCATTTTGATAAAATATTTGCCCACATGAAAACTACCACCAAATCGCGCAAACCATCTGATTTGCCCAACATGAGGATTTATTCCATCAAGGGGGAACCACATTTAAATGGCTCCTCAGCAGTTGTTCATTCAAGCCAGGAGGATGACAGTCCAAGAAGCCAGCTCCATGATTCACTGAGGGGGCTCCCATTAGAATGTTGGATGCCATGGAGGTGAGAAGGACAACTATCACACCCTCAGACTGACAGGAAACCTTCCAGCAAGGTCATGAACCCCGCCTCGGAGACAGTGGCCAAGCTGGTGAGTGCCAGCACCCTCCACAAGTGGATGCGGGTTCAATGCCAGAAATAAATGATCAACCTACTCTGATCTGTCATGGTAAGTGCTTCTTGTCTCCTTTCACTACTCTCTCCTTTGGTCACGCCTCCCCTTGCCACTTCGATTGCACCAGGCAGGGTCTCACCACCCGTCCTCCCACTGGCTTCCTCATACCCCCTGGTACTCCCCTCATCACATCCCTGCTCACACACGACAAACTTGCCAAGTATCATCTCCATCTCACCCGTCAGGCCACCTCCTAACATCATCCCCATTTGTATCCCTGCAGGAAAACCTTGCTCATAACCGCCGCGAGTGAGTGAAGAAGGGCAGTGGAACGGCAGAGCTGAGGTTCCTGACTCCATTTGAGGAAAGAGCCCTGGAGCTCACAGGGAAGGAGCAGGAGTGGGCCTGTGCGGAGAGTGAGGTGGTCCTGAGAGAGAAAAATAAGGAGCCTCTGCACTTTCATCCAGATGCCCAAACTCATGTGAGTTCTGTGTGACACAGACTCTTGCCCTGGCCGTGTGCCAATCTCCTATTCCTTCCCTTGCAGGAAAATCACCCAAACAGCCAGGCTCATCCACCACCAAGGCTCCACCGAGCTGATGAGCTCTCATGAGATGTCGGGGACGACCCAGAAGGTGTGTCATAGCTTTCGCCAACTTCCTCCACCAGCACAGAGACACACACATCGGTGGGCTATCGTAGTAGGCAGGCTTCTGGATCACTATCTGGTGAGTGCCTCACTACTTCTGATGCATATCAGGTGGAGGCAGGAACATCCCAGGGATCGGACAGTCAGAGATCTGCTGGATCCCAGGACTCAGCCAGGTGTCATGCCTCTGGATAATTTGTTCCTCAGCTGCTTGAGATGCAAGGGCAGAGCAGGGAATACCAGGAATTGGTGCACTGCCCAGGGTCTTCCACCCAGGAGACTCTGAGAGTGTCCAGCCAACCTGACTCCTCCTTGCGAGAGACCGGTGGACCTCAGGCACAGGAGACAGAACAGGATGGCACGGCGACACCGGTGCCACCTGAAAGTAGGCCGGAGCCCTCGAGGTCTCGGCCGTCTAAAGGATACGTGCCAAGGACATCTCAGGAAGACAGCAGCGGGCCATCTACACCTCAGATGTGCATCCCCCTGGGGACACATCTAGACCTAGGCACCCTCAATTACTACGCGAGAGCGAGGTTGGTAATCAAAAGGCTTTAAGCTACAGAGAACTGAGCAGCATCAGAGAGAAGTGTGCTCACCACATGGAGCCTTATCCTATATACCGTTTCCTGTGGGCACAGCCAGAGGCGGAGTCCCCCAGGGTTCCAAGCATCTTAAAGAGGCAAGGTATTAAAGGTCAGGTACCGTTTACAGCAGTTATTAATACCGTTCATCACATTGACATAGTGGGAGGGTACAAAAGGTGAAGGATTGTGGGTCGGCAGCAGAGGCATGGATGATATTAGGTTCTTTTAGGTTTGGGCCCTGACAATTGTGCAATTTTGAAATATCACTGCAGTAAATATCTTTGCTGCTCACAACTTTAACACCTCAGAAGCTAATGTTTCTTTCTAATGGCATGCCCTGTCTCACCATTATGACACAATTTTTCTCACAGGGCCTCTATGCTCTCCGAACGATGAGGGCTTCTCATTGTGACTGATTCATTCGCAGTGACATGACTCAGGCATAATGCAGGTTACCCGAAATCCTCGCCTCTAATCCCCCCAATAGAGCATAAGGACAGAAAACCCAGTCGTGCCACTGCACTAAGGGTTCAGTTTGCTTTGTTTAAGGCCGGAGGTGTTTGAAAATAGCACAAATCTCCGCGGAATTTCATGTTGTTGACAATTGCTAATTCTCAAAGTAGAAAAAGAGAAGTAACCTACTCCCGTGATTGGCCAGGGCGGGGTAAAGACCAAAATAATTTTCAGTCAGAAAGCCTCACAAAGGGAAATTAAGGATTTTTTTTTAATGTAGAGAGTTATGAGAACGGGATGTTTCAGCACAACCAATTATAAATAACTTGAAGCGGCGCCTGATCAGTATTTAAAATGGAGGAATATAAAACAAAAGGAAGTAAAGATGAATTTGGATTCGAATAGATACCTTCAACAAAGGGTTTTGAGCTAGAATTCCCATCATTTTTTAATATAAATTTAGAGTACCCAATTAATTTTTTACAATTAAGGGGCAATTGAAATGAAAATCGCTTATTGTCACGAGTAGGCTTCAAATGAAGTTACTGTGAAAAGCCCCTAGTCGCCACATTCCGGCGCCTGTTTGGGGAGGCTGTTACGGGAATCGAACCGTGCTGCTGGCTTGCCTTGGTCTGCTTTCAAAGCCAGCGATTTAGCCCTGTGAGCTAAACAGCCCCTTGGGAAATCAATTTAGCATGGCCAATCCACCGTGCTTGCACATTTTTGGGATGTGGGGGCGAAATCCACGCAAACACGGGGAGAATGTGAGAACTCCACACGGACAGTGACCAAGACCGTGGCACCGTGAAGCCGCAGTGTTAACCCACTGAGCCACCGTGATGCCCAGAATTTCCATCAATGTCTAGCCAATCTTGATAACTACCATGGGGATACAGTAATTGTCTCTGGGCTAGGGAATGAGAAACAAAATTCAGCTTCGAACCCCTGTTCCTGCTGTTTCATGGGTCTTGCCGTGAGAAGTGGATTGAGTGGAGACAAGGTTGGACCCCTGAGGTAACAGTCTTCATGATATGGATAGAAACTTGGAGAAGGTATCGGAGACACTGGCAGCACCTTGAGATCTATACACCAGTAAGAGTCAATACCTTCAGAAACAGAAAATAGGAGCAGGAGGAGGTCATTCATCCCTTTGAACCTGCTCCGCCATTGATTATGGTCATGGCTGATCATCCAACACAATAACCCGATCCGGCCTTCTTCCCATATCCTTTGATCCCCTTCGGCCCAAGTGCTACGTCCAAGTGCTTCTTGAAAACTTGTTTTGGCCTCAACTGCTTTCTGTGGTAGTGAATTCCACAGGCTGGCCATTCTCTGGGTGAAGAAACCTCTGCTCCGCTCAGTCTGGCATGGTCCACCCCGTATCCTTAGATTGTGATCCCTGGTTCTGGACTGCCCCACGACCGGGAACATGCTTCTTGCATCTAGGAGACCTTCCAGCTGTTCATATCGACGGGATCGGGATTGTGCACTGCTGCCACGGCTTTTTCAGTGGTGTGGGGTGGATTCAATGGGAAATCCCATTGCCAGCAGTAGGACCAGAAGATCCCACTGGGAGCCAATGGTGGGCCACCTCCTACCGCCAAGAGAATCTGGCCTGAAATAAAAGCTGAAAAGGCTGGAAAGACAGAGCAGGTGGACTGGCACCTGGACTAAAAGCAAAAACCGGCTAACAAGGGAGCTTTTGTCAGGAGTTTTCCCATCCAACATTTAACCTGCCTTCAAGATTTGCTAGGAAAGGTCCCCACTGAAAGGTCAACCTGCTTTCCAGATGCCATCAGGCCAAGGCAGGAGGAAAGGTCTCTACTGCTTTGCTCAAATTCTGAAGTGAAAGTGGACAATCTCCAGCAATGGGGAAGGTGAAACGCTGCCAAGGGCAATCCTGTGGTTGATGCAGTGAGCTAGTACCATATACTGAAACCAGTTGTGGTCTGGGTACTCCAGGAGCAAGGTGTTCTTACAGACTGAGAGAGATGCGGAACAAAGCAATTTTGGAAGATATAAATATGAAATGAAATGAAATAAAAATCGCTGATTGTCACAAGTAGGCTTCAAATGAAGTTACTGTGAAAAGCCCCTAGTTGCCACATTCCGGCGCCTGTTCGGGGAGGCTGGTACAGGAATTGAACCATGCTGCTGGCCTGCCTTGGTCTGTTTTAAAAGCCAGCTAGTTAGTCCAGTGTGCTAAACCAGCCCCTAAAATAGCCAAGAGTTGCGACACTGACAAAATGTCAAAAAGAACGTGAGACGGAAAGGAGAATAAAAATGCTACGTTCGGGTTTCCTGTCTGAGTCAATCACGCCCCATTCCCCTCATGCCAAAAAACTGGATCAATCAGAAATGTGGGTGGCACTGCAGCATCTGTATCCCAGAGGGACTTTGGTGTGCATGTACACTGGTCCCTTAAGGTTGCAGGGCAGTTGGATATAATGGTTAAGAAGGCATATGGCATTCTTCCCTTTATTATTCAAGGCATTGGCCGGGATTCTCCGACCCTGCGCCGGGTCGGAAAATCGCCGGGGGTAGGCGCGAATCCTGCCCCGCCGCCCCGACAAGGGCGTCTCTATTCTCCGGCGCCATTTTTCAATTGCTGGAGAAGGGAACACCTGCACATGTGCAGAAATACACCGGCCGTTCCGCGCATGCGCGAACTCGCGGGGGCCGTTCACCGCCAGATGGAGCTGCGGGAACCACTACGGTGGCAACCTAGCCCGCTAGAAAGGGGAGAATTCCTCACTTTCGGGGGCCATTGACGCCAGAGTGGATGACGACAATTTTCACGCCGACTTGGGGACATAGCCCCATTATTGGAGAATCCGCCCTGAGAGTTTAAGAGCAGGGAGGTTATGCTAGAGCTGTATAAAACTTTAGTTAGGACAGAGCTGGAGTATTGTGCCCAGTTCTGGAATCCACATTATAGGAGGGATGTGATAGCATCGCTAGGGTGCAGAGGAGATTTACTCGGATGTTGCCTGGACTGGAGATTTTTAGCTATGAAGAGAGAGTGGATAGACAGGGGTTGTTTTTCTTGGAGCGGAGGAGACAGGGGGATATGATTGAGATGTATAAAATTATGAGGGGCATTGACAGAGTGGAGAAGAAGAAACGTTTCCCCTTGGTGGAGGGGTCAATGACCAGGGGGGCAGAGATTTAAGGTAAGGGGCAGGAGGTTTAAAAGGAATGTGAGGAAAAGCTTTTTCACCCAGAGGGTGCAGGCAGAGATCTTCATAACATTTAGGAAGTATTTAGATGTGCACTTGTGCAGACAAGGCTAAGGGCCAAGTGCTGGGAAATGGGATTCGAATAGTTAGATGGTTGTTTTTGCCCGGGGCAGACTGGATGGGCTGAAGGGCCTTTTCTGTGCTGTAGATCTCCATAACCCTACGAGTAAAATCTGGCCCATTTCTTATGACACGTCTGTTTAATTGAATGACATTTTATATCCATGTGGTTGAAATTGGTTGTCTTACTTGACCGCATTTATTCACATTTCCTCCATGTATTCTTCGCGATATAATTGGTTCTCAACATCACACATTCAGGTAAATCACCATGCGTGCCCATTGTAATCTTGTGATGGCAATAATCTCGTTGTCATCAATGATGTTCGATGAAGTACTGTCAACAATGCAACGCTACGTCAACTCATTCTTCAATGTCCCTAACAAGATTCAAAAATGGTTTTTACTTTATGTTTTACTATGGATCCTGCTGTTTGTGCAACTGCCTTTCGAACCGAAGTGAAAGGGACGATTCAAAGGCATTTTGTAAACTCAAAACATAAACGGAGTGTTCTGACACAATTTCCTGATGTCAATTTGCTGGGAAAAGCAAGATGTTGACAGAATCACAGAACTGTTACAGCGCAAAAGGAGGCCATTTGGCCCATCATGTCTGCACCGGCTCTCCAGACGAGAATTGTGGCCATTCTGCTGTGTAGTCAGGTGACCCTTGACCTCCAGGATTGTCACCGAAATAGTGATACTTTTTTCATGAGCTTGGATTAAAAACCCAAAATGCGGAAGCCGACTATAAACCTAGCTGGACTCTGCAATTTACAAACTGCAGAGCGGGAAGAGACAGTATTCATGTCGCCAGGCCTCGGACAATCAACTTCCCGTCGAAACCAGACAGGCCTGGAACTGCCTGGCCAGGTGCTACCGGCCGCATTGTTTCAGAACGAACCATTGTTTACACCTCCAGGGAACCTGCTTTGCCAGAGGAATGCTACGCAGACTTGGTGGCACCCAGCTCAGTCGGAGGCCAGAGGCAGGGCGTGACAAGGACGACACTTGACAGTTGAAGGTTCAAAACCATGTTCTGCGACCTCCACATATGGAAAGTAGTCACCTCATTGGATCTTCCTGCCCCAGCCGATGTTACTTCGGACAGAGACCACAGAATCGTCAAAGAGGGCACAACAGCGGGAGGAGGAGGGATAAAAGGGGCAACCTGGAGCCCCAGCACTCTCTGCTTTTTGCACCTAATCTAACGGCACCTCCAAAGAGCACCTTCGACTGGCAGCAGAACAGCAGAGCTTCTTGAGCTCCTGGTACCTCGTGGCGAGCATCATCAGACTAACCAGGCCCAGAAGACCAACCCGGTGAAATGACCCAAAGACCAGAACCAATCCTAGACGAGAGGAGAAGCCCAAATCGATAACTGCAGACCCTGAAACATCGGCCAGCCCTCAAAGACTGAGGAATAGCCTGTTGCAGCTTAATTGAATGGATATTACAAGCTTTATCAGACAAACAGTTCAAATACGGTGATGGGGACATGTGGGTAGGGTGTACAGAATCCTCGGAAGCACGTGTGTCAGAAGTAGATGGCCAGTGTAGATTTGAGACTGTTTACGGAAGAGACCTGTGAAGAGATTGATGGAGTTTCCTTAAAGTGCAATAGTAGAGTCTGATAAATATTGTTTTCCCTTGATAAAGTGATCATTAAAGTTGTGTTGCACATTCGCCTGACCAGTCAACCTTTGTCTATCTCACCACACAAGAGTTGAAAAGGGTCCCTGCAAACTGGTCCAAGTTATTCAGGTTACATTCACCCACTTTTCCCTTTCCAACTCCTGCCTTTTCCCTGTACCCCTGCACATTGTTCCTATGTTACCTGAGCTACACATTGCATGGGATGAAACTTAATCAGTCACAAAATTCCCGAATTGCCCCTGAGCATCCCACAATGCTTTCTGCCCCTGGAGACAATGTTATGGACTGCCAGCCTTCTGAGGTATAGCAGGGATTGAGTGAACTGGGTAAATTGCATAGATTCATTTTGTCCGCCCTTGAATTTAGAAAATTAATGTGTGGTCCAAATGAGGAGTGCAGAACAGCCAAGCTGCACCAAAAAGCAGCTCGCCGCGGCACAGCGTGGCCAATAGAAGCCTGGAGACCCGCTCCCGGCATCACTTTTTAGCAAATCTGCATATTAATGCGAGACAGCTAGTCTCACTCTAATGTGCAGACTCCTGAGTTACCCAAGGAATGGAAGCAATCTCCCTCAACTTGGAGACCTCGGGCGAGCGCTATACTGCACTGGTCTCCAGAGGGAATGGTACTGGTGGGGGTCTCCCAGGGGATCAGAGGACCCCAAGTGCATGCCTTTTGGGCAGGGTGGCACTGCCAGCATGGCACCTTGGAAGAGCCACCTGGGTGCCAGCCTGACACTGCCATGGTGTCCAGGTGGCACTGTCAGGTTGGCACTGACAATGTGCCAAGCTGACATTTTTTTGTGCGCTGATGATTGGGCTGAAGATACCCTGTGAGAGTGTTGGGGGGGGGGGCAATGATGTGACCCTCCCATAGTGCATTGGGGCTTTGGGGGGTCAGGGTCATGTTGGAGACTGGCAAGCGGAGCACCTCAGTGCACAAAACGGGGCTATGTGCGGCCTCAGCCATGTCTTCCCGGCTTAAGCGCCTTATCTAAAGCGGATAGCATTTTAGAACCATGTGTTCCTCGACATTGCGAGCTAGCCTGTCACCTGTCACAAGGGCATTGAGGGTTATATAATCAAGAAGGACAGATGGAATTAAAGTACAGATTAGCCATGATCTAAGTGAATGACAGGACAGGATCAAGGGGCTGAATGGCCTTCTCCTGCTTCTAAATTCCTAAATCACAGACTCTGTCATAGGTCCAATGGCAGTGGCCAAGGGCAGGGTAGTGGGAATGTACAACAAAAATAAAATGTATTATGCTGCTGTAACAATCCTTCAAATGGGAGTTTAGGAACAGTAGTAGGCCATTTAACCCCTTGAACCCTGTTCAAATCCTTCAAATGACTGACCAAATCTCATAGAATAATTCATGTGCTTTACAGGAAATAGAAAAATCATTGAACACCCAAATGCTTCATGAGTCATCTTCAGTTCCAAGAAAAATCACTGATGCTGACTCAAACATGATTTTCAAAATCAGTCACTGCCACAACTTACCACTTAATTGTAACCTTTCATTACCAATTAAAGTATAAATCTGAGTTTACTTTGTGGTTGTGGGGTCCAAGTTTAATCAGCAAGAATCTGCCTTGACACATCATAGCCCATCACGTCTTCTTCTGTCAGACATATGGCTGCTGGGGCTTTGGGCAATTTTCAACTTTACAAACTCCCAGCATGCGAACAAAGAACAAAGTACAGTAAGAAGTTTTACAACACCAGGTTAAAGTCCAACTGGTTTGTTTCAAATCACTAGCTTTCCGAACACTGCTCCATCCTCAGGTGAATGAAGAGGTATGTTCCAGAAACATACATATAGACAAAGTTAAAGATGCAAGACAATGCTTTGAATGCGAGCATTTGCAGGTAATTAAGTCTTTACAGATCCAGAAAGGTACAACACAGGAACAGGCCCTTCGGCCCTCCAAGCCTGCGCCGACCATGCTGCCCGCCTAAACTCAAATCTTCTACACTTCCGGGTCCATATCCCTCTATTCCCATCCTATTCATGTATTTGTTAAGATGCCCCTTAAACGTCACTATTGTCCCTGCTTCCACCACCTCCTCTGGCAGCGAGTTCCACGCACCCACTACCCTCTGTGTAAAAAAGCTTGCCTCGTGCATCTACTCTAAACCTTGCCCCTCGCACCTTAAACCTATGCCCTCTATTAATTGACCCCTTTACCCTGGGAAAAAGTCTCTGACTATCCACTCTGTCTATGCCCCTCATCATTTTGTAGACCTCTATCAGGTCACCCGTCAACCTCCGTCGTTCCAGTGAGAACAAACCAAGTTTATTCAACCGCTCCTCATAGCTAATGCCCTCCATACCAGGCAACATCCTGGTAAATCTCTTCTGCACCCTCTCTAAAGCCTCCACATCCTTCTGGTAGTGTGGCGATGTTACCAGGATTAGTATACAGTGCTGTTCTTATAATAATAATCTTTATCGTCACAAGTAGGCTTACATTAACACTGCAATGAAGTTACTGTGAAAATCCCCAAGTCACCACATTCCGGCGCCTGTTCGGGTACACGGAGGGGGAATTCAGAATGTCCAATTCACCTAACAAGCACGTCTTTCGGAACTTGTGGGAGGAAACCAGAGCACCCGGAGGAAACCTGCGCAGACACGGGGAGAACGTGCAGACTCTGCACAGACAGTGACCCAAGCCGGGAATCAAACCTGGGACCCTGGCGCTGTGAGGCAACAGTGCTAACCACTGTGCTACCGTGCCACCCCTTCCTTTATTGCCACCTGCCCTAATAAACATAGGCCCCATTTCAATCCTCCCCGAGCTCTAGGATGCCTCCCCACTCTAAAACCCCAGGACTCATCGATCCTGAACAGCCATTATCCCCTTTGGGCTCAGTTCTGGAGTCCTGGCAATGCCCACTGAGCTCTGGTACCGTTGTTGCCTAATCTACAATCTGAATAATTGGCAGCTCCCGAGGGCGGGGCTTCCTTCCATTGAGAGACCGTAGTCCACACTGTTAAACAATTTAGCCCACCCCAGTGTGTTATGGGGGCTTGTTGGCTTTCTGACCATTTTCCCTCCAGGATGAGGGGTGGGCAGGTGAACAGCCTGCCAATACCGCACCCCCCCCCCCAATAAAATGCAGCCCTTTGAGTGAAAATGTCAATTCAGCGTCAATTAGACCTGATACTCCAATTCTCATCGATCCATCATCAACCTTCTGCTTCCCATGAATCTGAGCTTGTCCAGATCTCCGCTGCCAACTCCTGACAGGTACCAACCCCTGTTGTCCATCACCCTCTGAATCTCCTGCCCCCCCCCCAGTTCACCAAAGCTGTCATTTTTCAACATCCTCATGTCAAAATCCTTCCGACGTATGTAACCTCCTCCAGCCCCATAGCCCCCTGAGAAGCATTCCTCTGACAGTGGCCTCGTGCACACCCCCCCCCCACTTCCTTCACCCGCCAATAACAACCATGCCTTCAGCCATCCAGGACCAAAGCTGTGGTGTTCCCTCCCCAAATCTCTGCACCTTCTTAAGATTTAGCTGCAAACCTATCTCTTTGACCAGGCATTTGGTCACCTCCCTGAATGTCTCATAGATTTCTTGAATTTACAGTGCAGAAGGAGGCCATTCGGCCCGTCGAACGTGCACCGACCCTTGGAAAGAGCACCCTACTTAAGCCCACACCTCCACCCTATCCCTGTAACCCAGTAACCTCACCCAACATTTTTGGACACTAAGGGCAATTTAGCATGTCCAGTCCACCAAACCTGCACATCTTTGGACTGTGGGAGGAAACCGGAGCACCTGGAGGAAACCCACGCAGACACTGGGAGAAAGTGCAGACTCCGCACAGACAGTGACTCAAGCCGGGAATCGAAATTGGGACCCTGGAGCTGTGAAGCAACGGTGATAACCACTGTGCTACCGTGCCACCTTTGGTTCGGTGTCAACTTTTGTCTGATTACACTCCTCTGAAATACTGTGGAATTTTTTACAACAGTAAAGATGCCGTATAAATGTAAGTCTTTTATTGTTGTGAATTGTGGGCACTGTGACATTATGTAGAATTTCTCGTCCATAAAGGGTTAATGTAATGTCATAATCGACCACTAGATGGAGCAGATCTATAAAAAGGAAAGCCTCTCAGGCTTTGGGGAGAGAGTGCAGGAAGGCGAGAGTAGGTTAGAAATACAAGGAGCAGAGCACAATACAAGTTAAGATAGTTTGCATGAGACAAGTGCTAGTATAGTGTAGATTGTAGTTTAGTTAGAACATCGCTTACTTTAGGAATAGTGTTCGAACTGTATAATAAGTAGTGTCATAAATTTAGCTTTATTTATTTGACTTAGCTTTTTGTGGCATTTGTATATAAGCAACACAAAGAACACCACATGCTACCAGGCGTGTTCCTTAAAAGCATAGCAAATAGTTTAGTTGGTTAGATTAGTTTTAAAGACAAGAAGAACCATCGCACTACTGAACAGATCTCGAGGTCAGCACCGAGTTCCAGCCTGTAAGATGGAAGGTCTGCAAAAGCCAAGGTACTTCCAGATTGGATTGGATTGGATTTATTTATTGTCACGTGTACCGAGGTACAGTGAAAAGTATTTTTCTGCAAGCAGCTCAACAGATCATTCAGTACATGAAAGAAAAGGGAATTAAACAAAATTCAAGAAAATACATGAGAATACATAATAGGGCAACACAAGATATACAATGTAACTACATAAGCATTGGCATCGGTTGAAGCATACAGGGTGTAGTGTTAATGAGGTCAGTCAATAAGAGGGTCATTTAGGAGTCTGGTGTCAGTGGGGAAGAAGCTGTTTTTGAGTCTGTTCGTGTGTGTTCTCAGACGACTGGTAAACTCGATCTAAATTGGAAAACTTTCAAACAACTGTTTGAGGTTTATTTATCTGCCTCCGCGCTTGAATCAGCTCCTGATCAGCGCTTCACCTAAATGTAGCTGGACCGCAAGCAATCGAGTTGCCTAATTCTTTACAATTTGAAGGCAGCGAGGATAAAAGGAATTATGTGCTGGGAATGAAGTTCGACATCCATTGTGAAGCACAAGTAAATGAAACTTAGGAGCGCTACATGTTTAAGAAAAGGATGCAGCTACAAAGCAAATTGATTAATTCATTTGTTACTAGTCTCAGACTCCGAGCTCAGTCTTGTAATTTTTCACCCCTAACGGATTCACTAATCCGTGATCAAATCGTGTTTAGGCTTTAACGGTGAACGGTTGCGTGAACGTTTACTTCGACAAGCAATTCTGTAGTTAGATGAAGCAATTAATCTCTGTAAAGCTGGCGAACAGGCTACAAATCTATATGCAGAGTTTAAGGCTCAAGCAAAGGGCGCAAATTCGGAAAATGTGGCCGACACCATTAACTCAGTGATGCAGTTTAGAAGTCAGCGCACCACTGAAGGTCAGCATTTTGAACGTGACGCAAGCAGCGGGATGACTTATACGTGTTGTGGACATGCCCACTTTAGAAAACACTGCCCTGCACATGCAAAAAAATGCTTGCAATGTGGTAAATCGAATGATTTTGCCTCACAATGTCGTTCAACAACAGCGAAACCAGTGAAAGACTCTAAAAAATCGTACAAAGTGAATAAGAAAGTTCCGAGTGTTACAAAGGTGTTGAAGAAAAAAAATTTCATTCAAATTTAGAATCACCTAAGTATACTCTGCAACGCACTTTCTTGGTTGATGCCGTTACAAGGGTAAATAAATTGGACACTGATGAAAATAAAGGGGGCGATTCTCCAATATGGAGCCCAAGAGTTCACGCCATCGTGAACGCCGTCGTGTTTCACGACAGCGCGAACCGCCCCGGGTACGACCAGCACGGCGCTGGAGCGCTTCACGCCGCTCCAACCTCCATTTGCGACGCCAAATGGGCACCGCGCCAACCCGCGCATGCGCAGTTGGGCCTCAGCAACCTGCACATGCACGGGGGCCTTCTTTAGCGTGCCGGCCCTGACCAACATGGCGTCGGTGTTCAGGGGCCAGCCACGTCGGAAAGTAGGCCCGGGAGGGGGAGAGGCCGGCCCGCCGATCGGTAGGCCCCGATCGCGGGCCAGACCCCATCGGAGGGCCCCCCCAGGGACAGAGCCTCCATCCCCTCCCCACAGGCCACACCCCAACTGCGCAGAGTTCATGCCGGCAGCGACTAGGGGTGAATGGCGGCGGCGGGACTCTGTCGTATCCACGCGGCCGCTCAGCCCATACGGGCTGAAGAATCGGCGTCCCCGCCGATTCCAGCGGCCCAAGGCCGGTGCCGCGCCAAATGCGCCGGCACAAATGGCGCCGATTCTCCGCACCTCGGAGAATCACGTGCTGGCGTCAAGGTGTCGTGGCGCGGTTACGCCGATTCTCCGGCCTGGCGTGGGGCTCGGAGAATCGCCCCCAAATCACTTCAAATTACAGATCTGAAAAAAGACTGGAACGTTACAATGAATGTAAATGGTTCAGATGTTTCATTTAAGCTTGGCACAGGTGCGCATGCCAAACTTATTTACAGCTGAGGATCTGACACGGATAAAGAAGTCTCGAAAGATTGAAACGTCCAAATATCGTTTACAATTTGAAGGCAGTGAGGATAAAAGGAATTATGTGCTGGAAATGCAATTGCAACAAGAGATTCCTGCTGCCTCACAGTAAAGAACTGTGAGTTATGCATTCACTTGGAGTTTGAAATAGGTGACTCCACAAAATGGTCATTGATGGGTGTGGATGCTTGCATACAACTAAATTTGGTGCAGAGAGTCCATATTGCCAGCACATTCACTGGTTCCCTCAGTGATGAAAGAGAAGAGATCCTGAGCAAATTCCCGAACGTATTCAGTGGAATGGGTACGTTACCGTTCACTTATAGCACTCAGCTAAAGAGCAATGCTAAGCCTGTGATACATACACTTTGTAGGGTGCCTGCACCTTGAAGATACCGTCTGAAGGATGAATTGGACAGGATGTTGCAGTGCAAAATCATATCAAAGGTAACTTAACCAACTGACTGGGTGAGCTCCATGGTGTGTGCTTGCAAACCAAATGGTGACTTACGCATATTCATTGATCCAAAAGATCTCAATAACAATATCAAATGGGAACACTAGCCAACCCCGAATAGAGAAGGAATCACGGCAGAAATGGTTCATGCCAAATACTTTCCGAAACTGGACGCTTCAAGAGGATTTTGGCAGCTACAGTTAGATAGTAACAGTAGAAAGCTGTGCACATTTAATATTCCATTTGGAAGGTACTGTTTTAGCAGGCTACCATTTGGCATAATATTGGCTTCGGAAATGTTCCACGGAGCGATGGAGACAATAACTGAAGGGATACCTGGTGTTCGAGTCTATGTTGATGACGTGATTAGATGGTCAAATTCTCCTGGAGAACATTGTTCGGGACTCATAAAAGTCATGACAAGAGTTAAATCGGTATGGCCTGAAATTAAACAGAGACAAATACCAATTTGGCATACCGAAATTGACATTTCTAGGTGATGTAATCTTGAAAGAAGCTGTGCTACTGGATCAAGATAAAATTCATGCAATTGGTCAAATGCCAATTCCGAAAGATAAGAAGGTGGTCCGAAGAATCCACCAGAACGACAGCATTATGAAATCTTATCAAGAAGAATGTTTCATTTGTGTGGATATCGCAGCATGAAGCTGAATGGAAAGACATGAAGTCGGCATTAACAACAGCCCCTGTATTAGCGTTCTTTGATTCGACCAAAGAAACCAAGATCTCAACTGATGCCAGTCAGAATCCGATTGGAGCTGTATCACTTCAGAAATCTGAGGACGATCCCTAGAAACCTGTTGCATATGCATCAGAACGGAGATATGCACAAATAGAAAAATAATGTCTGGGTTTGCTCACTGGCATTAGCAAATTCCACGATTATGTGTTTGGCCAGCCACATTTCACAGTTGAAACGGATCGCCGTCCTTCAGTGAACAGATAAATTATAAGTTATAAAGAGAGGCTGGATAGGCTGGAGCGTAGGAGTTTTAGGGGTGAATTTATAGAGGTCCATAAAATAAGGAGGTGATTCGATAAGGTAGATTGTTGACTTCTTTTCCCAAACGCAGAGGAGTCTGGAACTAAAGGGCATGGGTTTAAGGCGAGACGTGGGAGATACAAAAGAGACTCGAGAGGAAATTTCTCCACACGGAGGGTTGTGAGCATCTGGAACGGACTGCCAGTCGTAGAGGCGGGTACAATTTTGTCCTTTAAAAAGCAATTAGACAGTTTCATTGGCAGGGTGGATGTGGTGAATGTGATTCACACCGGATTATAATCTGTATATACATGTGTCTATATTGTAAGTGCAGTTTCACTACCTGACCACCAGGGGGAGTAGCTCTGGGAATGCTCGAGAATTGTACTGGGCTTCTCCCTTGGCTCCGCCCAGGACTCCTCCCCCTGGAGCTGCTGTATAAAGATCAGTGCCACATGGTCAGCCGGCCAGTTCACCGAAAGTTCAATGGCTAAGAAGCTTGCTCTGTTGTGAGTATATTAAAACCTCTATTCTAATCCTACAAGCACGTGTCCGTAGAATTGTTGGTTCCAACAGTGGGTATAGAGGGATATGGGCCAAATGCAGGCAAGTGGGACTAGCTTAGTGATAGAAACTAGGCGGCATGGACCAGCTGGGCTGAAGGGCCTGTTTCCATGCTGTAAACATCTATGACTCTATAATTAGAAAAGATCTAAACAACACGTCACCACGGCTACAAAGGATGATGTGAAGCCGCGTAGATATGGTTTTACGTTATCGTATACTCCAGGCAAAGACCTTGTCCTGGCAGATGCTCTGTCACGTGCCAATAGTTACACCGATGATACAACGTCAGAAATAATCTTAAATGTGGAAACCCAAGCCAAGTTCATAGCAGACATGCGACCAGTGTCTGATGCACAACATAGCCTAATTCGGGAAGAAACAGAAAAAGATGCAATCCTTCAACATGTGATGAAACACATGACAGAAAGATGGAACAATAGCAGCTGCAACAGTTTCAGAAATGTAAAGGATCACCTAACTGATGTAAATGGTTTTCTGCTGAAAAGGGACAGAACTGTCATTCCATCCTGCATGCGAAGACGTACCCGAGCAACTCGGGATGGGCTAATGCCGGCCTAACCAGCAATGCCCACGTCCCGTAAGTTAATTTTTAAAAACTTTCTGTTTGACTCGACAAACTCGTGCTGGATTCTTCGTGGCCCTCACAAAACTTGTTAAGATCAGGAATGGGAATGCTGGAAATAGTGAAAGGCTTATATAACATTTCATCACTACGCGGACAAATGAAAAGGGGACTCCAGCTCAGGCCAGGAGTTTGCAGCCAAGATAACAAAAATGTTAATCATTGCAAGTGTTACCATGTGCAGTCACAAAAATGGTATCAGGAATATAAAAAATACAGGGCAGGATCCTCCATTGGCTGACACCAAAATCGCAAAACGCAATTGGGCGGATAATAGGTTCCAACGGTAAAATTGCAGGCGCCGTCCATTTGACGCCAAATCGTGATTGTCCGTCACCTCGACAGCGGCGTCAATGCGGTCCAGAACACGCATACAGTACACACCATTTGCATGCCATTACAGAATCATAGAATCATAGAATTTACAGTGCAGAAGGAGGCCATTCGGCCCATCGAGTCTGCACCGGCCCTCGGAAAGAGCACCCTACCCAAGCCCACAAATCCACACTATCCCCATAACCCAGTAACCCCACCCAACCATTTTGGACACGAAGAACAATTTAGCATGACCAATCCATCTAACCTGCACACCTTTGGACTGTGGGAGGAAACCGGAGCACCCGGAGGAAACCCACGCAGACGCGGGGAGAACGTGCAGATTCTGCACAGACAGTGACCCGAGCCGGGAATCGAACCTGGGACCCTGGAGCTGTGAAGTAATTGTGCTAACCACAGGCCTGACCCAGTATTCTCCAGGGCCTCCACGATTCTCCGGCTCCGATGGGCCGAGTTCCCGATGGCGTGGTTCACTTGTGCTTATAAAAATCGTGAATCCAGCGTCGTGGCTGCTGAGGGAGAGAGAAGGGGGTACAGAAGGTTTGCAACATCGCCATAATTTGCTGACAGTTGTGCCGCTGGCCGGGGGGGGGGCGCTTCTGCCAGGGCTGGGGGGAGTAGCTGGAGGTGGCCAGGAGGTGGGCTGTGGGGTCGGGGTGGACAGGCACGGAACACCATTGCCGCAGCCGACAAGGCAGTCATGCAGCTGCACACACCGCTAGCAGCCCACTGTGAACGAAGGGCCATGCGTCGTTATAGGTGTACCCCCATCCACAACCCTTATGTGCCCTCTGGCCCCAGTCGACCCATCAGTGAGATGGGCGTGCTCCAGCGTAACCAGTGCCATCTTGTTGGCTGGGATGAGTGTGTGTGGGGAGTGCAGTGTGTATCTGCGGCTGCAGCTTCTCAGCCTCCCGAGAGTCATTCCCAACCCGGCGAATCCCGCACCGTCTCCATTGGAATCGATTGTGTTCCACATGGCGCCAGTTCTTGCCCCTCCACAGTTGAATCGATCCAGCTTTGGCACCAGTTTTGCTGCCGTGGAACTCCATGAATTCTGCATCGGCGTCAACATTCAGTCTCAAATATGGAGAATCCAGCCCATGGAGTCAATAGTCAAGCTCGAGGCTGGGTTTTCCTGTGCTGAAATGCAGACCCGATCCAGATGTCTGGAGTTTTTGTCGTTTCATGCAGGGGTAATGTTCACTGTGCAGCTTGCAAGCTGGGATGGTGTTTGAGCCCCGCCTCAACTCTCCGACACACCCAGCTCCCAACATCGTTCAAGGGCCCCCTGAACCTCACGCTATGAGCCTTCCCTCATTTTCCCCACCCATCCCATGCCATCACATGCCACTTTCACCTACCACCCACCTCCATATGTGGGGCACAGTAGCATAATGGTTAGCACTGTTGCTTCACTGCGCCAGGGACCCGCGTTTGATTCCCAGCTTGGGTTACTGTCTGTGCGGAGTCTGCACGTTCTCCCCGTGTCTGCGTGGGTTTCCTCCGGGCGCTCCGGTTTCCTCCCACAAGTCCCAAAAGACGTGCTTGTTGGGTGAATTGGACATTCTGAATTCTCCCTCTATGTACCCGGACAGACGCCAGAGTGTGGTGATTAGAGGCTTTTCACAGTAACTTCATTGCAGTGTTAATGTAAGCCTACTTGTGACACTAATAAAGGTTATATTATTATTATTATGACACCCCATGCCTCCTCCGATCACACATGCCACCTCTGTATCACCCCCATGCTCTTTCTGGACCAGTGTAACACTTAGGGCGAAGGGGATCAAAGGATATGGGGAGAAAACAGTGATGTGTTGGGTATGCTGGGTCTGCGAGGACTGCGTTTACTGCAGCAGTGAGAGAGACAGGCTTCCAACACTTGAAGAAATGCAACTCTAGTTTATTGAACTCTTAACTATCATACATACTTTAACTGTGGGTTGACACAATGCTGAGTTGACTGGAGACCTGAGGCTAACCTGACCAGGCTATCTTACTACCACATGGTGGGTGTTGTACTTGTTGCTCACGAGGTCTGACTGTCTCAGAGGCTGCATCCCAAGAGAGCGGGAAAACTGGTGCCCCCTGGCTTTATAGTGGCCGTGTCCTGTCTGGTGATTGGCTGCTGTGGTCTGTGTGTTCATTGGTCATCCTGTGTGTCAATCAATGCCTGTCTGTGCACCATCGTATACTTGTGTGTATATTATGACATCTCCGCCCCTGTTTTTTTTACTTTAAAAAAAAATGTGTATAGGTCAATAAATAGTGCGTGTGTGTAGGAGCCTGATATGTACAAAGTATGTGAGCGTATTTACGTGTGTAGGAGCCTGACTATATACAAAGTACGTGAACGTATTGACATGGGAAGGTGTCTAGTGCAGATAGAGTCCATACAACAAATTGGGAAGAAGCAATATGTACAGATGTGTAAACGAATCACAAGGCAATGAAACATTCAGTCTATAAGTTTAGTCTCTGTGGCGGGCGACGAATTCTGGTTGACCGCCTCAAGGGTGGGTCAGGGGCCGCCTGCACTGGAATGGGCGGAGCTGCCTCCAATGTAGAGGGTGGCAAAAGAACTGTCAGATCGGTGGCCTCGTGGAAGGGTGCGTCCTGAGGACCCAGCAGGCGAGGCGGGACATCACGTTCAGGTGGCGAACGTGGAAGCAGCCGCAGTGCCCGCCTGTTACGCCGGAGAAAGGAGCCATCATGCATGCGAATGAGAAATGATCTCGGGGCCACTCGCTTGACCACCACAGCTGTGGCAGACCAGCCACCGTCAGGTAGCTGAACACAAACTCATTCAGCAGGGACCTCAGCAGGGCGATCTGTGGCGTGGGCGTCGTACGCCGACTTGCATAGGGCCCGAGACTGTTGCATTCTTTGCAGGACCGGAAAATTGTCAAGGTTCGGGATGTGGATAGCCGGCACCGTCGTCCGTAGTGTGCGGTTCATTAGCAGCTGTGCTGGGGACAGGCCAGCGGACAAAGGAGTCGCCCTGTCGGCTAGCAGCACTAGTTTAAAATCTGAACCCGAGTCAGCAGCTTTGCACAAGTCTTTTAACAATGTGGACCCCCTTTTCAGCCTTCCATTCGACTGGGGGTAGTGGAAGGTTGAAGTGATGTGCGGAAAATTGTACTGCCGGGCAAAAATACGTCCACTCCTGACTGAAGAAGCACGGGCCATTATCAGTCATGACTGTAAGTGGAATGCCATGACGGGCAAAGGTCCTCTTTGCATGCCTTGATGACTGTTGCTGATGTGAGGTCAGTCAGTCTGACCACCTCGGGGTAGTTAGAAAAATAGTCCATCAGGAGGACATAGTCTCGGCTCTTTGCATGAAAGAGATCAATGCCAACCTTGGTCCATGGGGACGACACTAGTTCATGCGGCTGCAAAGTCTCTTTCGGCTGAGCCGGCTGGAACCGTTGGCATGTTGGGCAATTGAGGACCGTGTTGGCGATATCCTGACTGATGCCTGGCCAATATATTGTCTCTCGGGCTTGACGGCGACACATTTCAACCCCCAGATGACCCTTGTGGAGTTGGCCGAGGACGAGCTCTCGCATACTCTGTGGGATTACTATCCTGTGCAGTTTCATTAGTATGCCATCGACTACTGCCAGATCATCTTTTATATTATAGAACTGTGGGCACTGCCCCTTTTGCCAGCCATCCGTGAGATGGCGCATGACCCGCTGGAGTAAAGGATCCCTGGCCGTTTCCTGATGAATCTGCACGACCCTTTCATCAGTGGCCGGAAAGTTGGATGCAGAGAACTTCACATGAACGTTGATCTGACAGACGAAGTCCGACTACTCACACGGCGTGGTGATGGATCGAGAGAGTGCATCGGCCATAATGAGCTCCTTGCCCGGGATGTAGATCAGGTCGAAATCGTAGCGTCGGAGTTTGAGGACAGTACGTTGTAAGCGTGGCATCATATCATAGAGATCTTTCAGGATGATGTGAACCAATGGCCTGTGGTCCGTCTCGATCGTGAATTTGGGGAGTCCATACACGTAATCATGGAATTAGTCAATCCCCGTGAGGAGGCCCAGGCATTCTTTTTCGATTTGAGCATATCGCTGTAGGTGTCATGGCTCTAGATGCATATGCGACTGGGGCCCAGGAGGAGGATTCATCCCGCTGGAGGAGTACCGCCCCAATGCCAGCCTGGCTCGCATTGGTGGAGATCTTCGTCGAAAGGGTCGAAAAACGCCGGTACCAGGGCCTTGGTGAGTTTCGCCCTGAGCTCATGCCACTCTCGCTCATGAGCGGGGAGCCACTGGAAGTCGGTGGTTTTTTTAACAAGATTGTGGAGCGCTGTGGTGTGAGGTGCAAGGTTGGGGATAACTTCCAAGGAAGTTGACCATCTCTAGGAAGCGGAGGACCGCTTCATAGCATTGATCGGCGACACTTTGTCTGCATCTGGCTGCACACCAAACTGTGAAAAATGGTCGCCAAGGAACTTTATTTCTGCTTGACCGAACGAGCATTTGGCTCTGTTGAGTCGGAGGCCATGCTCGTGGATCCTATTGAACACTCGTTTGAGGCGATCGATGTGCTCCTGAGGCGTTGTGGACCAGACAATGATGTCATTGACGTACACTCGCACCCCCTCGATGCCCTCTATCATTTGCTCCATTATTCGGTGGAACACCTCCGAGACGGAGATGATGCCAAAGTAACAGTAACGACCAAACGGGGTGTTAAATGTGCACAGCTTTCGACTGGACGCGTCCAGCTGTATTTGCCAAAACCCCTTGGAGGCATCCAGCTTCGTGAAAAACTTGGCGTGGGCCATTTCGCTGGTGAGCTCGTTTCGTTTAGGGACAGGGTAGTATTCCCTCATGATGTTACGGTTCAAATCTTTGGGGTCGATACAAATACAAAGTTCCCCTGATGGTTTTTTGACACAAACCATGGAGCTAACCCAGTCCGTGGGTTCTGTGACCTTAGAAATGACGCCCTGGTCCTGGAGATCTTGCAGCTGCTGTTTGATGTGGTCCTTAAGGGGTGCCAGCACATGATGCAGTGCAGGAACCACAGGGGTGGCATTCGGTTTCAGAAGTATCTTATATCTGTAGGGGAGTGTGCACATACCTTCGAAGACGCTGTGGTATTGTGCTATGATGTCATCTAATTGAGTTTGGAAGTTGGCATCTGGCGAGGCCGTTGCCTCAGCGGGCGACATGGCGTGAACCCGCTGCACAAGATTCAAGATTTTTCAGGCCTGAGCACCGAGCAAGGAAGCTTTGTTGGACCCTACTATTTCAAAATGCAGGGTGGCTTTTGAAGAACGATGGGATACCGCAAGCTGGCATGAGCAAACTGGCAGCAATGGCATTGCCATTGTAGTCGAGAAGCTGGCAGGCCGGTGGAAGAATGCTCGGCTTGACGTGGATGGTATCAAGGTCAGACTTTGAAATGAGGTTTGCTGAAGCGCTGGTGTCCAGCCTGAAGCGTATGCGAGCCTTGTTGACCGTAAGGGTGACACATCACTCGTTATCCGGATCAATGCTCATCACTGGGAGCTGTTTAACCTTATTTGCGGAAAGTATCGTATGCTTGGTGATGATGCCCACCTGCAATGGGGATCGGTGTCGGGATCTGGAACCATGTCGGAGTCGGAGTCTGCAACGGATTGCTGTACTGACCGGACGTTCCTGCGCTGCGGCTGGGATTGCTGTGTGTCGGGCAGTTGAACAGATCTGCACAGGGCTGCGTAGTGGCCAAGCTTGCCACACTGGAGACAGAGTCGAGATTTCGCGGGACATTGCCGCTTTAAGTGGGCGGAGCCACAGTTGTTGCACGTCATGGCGCCGACGTCAGGACGCTCCGTGCGCCACCCGCGCATGCGTGGTGCGGTTGAAGGATGTGCGCACATGCGCAGTTCGGTAGTCGGCCTCGCCATCCCCTCGATCGTTGCACACATGCGCAGGAGCCCGGGAAAAGCACGCAAAATGGCCACCCTCATCCAAACTCAGGCCCTGGAGCTGTTTTACGGCCTGCACTCACTCCGCATCGTGGGCGCTTTGCCGCGTCGTCTCTGCCGCCTTGATACGGGAGTACCGGTTATTAGCGTGCTCATGTAGGACGCAAGTCTCGATGGTGACGGTAAGGGTGAGCTGCTTAACTTTAAGGAGCTGCTGGCAAAGGGGACCGAAAACGATCTGGTTGCGGATCATGGAGTCGGAAGTGGAGCCATAGTTGCAGGACTGCGCGAGGATACGGAGATGGGTTAAGAAGGACTGAAAAGGTTCATCCTTACCCTGAAGCCTCTGCTGGAACACATAGCGTTCAAAGCTCTCATTGACTTCAATGTCACAGTGGCTGTCGAACTTCAGCAGGACTGTTTTGAACTTTGTCTTGTCCTCACCTTCAGCAAAGGTGAGGGAGTTAAAGATGTGGATAGCGTGGTCCCCGGCTGTAGAGAGGAAGAGAGCAATCTTCCTGGCATCTGATGCGGCTTCGAGGTCGGTGGCTTCAAGATACAGCTGAAACTTCTGCTTGAAAATCTTCCAGTTGGCACCGAGGTTGCCAGTGATGCGGAGCGACAGGGGAGGGCGAACGCTGTCCATGTTACCGGATGGCTGATCGCTGGTCAAAGGCAGACTATCTCAAGGTAGGTCCGTCAAACTCTAACAGGACTGACTGGTACCATGATGTGTTGGGTAAGCTGGGTCTGCGAGGACTGCGTGTACTGCAGTGGTGAGAGAGACAGGCTTCCAACACTTGAAGAAATGCAACTCGATTTTATTGAACTCTTAACTGTCATACATGCTTTAACTGTGGGTTGACACTGTGCTGAGTTGACTGGAGACCTGAGGCTAACCTGACCAGACTAACTGACTACCACATGGTGGATGTTCTAGTTGTAGCTCATGGGCTCTGACTGTCTCAGAGGCTGGATCCAAGAGAGCGGAAAAAGCTAGTGCCCCCTGGCTTTATAGTGGCCGTGTCCTGTCTATTGATTGGCTGCTGTGTTCTGTGTGTTCATTGGTCATCCTGTGTGTCAATAAATGCCTGTCTGTGCACCATCGTATACTTGTGTGTATATTATGACAAGCAGGATTAGGCTATTGAGTTGGATGATCAGCCATGATCAGAATGAATGGTGGAGCGGCTTGAAGGGCTGAATGGCCTCCTCCTGCTCCCATTGTCTATCTTTCTATGTACCCTTCATAATGACTTCTCCAGTATTCATTATGTTATGTCCTCGGGCACCGTGCAATAGCAATGGGAATTATTTTAAAACCAATGGTGCAAGAAAATTAAACGTCAAATTTGAATAAAACCCTGAATTCAAAACCACAAGCATTAATACTGCGAACGAAAACTTAACTGAATTTAAAAACAAGTACAATCATTTAAGTGTCCAATGGTTTTGCAAACAAACCAAAAACCATATCACAATGGTTCGCATATAGGGAGCCTGACCTCAGAAGAGATGCACGAGAGATTTGCACCCAAGGACGCTCAGACTGACAAAACAGCCACACAAAAACGATGTGGTGTTGCAAGGCAGAATTAATCTGCTTTTTCAGAAAAACAAAAGTTCACTGTTTTGCAACTTGATTCGCACCTCCACTGGGCGATGGAAATCTGGCCCCAAGTGTCACACTACTGGCCGTAGACATTTGTAGTGGCAACAACTTATTTAGCCGGGTCTTAACCATCTTTCCTGTCCAGGTTGAGGTAGGCTGTGTAAACCTTGGTGTGTGCATGGACAACAGGGTGACACCTTGGGCTCCCTTTCGCCATTTTATCAGCTATTTAATCAGAAGATATGTTGGTCAATTATCCAATTGTGACAAAGGAGGTTAAGTTGGGTGTAATCGCTTTGTTAACATTTGGAGAGCAGATTCACTTCCATATCTGCCCAAACAAAATTCCACTTGAATCTTGAGGTGAAGTGAAGCAGCCAAACATTTTCCAAGTACTTTATTTAATATGAGGGACCCGGGTGAAGAATCTTTGTTGGAATAGCATTGAGTCATAAATTAAATAGACCCACACACAATAAAAGTCTGAACCATATTTTATGTAAAGCTACATTCTTTGAGGCCATTAAGAACACTAATTACAGTATTTTGAGCTAGTTTTTTTATCCCCCCCCCCCCCCCCCCCCCCCCCTCCCCGCCCCTTGCTGTTCAGGAGGCTTTGCACCAATTATTTTTGACATAACTTCCTCGGTATATCACCTCCACTATAGCACCTAGCCCACATTGGTGGCCAACGCCTCTTCAAAAGCAGACTGAGAAAGGGCCCGTCAGGCCCTTTCTTCTTGACTGCAATATAAATATAATCCAGTGTAGTTCAAAAGACCTCCTAAACTCTGCACAAATATTCCTGCAGATGAAAATGAAAATCGCTTATTGTCATGAGTAAGCTTCAATGAAGTTACTGTGAAAAGCCCCTAGTCGCCACATTCCGGCGCCTGTCCGGGGAGGCTGGTACGGGAATCGAACCGTGCTGCTGGCCTGCTTGGTCTGCTTTAAAAGCCAGCTATTTAGCCAAGTGAGCTAAACCAGCCTCAGATAATTCAAGTCGCAAAATACCAAAAATCTAGAAGGAAAATAGAAAATACTACATCTGTCCAGGGAAAAGGCAGGTACATTTTTTTCTGGTGTGTACACTTGATTACAACAGTGGACTAAGCTTAAAAATTATTTCATTGACTGTCAGGTGTTTGGGAATGTCCTGAGATTGTGACAGGCGCTACACAAATGCAAGTCCCTTCCTTTTCTTTCATCTGAACTCGGACACTTAATTATTCTCGTATTTTGAAGCTGTGACCTGTTGTTATCTTTTCAGCACCCATTTTTACAATTAAACATCAATTTAGATAATTAAGCCTGCCTTCTATCGAGCGAGAGGGAGGACAATTAGCTCTGGTAATTTGCAGCATGGGATCTGAATGGTTTAGACTTAAAACAAGGTCACAAGGATGCAAGCATGGTCTTGCGACCCACTGTGCCATTACATTTCTACTTTGTGGATGTCCTTGTTTGTTTTAAATTGTTCTTTGATCCCCCGTCTGCACTGCGTTACCTGATGGCACCCCAGTGATGCGACCATCAATTCAACCAGAGACAAGAGTTGGAGTAAACTGTGGCTTTAATCGGCTTACAACTGAGCCTGCCTGTGACTGTGCTGAACTGAAGGCAGACTCGCAGGACCGCAGCACTTATACTTCCTGAAGGGGGCGGAGCCCTGTACATGCTCCTCATCTCCCCCTGTGGGCAGAGCTGCGCAACGGCTCACAGATGGAGCCCACAGGGACACAATATTGTGCAGTGTGAATTATAGTGGTTACACATTCACCACATCCAGGGCGATGGCAAAGCTACTAAGGGTGGCAAGATGCTTAAACAATATTCAACGAGGATCCAAACATTGATCGATGGCCGCTGGAGGTGATCGGTCTGGACAGATGGGTGGGGAGTGCATCAGGAAAGGGTCCAGCTGTAATAATGCCCCTGAGGGTGGGGTGCACACTGTCCAAGTTTATGGATGGAGAATGAACATTTGAATGGCAGAAAGCAGATGGCTTCGGAGCAGGAAGGGGGTAAAATAAAAGAGAAAGAAAACAGAAATAAATTAACTGAAGCAAAATCAAAAAATAAAAGAGGGCACTGAGTAAGAAGGGGATTGGATGCAATGCAGTTGGGGTTTAGTCATTGCAACAATTAAAAATGTATTTGCTCACATCACATTTGCAACTGCTCATCTCCAAGAACATGTACAATTGTTCCCAGAAAGAGTTCACAATATACGAGCAGATTATTTTTCACACAAGCAGCTAAATTTAATAAAACTGACCCACCAAGAGGAAAGTGGAGCTGACCATTTTTTAAAAATTGCTTTAGGAACCCCGCAGGCCGAGAGCACAGTAAATGTCATGGAGCAAATGGAGTTGGGGAGACAATTTGATTGCTTTTATCAAATGAATGAGAAGGATATAAAATGAAATATCAGTGTGTCATGGGGCGGGATTCTCCGCCCCGCCCACCGATCCGTGGCGGGCCTGTGCCGTGGGGGCACTCTTTTCCTACGCACCGGCCATGTAAGCCTCCGGCATGGCCGACGCGTAGGTGAACCCCCCCCCGAGCATGCGCGGGGATGACGTCAGCAGCCGCTGGCGCTCCCACGCATGCGCGGACCTGCGCTGGCCAGCGGAGTCCCTTCGGCTCTGGCTGGTGCGGTGCTAAAGACCTTCCACGCCAGCCGGCGAGGCGCCAACCCCTCTGGGGCGGGCCTAGCCCCTAAAGGTGCGGAGGATTCCACACCTTTGGGGCGGCCCAATGCCAGAGTGGTTCATGCCACTCCGTCCCGCCGGGACCCCCCGCCCCGCCGGGTTTGGGAGAATCCCGCCCCAGTACTATTGTACTGCTTGCCAGAAATTTCAATGGGGCAATTGTAACCAAACCACCTCATGGCACACTAACTGGATTGTGTTGCATTAAGTTTGACACCCTGGGCGTACTTTAATGGCAATGTTGTGTTTATGCGAGAGTTCGAAGGCCGGTGAATAGCGGGAGAGGTCAATAACGAGACCCGCGCCGGGCACCGATCCGTTCGCGATGTAACCGGCCCGCTCCCCTTGGCGAGATCCGGATCACACCTCAGCGTGGCGAGAAACCAATAATTGCCACTTAAACCCAATCTCCATACAATTAACGGGAGCGATTCCATAACTAACGGTCCCCACCCCCGTGATGCAATGGCCTCCCCAGCAAGCGGTCACTCGAACACCGATATGCACAACTTTTTGAAAGCTAGCGCAAGGGCTGCTGATGGGACCTGAGGAGGTGAGTAGCCATCATTGCTCACAGGTAGAAAGCCCAGAGGCATGGAGGGGATGAGGGGGCCACCGGGGGGGGAGGGGGGGGGGGGGGGGGGGAGGGTAGCCTTGGCCGGGGTGGGCCACCATTGGTAAGAGGGGGGGTGCGGAGCAGGGGGATGGTTGCCCATGGTCTTGGCTGGGTGCAGGGTGGGGGGGTGCAATAGGGGGATTGGAGGGTCCCAGGGTGGAAGACATTGCTGGCTGTCAGTCCCTCACCCTCTCCCAATTCGTTATAGATATTGAATGGTGCGGATGATATTTCGGACCCCGCGGGATCTGCCCTAGTGGTGCTGCTGGCAGGCCAGGCGGCCAGACACCAGAGGAGATGGTGTCTGCAGCGTCGACAGAGGCTTGAGGCTTCAGACCATGTTCTGGGCCCCACCTCACTGCTCAAGTGGGAACTTGTCTGGCATCTCACAAGTCATAGCCCACAAGTGCATCCGTGAGCTCACGGTTGCCCTGTTTGCCCGGGTAGCGAACTATATAAAATTTGACAGACGATGCCCAACAGAATGCCCAGGCAGCAGGATTCTCTGCCATCGATGGGATGCCCCAGATCCAGGGGCTGATAGATGGCACACATGTCACGTTGGGCTCACCGGGCTGTCGGAGGTGCCCTATATCAACAGGAAAGTGTTCCACTCCTTGAACATCCAGCTCATTGGCGACCACCAGAAGAGGGTCGTGCACGTGTGTGCATGCTTCCCAGGGAGTGTACACGATAGCTACATCCTACAGCAGTCACCAGCCCCGGCCTCTTCGAGGGCCACCCAGGATGTTCGTATGGCTCTTGGGGGATAAGGGCTGACGACCTGGCCAAAGATGCCAGCACGGAGGTCGGTGACCAATCCTGAGACCCAATAAAATGAGGCCCATGCAGCCACCTGATCTGTTACTGAGCAGTGCATCAGACTCCTCAAAGTGCGGTTCCGATGCTTTGTGGTGCTGCTGGCAGGCCAGGCGGGTGGGTGAGGTGGGGGGGGGGGGTGGGGGGGGGGGGGGGGGGGGGGGGGGGAGGGGGGGGGGGGGGGGGGGGGGGTCCGGTGCGAACTGGCCCAAGCAGCCCACTGGAGGTCATTGACTTTCTTGCGGCACTTGGTATTGGTCCTCCACGACAAGCTCCCCAAGCTGACGGCATTTTCCAAACTACTGACCGTTCATTTGCTTTTCTCAAACAGGTGGATTAGCAGATTGTTTTATTTTGGGTCTTACCTCGTTTGTACGACAGTCGACAATGATTTCACGGTCCTCCTCAGACTTCGATTCCCGATTTTGATTGAATTGAAATGTCATCACTGTGCCATGGTGGGATTTGAACCTGGATCCCCAGAACACTACCCTGGGTCTCTCCATTACTGAGCCAATGGCAATACCTCTGCGCCACTGCTGTCCCATTGCCATTGAAACTGATTTTCCAGAAATGTATCGCACTGTTTTTGTGAGGGCCTGCTGTGCCTCAATAGTTTCTCTATTTGCCGACATTACTACAGTAACTACTCTCCAAATATACTTCAGCAGCTGGGAAGTGCTTTTCCACATCCTGAGGTACACTTGACAACGGTGTTGGAAATCATGAGGAGTATTAATGAGTAAATAAGGAGAGACGGCTTCCGTGGCAGGACAGTGAATGTCACCGGAGGACCACATTTGTCAAAGAATCAGAAAGGGGCTGGACCTCCGGTGGCGGCCATGGAGTGAGTGGTCGCACATTTGGCAGCTCCCAATCCAGGCGATTTTATCGGTCCTTTTCCCCGGTTGCTGGGCAGATGTTTTGAAGTGGTGGAGGAAGATTTACTCCACCAGTGAATGGATTTGTGCACCAGAAGTGGGTTTAGAAGAAAGGAGCTGCAGAAACAGGAAACTCTTGGTGCGACACAGGGAAAGATGGAGGAGAGCAAGGGGTCGGCCCTACCAGCCCAATGGTCGATAGAGCAGTTGGTGGACTTCCTGAACGAAAAGTTCAGACAGCAGAGGAGGGAGGCCCTGGAGGACCTGGCGATGGAGGCAGACCCGCACGGAGCGGAGATCAACCACGTGGAGCTGAGGCTGGAGGCCAGTGCCAGGTGGTCCAGAAAGTGGAGGAGATGGTGGGGGAGCTCGAGGAGCAGCATACCGCGTTGGCAGCCGAGATTGGGATGATGCGGGAGACCCAGAAGCGGCTTAAGGAGAAGGGGGAGGATTTGGAGAACCGCTCTCGAAGGCAAAATTTGAGAATTGTGGTGACGCCAGACGGCATCGAGGGAGCGACCGCAGACTCTTATGTGGCCAAAATTCTGGAGAAGCTGTAGGAGGAGGGCACCTCTGACAGGCCTCTGGAGGTTGATCGGGTGCACACGATTTTGATGAGGAAGCCGCAGGCGAAACAGCCGCCGAGGGCGATGGTGTTGAGCTTTCATCGATTCCCAGATAAGGAGAAGATCTTGAGGTGGGCCAGGCAGACAAGGAGATGTACTTTGGAGGGTAATGAGCTCTGGGTATACAGGGCCTGGGTGCAGAACTAGTCAAGAGGAGATCGGGATTCAACCGAGTCAAGACTGCCCTCTTTATGACGGGGTAAATTTCGGGATGTAGTACCGGCCCGCCTCAGGCTGACCCACAACGGTCATGAGTATTACTTTGGAGCACCGGAGGAGACAATGGAGTTTGTGAGAGGAGAGGCAATGAACTGGCAGGAGAAGGAGGACTTTGAACTTTGAACTTTGGAGGAGACGTGAGGAGATGTTGGTTCTCTCTGCCCCTCTTTTTGGGGGGGGGGGTTTGTTTTTGTTTTTATTGCTTTGTTTCTTTTGGGTGGATGATCAGGGGAGAACCTCTATTCACTGGGGGTGGGGGGGGGTCATTTTTCTTTCTTGTGGGGTTCTTTGGTGTGATGCTGGTGGCCTGTGCTGGGTGAGTGCACTTTTTACTTATTGTTCTTGTTGTTTGCACCATGGAAGTGTGCGAGTGGTAGGGGAGGGGAATCAGTGGGGTTAGGATATTTGGCGTCACGGCCGGGGGGGGGGGGGGGGGTGCTGCCAGTCTAGCTGGGCCAGCCAGTTACAGTAGCTGCAGTGGATGGGGGGGGGTGGGGGGGGGGGGGGGGGGGGGGGGGGGGGGGGGGGGGGGGGGGGGGGTGGGGGGGGGGGGGGGGGGGGGGGGGGGGGGTGGGGGGGGGGGGGGGGTGGGGGGGAGGGGGGGGGGGGGGGGGGGGGGGGGGGGGGGGGGGGGGGGGGGGGGGGGGGGGGGGGGGGGGGGGGGGGGGGGGGGGGGGGGGGGGGGGGGGGGGGGGGGGGGGGGGGGGGGGGGGGGGGTGTGAGCGGGTGGTTAGAGTGCGAGAAGGGATTTTGATTGTTGTTTTGCCAAGGGAGGGGGAGGGACGGGCGACGAGGGTGGGACTGTTTGAAGCACGATAAGGAGGGGGTCGGTGACGGTGGGCCTCCAAGGGCAAGCCAGAGGGTCGCATGGTGCAGGTTGGAGGCTGCCCAGGAGGGCCTATGGCTGATCGGCTGGGGGGGGCGGCGGCAGGGCGGGGTGCTTCCCGACCAGGCTGATCACATGGAATGTGAGAGGGCTGAATGGCCCAGCGAACGGTCGCGTGTGATTGCGCACTTGAGGAGCTTAAAAGCGGATGTGGCATTTTTACAGGAAACGCTCTTGAAGATCGGGGTCAGACTAGGCTAAGGAAAGGGTGGGTAGGCCAAGTCTTTCACTCAGGATTAGATGTGATGACGCGAGGGTGTGGCAGCGCTGATAAATAAGCGCGTAGCGTTTGAGGTGAGGAATATAGTAGCAGGTTCGGGGGAAGGTTTATGATGGTGAGTGAGAAATTGGAGGGGATGGCAATTGTTTTTGGTGGAAGTTTAAGCCACAAATTAGGATGATGTCGAATTCATGAAGCATGTGCTGGGGAAGATCACGGACCCTGGATTCCCACCAGCTGATTATGGGGGAGGGGGAATTTTAATACAGTCATCCAGCAGAGATTGGACCGGTCGTGTCGGGGAGGGTGTCAGCGGTGGCAAGGGAGCTAACGAGGTTTATGGACCGCATGAGGAGAGTGAACCCATGGAGGTGTGAAAGGCCGAGGCTGAAGGACTTTTGTACTTCTCCCATATGCACAGCGTGTAATCCAGGATCGATTACTTTGTGATGGATAAACTTTGCTGGTGGGGGTGGTCGGCTCGGATATTCGGCGATTGTCGTCTCGGACCACGGGCCACATTAGGTGGACCGGGGTGGGGGGCAGCACCCGCAGTGGAGATTAGACGTGGGTTATTAGCAGATGAGGTATTGTGCGAGTGGGGTGAGGGCCGCTATTCGGGGGAATGTGGAGCTGAATGATACGGGTGAGGTTTCAGCCCCATGCTATGGGAGGCGTTTAATGTAGTGTTCAGGGGGGGGGAGTTTATATCGATACGGGCACATAGGGACAAGGCATAGCGGGCAGAGATTGCTAGGCTGGTGGATGAGATCCACCAGTTTAATAGGAGTTGTTCGGAGGGCCCGGAGGTTGGGTTGTTGAAAGAGCAGCAGAAACCCCAGATGGAGATCAGTGTCTGGTGTCTACGGGGACGGCAGTGCAGCAGTTGAGGAGGGCCAGGTAGGCAGTCTCTGAGTATGGGGAGAAGGCGAGCAGGATATTGGCTCGTCAACTGAGGAAGCAGGAGGTGGTGAAGGAGATTGGAGAGGTGAAGGATGAGAGGGGAAGAGTGGTCTTAGACCCAGTAGAGGTGAATGGGCTTTTCGAGAACTTTTATAAGAGGTTATATGAATCGGATCCCCCGGCCGGGGGGCAGGGAATGAGGCATATTCCGGATGAGTTGGGAGTTCCCCAAGGTGGAGGAGAACCTGGTAGAGGGGTTGGGAGCTCCCACTGGACTGGTAGAGCTGATGGAAGGTATTAGGGTGATGCAGGCAGGGCAGGCCCCAGGTCCAGATGGCTTCCCAGTAGAATTTCTCAAATGATTTTGGGAGACCTGGGGCCCTGTTGGTGAGGACATTCAATGAGGTGAGGGAGAAGGGGGAGCTCCCCTCACATTATCGCAGGCCTCGATATCCATAATTTTGAAGAAGGATAAGGATCCGGAGCAGTGTAGGTCCTACCACCCAATATCACTGCTGAATGTAGATGCCAAGTTGTTGGCAACGATCTTGGCCTCGCGGATTGAGGACTGTGTGCTGGGGGTGATTGGGGGAGACCAGACGGGGTTTGTAAGGGGAGGCTTCTGTCGGCCAATGTTAGGTGTCTGTTGAACATTATAATGATACCCTTGGAGGGACGGAATGTGGAGGTGGCGGTCGCTATGGACGCAGTGAAGGCCTTTGATCGGGTAGAATGGGAATATTTGTGGGCGGTACTGGGGCAGTTTGGAGTCGGGCAGGGGTTTGGGGATTGGGTCCGGTTGCTGTATCGGGCACTGGCAGCGAGTGTTAGGATGAACCGGGTGAGCTTTGGGGTATTTCAGGCTGCCCACTCTCCCCATTGCTCTTTGCCTTGGCGATTGAGCCACTGGCAATGGCAGTTAGAATGTCAAGGGGTTGGCAGGGGATAGTGCGGGTGGGGACGGGGGGAGGTGGAGCACAGGGTCTTGCTATATGTGGATAATCTGTTGCTTTACAGAGAGGACCCATTGGAAGGTATTGGGGGTTCATAGTCATTATGGAAGAATTTGGCCGGTTCTCTGGGTATAAGTTCAACATGGAGAAGAATGAGTTCTTTCCGATACAGACGAGAGGGTAGGAGGTGGAGGTTGGGCAAGCGCCATTTAAGGTTGTGGTGGTGAGCTTCATGTTTCTGGGCATCCAGGTGGCGCGGGGATGGGACAACTACATAAATTGATGGTTGGTGGAGCAGATGAAGGGGGATTTCAGGAAGTAGAACGTGCTCCTGCTGTCACTGGCAGGGCGGTGCACTCCATGAAGATGACGGTACTCCTGAGGTTTTTATTCGTGTTCCAGAACCTTCCAATTTTTATTCCAAAGGTCTTCTTTAGGAAGCTTAATGCATTGATCTCGGGGTTTTAAGTGGCGGGAAAGCTGCACGGTGCAGAATGTTTCTGATGGAGCGGAGAACATAGGGGGCAGGGGTGGCGGGCTGGCATTGCTAATTTGATAAACTACTTACTGGGCAGCAAATAGAGCCATGGACAGGAAGTGTGGTAGTTGGGGAGGGATCGGTGTGGGAGGGAGATGGAGGCAGCCTCTTTTGATGACACGCGCTTAGGGGCACTGTTGATGGCGCCTCTGCCGTTCTCGCCGGGCCAGGTACTCCACACGTCCAGTGTGGTGGGACAGTGGCTGCAGCACCTGTGGCTTGAGGGGGTCTCGGTTTGTGAACTGATTTGTGGGAATCACAGGTTTACTCTAGGGGGGGGGAAGCAGGACCTGGGTTCCGGGGATTGGCGGGGGTGGGAGGGGACTGAGTGGTTTGAAGACCTATTGAGGGCAGCTTTCCGGGATTGGAGGGACGGTAGAGGAATAGGAACTGCCCAGCGGGAATGGTTTCGCGTACTTTGCAGGTACAGGACTATGTGAGGGAAACAGGTGCCGCCCTTTCCTGACCTGCCACCCCCAGGGCTGCAGGATAAGGAGGTGTCGAAAACAGGGGTTGGTGATGGTGCAGTGTCGGAGATCTACAAGGAATTAATGGACTGGGAGGGCTTTCCGATAGGGATGTTAAGCGGAGTGGGAGGAAGGGTTTGGGTGGGTATTGGAGGCTGAGTTTGGGTAAGAGGCTCTAAGGAGGGTGAATGCATCCGTTCATGCACTAGGTTTAGCCTCATTCAATTGAAGTATTCCACCGGGCACATGTGACGGTGGCCAAAATGAGAAGGTTTTTTGAGGGGGTGGAAGATAGGTATGGCAGTGTGCGAGTGGGAAGGGGGGAGGGAGGGGGGGGGCATGCCAAACATGTCCACATATTTCGCGCCTGTTCCTTAGGTTGGGAAAAATCAAGTTTCTGCCTTGAGAGGGACTGCGGGAGGGGTTTTCCCGGAGATGGAAACCATTTATCTCTTCTTCAAGGGTAGTTAAAGACGTTAGCAGGGGGGGGGGGGGGGTTCTCTGGAATTCAAAAGGAGGCAGGGTGGGTGGAGAGTACCGGCAGGGAGGTTGGGATGGTGGGATATTAGTTATTTATTTATTATCTGATTGCCTGTTTATTCTTTTTTTTTTGGGTTTTTGTGTTGTGTTTGAGTGTATATATATAAATGCATTGATATACCACCAATTCACTGCGAGACTGTGAGAACGAATGAACATAAGGCTTTATTATCCAGGAACTTGCCTGCCAGTGTCGGCTGTACAAATGAGTGACACCCAAGGGTGGCCAGTCTATATATCGCCGTGGGAGGGCGGAGCCAGAGGCGGATCCCAACAGGGTTTCCAGTACAGTACCTGGAAGTAGACCGTATTATCATTTCACGGTCATAGGTCCAGCACTATACAGACAGTCCATAATTAGGTGAATACATTCACCACATGCCTGAATAAAAACATTTTAAAAAAAGAATGGATGGGGGTTTGTTAATATGGTTCATCTCCCTCTTGTGGGGTACATTGAGAACATAGACACCGGTGGTAAAAACAGCACTGTTTAAAAATAAGCAAAAGGTAAATGGAAGCAGAGTCTTTGAATATTTTTAGGGCAGGGCTGGATAGATTATTAATTAATAAAGTGGGGGTTAAGTTTATGAAGGTAGACGGGGTGGCAGGTTTGAGGTTCCTACAGATCAGGCATGAGCTTTTTAAATGGCGGAGCAGGTTCGAGGGGCCGATTGGCCTACTCCGACTCCTGGCTTGTATGTCCGTATATTAATTACACCTCTATAGTGAAGGAACTTGTTTAATTAAATTGCCTAAAGTACGTATAAAGTGAGACTGCATGATACAGAGATGGACTAGTCTGTGGAAGAGAGGCATAAGCAATATTGTATTCTGTAAAGAAACTGATTTTCAGGAAAGTATTGATGTGCGTAAGACAGTATGACCTTGCACTCTGCGTATGCTTCCTTTTAGCAGTAGACAGAATCTTATGGTCATGAAATAAGAATGACAGCACAGAAGAAGGCATTTGGCCTATCTTGCCTGGGTTGTTTTTCTGAAGGATCAATTCACCTAGGTATTGTATAAAATTGGAGAACTATAGATTTGATCGGCTAAATGGGACGGCTGCACATAGGGCACGGTGATTAGCACTGCTGCCTTTACAGCGACAGGGGACCCGGATTCGATTCCGACCGTCGGGTGCCTGTCTGTGTGGAGTTTTCAGATTCTCCCTCTGTCTGCGTGGGTTTCCTCCCGGGTGCTCCGGTTTCCTCCCACAGTCCAAACATTTTCATGCTATGGTAGATTGGCTCATGCTAAATTACCCCTAAATGTCCAACAGGTTTGGTCGGTTACAGGATAAGGTGGGGGTTTGGACCTAGGTAGGGTGATCTTTCTGAAGAGTCGGTGCAGACTCGATGGGCCGAATGGCATCCTTCTGCACTGTAGGGATTCTACGATTCTGTGATTTAACAGTTGATGAGCTGAAGTTGATTGCGATTCTGTTTCACTGACCACAAGCGAAAAGCTGAGTGGCTCGCATTGTCATCTCCTGTGGGTTTCCTGCTCTGAGCCTGTTTAATAGTTCTTTATATTCTTTAAACTGTCCTGAGAATTTTCTAGTCTCTCTTCAATTTTGCTGAGACCTAAATCCACTCTGAACGAAGTAACAACAGCAACCAGAGAGCGGCAAATGGCAACAGAAAGGTATTAAATTCGGTTTTTGCTTCATTATTGTTGTAACTTTATCATCATTTGCGTGTTTTATATCCCATAAAGATCTATTCAATGGAGAGGGGCTCTGTAATTTGATGAGAATGGGCTAGTATTTAGCTGCTGGTTGTGGCTTTTGAAGAGACCTCTTTGGGAAATAGTTCCTGTTCATTAATACCTGACTGAGGACTAATCCTCGTTCTCTAACCTTCCTGGAGATCTCCCAGGGAATCAAGGGATGTGGAGGGCAGATAGGAAAGTAGAGCTGAAGCTAAAAATCAGTCATTATTGTATGGAATGGCGGAGCAGGTTCGGTGGGTCATATGGTCTACTCCTGCTCCGACATTTTGAATTTTCCTGGTTTAAATGGATAAAGTAACAAGGCGTGTTTTGTTTCAGTGGCGTAAATGGAAGAGTGACATTCCAAGAAATATTGCTAGGTTTAAGAAAACGTGCAAAAACAAGGAAATTGATTTCAGGGTAATCAACTGCGATGTTTGATATGTGCCTATCCAATAACTGCTTGAAAGTTCCTAAAGTGTCCGACTCCACTATCACAGCAGGCAGTCCATTCCACACCCTAACCACTCTCTGAGTAAAGAACCTACCTCAGATATCCCTCCTATATCTCCCACCCTGAATCTTATAGTTATGCCCCCTTGTAACAGCTACACATCCACCCGAACGTCCAATCACCACTTCAAGATATTAATGGGAGCAAATAGGGTAGATAGAACCCCTTTCACCAATTATAGGGGGATAGTCTGAAAATGAGAACCATTTTACAGAATAGAATCATGGAGTCCCGACAGCGCAGAAGGAGGCTACGTGGTCTGTACCAACCATCCAAAAGGGCACCCTACCTAGGCCCACTCCCACACCCTATCCCCGTAACCCACATAACGTTCGGACACCAAGGGACACCATTTAGCATGGCCAATCCACCCACCAGCTCATCTTTGGACAATGGGAGGAAATGGGAGCACCCGGAGGAAACCCACGCAGACACGGGAAGAACTTGTAAACTCCACCACCAGTCACCCAAGTCAGAATCAACCCCGGGTCCCTGGCGCTCTGATACAGCTAACCACTGTGCCACTGTGCCATGGGAAACACTTCCACGTGCAAAGTGTGGCATAAGCTTGCAACTCTCTTCTGCAAATGTCAATTGATGCTGCATCAATTGTCAACTTAAATTTACAAACCTCCACTGTAAATTTATGAAATTCTATGAAATCAGAGGTTGATTGATTTTTGTCAACCAGAGGAATAAAAAAAATATGGGACAAAGGCAGATATGTTGAGTGAGGTCACTAATTAGCCATGATATTATTGAAATGTGGGACAAACTTGAGGAGCTAAGTGACCTTCTCCTGCTCCTCTGCTCCTATGCTGGGCTATGTTGAAACAATTCTGAATCCTCAAAACAATGCCTAGATAAGCAATAGTTACTAAATGACCCATAACCTAACATGCAAGGCCATATTGTGCACTGGTGTTTCTGTGTTCTGTGATATGACTGTTGTAATGATGTACAGAGAACATCGAGTTAACTAGAAAGAGGATTTATTAACAAATGTGTGGATAGGTAACTAACAGATTACTATATAAACAATAACTACTCACTGAATTTGGTGAATTCCCTTGGAACTATTCTGAGTGCAACTATCCTCTCATACGTCCTACTACCAACTGGCGGGCGTCTCCAGTCAAGTGATGGATGTCTGACACCACCTGCTGGTCGGAGGTCGTGCCAATACTCTGTGCATTAATACACAACTATTTACATTTATGAGTTACATGCATGTCAAAGAACAAAGAACATTACAGCAGAGAAACAGGCCCTTTAGCCCTCCAGGCCTGTACCGGTCATGATACTAACCTCAGCCAAAACCCTCAGCACTTCCTTGTGCTGTATCCCTCTGTACCCATCCTATCCATGTATTTGTTGAGATGCCTTTTGAATGCCGTTAATATATGTGGTTCCACAATCTCCCCTGGCAACACGATCCAGGCACTCACCGCCCTCTGTGTAAAAAACCTGCTTCGCACATCTCCTCTAAACTTTGCCCCATGGACCTTAAACCTATGCCCCCTGGTGACTGACCCCTCCACCCTGGGAAAGAGTGCCTGCCCATCCACTCTATCCACACCCCTCGTAATCTTACAGACCTCTATCAGTTACCCCTCCTCCGTCGTTCTATTGAAAACAGTCTGAGTCTATTCAGCCTCTCTGTGTAGCGAACAACCTCCAGACCAGGTAACATCCTAGTAAACCTCCAAGGTTCTATACAACTTCAACATGACTTACCAGTTTTTATACTCGATGCCCCGTCCAATGAAGGCAAGCATTCTGTCTGCTTTCTTGCCCACCTTGTCCACTTGTGTTGCCACGTTCATGAGGCACCTTGTCAAAGGCTTTACTGAAGCACATGTAAAACATCCACCACCCTCCCCTCATCAATCATCTTTCACCTCCTCAAAAAAACTCGATCAAGTTAGTGAGGCACAACTTCCCCTTCACAAAACCATGCTGTCTATCGCTAATGAGTCCATTTGTTTCCAAATGGGTATAAATCCTGTCCCTGAGAATTCTCCAATAATTTACCTCCTACCGACGTGAGGCTCACCAGCTTATAGTTTCCAGAATTATCCCTGCTACTTTTCTTAAACAGCGGTACCACATTAGCTATTCTCCAATCCGCTGGGATCTCACCTGTAGCCAATGAGGATACAAAGATGTCAGTCAAGGCCCCAATATACTCCCTTGCTTCCCTCAGAATTCTGGGGTACATCCCATCTGGCCCAGGAGACTTATCTACCTTAGTATCTTTCAAAAGACCCAATACCTCCACCTTTTCGATGTCAACATGACCCAGCCTGTCCACACACCCGACCCAAATCATCTTCCACAAAGTCTTTTCTTTAGTGAACACTGATGCAAAGTACTCATTTAGTACCTTGGCCATTTCCTCTGGCTCAACACATAGGTTCCCCCCACTGTCTTTAAATGGTCCAATCTTTTCCTAGCCACCCTCTTACTTTTTGGATATGAATAAAAAGCTTAGGGATACACCTTAATCCTACTTGTCTCCTCACCCTCCTAATTTCCCGCTTAAATACCTTCCTACCTTTTTAATACTCCTCAAGGGTTTCGACTGTCCCCACCGTACAAAATTCTCCCTTTTCTTTTGATGAGGTTCACAATATCCCTCGTTATCCAAGGCTCCCTAAACTTCCCATACTTATCCTTCATTCTCTCAAGAACGTGACTTTCCTGAATCCTAATCAACTGCCACTTCTCCGATGTTGATTTTGCACTAAGTGAATCCCAGTCAATATAGGGGAAATTAAAATCCCCTACCACAACAACCCTGTTGTTTTTGCATCTAACCACAATCTCTGTACCTATCTGCTCCTCTATCTCTCACTGGCAGCTGGGTGGCCTGTAATAAATGCCCATTGTGATTGCCCCCTTCCTGTTCCTGAGCTCTACCCAGATTCCCTTATTGTGTGAGCCTTCAGAGGTGTACGCCCACAGCACGGTATAATATTCTCCTTAACCAGTAATGCTACTCCCCCACCCCTTTTACATACCCCTCTATCTCTCCTGAAGCATCTGTATCCTCCAATGTTCAACTACCAATCCTGCCCTTCCTTTAACCTTGTTTCTGTGATAGCCACAACATCATAATTCCAAGTACTAGTAAGTGCTCTAAGTTCACCTCCTTTACCTGCTATACTTCTGGTGTTGAAACAAATACACTTCAAACAACTACGTTTGAGAAGGCAGGGTGATGTTGTTCTCCTATTTTTGTTTTCTATTTCTCTATTTCCCCTTCAGTTATGACACCTTCTCAGCTAACACTCTGGTTCCCACCCCCCTGCCACACTAGTTTAAATCCTCCCGAGTGACTCCAGCAAATGACAGTGTGATGCTAACAAACAATTAACCAGACAATGACAATTCAGACAATGACATACTGATTTGAGTATTTGTAACCCAAGATGGTCAAATAGTACAAAAATGGAACCTTTTCCCCAAAATGTTAGGGCAGTTTTGGGATAATTGGAAGTCCACTCACTTTAACCCTGACGGTTGAGAGATAATAAAGTCCATCAGCTTGGACGTGACCTGGTGTAGGGAATATGTTGTATCGGTTACTCACAATTTAGAACAGTTTGTATAAAAAACAAAACTGTTACTATTTGATGCATACTATGTATGCTTCTAATCCAAATCGCTTGGTACAAAGGTTTTTTTGCTGGAGTAAAAACCTTTTATTACAACTGTTAGCAGGATCCGAGCTCTCAAATTGAGTAAGTCTAGTTTCCGCCGGGCCGCTCAGCTCCTGACCTCATTACAGCCTTGCTTCAAACAGTGACAATAGTGATGAACTCCAGAGGTGAGCTGAGAGTGACTGCCTCTGACATCAACGGCACTTGACTGAATGTGGCATCAATGAGCCCCAGCAAAACTAGAGTCCATGGGAATCAGGGCAAAGGTTCTCCGCTGGTAGGAGTCATACCCAGGGCCGGCCCAAGGTACCGGCAACTCGGGCAGTCGCCCTGGACGCCATGTGCTAGGGCGCCAGAGACTCGGGTCCCGCGCATGTGCAGTTGGGCCGGTGCCAACCAGCGCATGCGCGTGGCCGCCCGCCCCCAGGGCGGCCCCCTCCGCCCCCC